>NC_043000.1:75474118-75702296 GCF_006345805.1 Octopus sinensis | reverse complement strand
GTGTCAAAAGTCTGTCGCTTTCAGTCTCACGAGGTCATCAGATAATAACCACGACGACGAACCATGTTTCTCGACCACATCCCGCCCCATTCCTGGAATGACCATATAACACAACTTCTCTTCGCTTATTAAATTGTTTCCGGATGTTGCGATTTGTAATATCTTATTTATAGCTACGAAAAACAGATAAAATACTAAAAGAAAATTGAAAAACATAAAGGAATTCAAATAATAATAAACCAAGAACAATATATTGAATCGGAATACTGCTGAATACACACGTGTATATAATATTTGAATTGCATATATTATAAAGATCCTGAAAAAAAATAAATGAAAAACACTTCCATTTCATATTTATTTACAGGAAAACAAGAATAAATAACTGGAATATGAAAACATGCTATACTCAAGATAAATTAGAAAATGAGTATTATTAATTGTCAAATGTAAAACCATGCTTCAGACACCACTCCTTTGGTAGTGGTGGGTAGCTATACATACATTAGAAAAATATTTCCAGAAAATCGGGGAAAGTGGTGAAATACGACATAAGAATTTAAAGAACGTCAGTCTAATAAAGAACTAGCAATTAATAAATTAATTTCTCCATGCTTTAGCAGATTCCTTCGCTTATAATTTATAACAATAAATACTTTGGATTTCCTAATTGATGTGGAAGATGAATAAGTCATTAACTGTCCTTTTGCATAAGATTTCTCTTACCAAACAGATTGATCGTAATATTTGTTATTATTTTGGAATGACATGAAATGAGGTGGGGTAAGGAAATCTGATCAAAGTCAGTAATAGATTCAGCTTAAGTCCAACCCAACCATTCCAATTGAGAAGTAAAATTTGTCAGAAGGAATCGACAATACCAAAGAAATCTCAATAGGAAGTTTAAAGTGAGGTTGAATAGTATTTGATAAAATATTTTCCAGCACTATAACGAAGGAATGAAAGACATTCCACTCGCAGTCCCGTGACTGCAGTGGTTAAACATTCAGATACACACATTCACCCGAAGTGGGTGTCCCCACGGGTAAAAGTAACCAAAGCTACCCTGTGATAAACTGCATCATAAAGACTTGAGTAAATTACCTTAACCTTTATGGCACTCATTTTCGGCTAATCATGTCTCTGCTACAGTAGAGAAAACCGGGAACAAAGTAGTGAGATGAATGTGTTGAAAAAAACAAGCTCTTTCTAACACAAACAACACTACCTACCATTTTGTCGAGTCATGTGACCGATTCAAAGTTATTGTTAAAATACAACTTGAAACTTTAAGAACCGAAACGAAATTCAGCTGCTTTAGATTTATTTTATTTATTTATTTTTTTTTTCTTATCCATTATGATGTCCGGTTCATTCGATATACTTTTTAAATATATTTGATCGCTTCTGTCTCGCAACAAAATAAGAACAAAAGGTTTCTATAATTCACATTCAATGTGAATTTACAAACAAAAAAGAAAATATGAAATATAATGTAACAAAATCAAAAGTATCCCAATTCGCAGCAAACACATACGCAGTTGTACACATATACACACAAGCATCTACTTACTCTACACATATTGCGATGTACGGAGTCGTTTGACGTTTGCCCTTTTACCGGATGGTAGCTATATTAGTGCGTATCTGTGTGTCCTCTACAGGTGATCGTTCTTTGTTGACATGTTACCCACTGTAACACCAAATCGGCGGATCTCGTTTATTATTGTACTAGCACTATGACCCGGCGTTGCCGGGTCATAGTGCTAGTGCATGTATATATGTGTGTACATATTACATATACATCTATATATATACATCTACACATAAAATACAAAGTTATATCTTGATATCGCTAGTGATAACAACCACAAAATATATACAGACTGGAATTGTGGCCCGTCTCTTGCAATTTCGATCAATTGTATCTTGTCCTCCCTCTTGTATAGAAGTGTGGCTATAATCCAGCCTACCTCTACTTCTGGGGGGAACATTTTTATTTTTATATCCGGACGGGATCCTACGTCCCAGATATAAAGGTAAAAATAAAATATTTCCACTTTGCAAGGTTCGAGTCGAGTTCGAATTTTAATGAGTTCGCGCCCGCCTGCAACGAAATTCATTTTTGGACTTTCTTCTATCGAAGGCATTTTAACAAAAATGCTTCTGTATAAACGGTGAAAATATTGTCAATTTCCCCAATCAGAGACACAGTTCAATTTTTAAACAATAACCAAAGCTCCTTCTCCCAAAGGGGGGGGGGTTACGGTTTACAATTATTTAACAAATGCAACACAACAACGTTTCCCTTACGAGGAACCAACAAACGTGATAACAATAGTTAAACAGTAATAATAATAACAACAAACCTTACGGTGAATCAAAAAGCAGTACGCAGTTGAAGCTATAGTCCTTTATGTATAAGAAATAAACCAACAGCAGTACTCAGTAGAAGCGGTTGTGATTTTTTATTACCCACAAGGGGCGAACAAAGAGGGAACAACACAATCTGATTTGGGGTCAGATTTACGAATGGTTTTACATAGATGATGAATTTAAAAGTTTTAACACATAATTACGAATCACAATAAAATTGAAAATCGGATGATGGGACAGACCGGAAGACATTACGGATGGAGTGGGGGGCGGGTTTAGCTCGGACCCCACGAGCCCCGCCTCGCCACTGATACCTTGGTTTCATCCTGTCCTACATTTATGTGGTACCATTCATACGCGACATCTGTGCTACATTCTTCCATCGTTTTTCGAACACTTTCTCAGTCAGGCATTTTCTCTCCAGCCCTATTTTCCTTTTCAGGTGGAAGATGAAGTAATTCATCAATCCAGGGCCAGAGTGAAATTGTCTGACTCTATACCTTTCAGCCTCGTCTTCCAAATCACCTCTCTCGCAATTGCAACTACAACGAGAAAACAATTCTTACCTTCTTTCGAGAGGAAATCCGGTGAGTCAATTTTTACAATAGACTCAGTCGACAGCTGTACTCTTCATGTGTTTGACAACAGTTGTTCAGCATAAACCCACACCTCTGACACCTCCGAACATTGAACAATAGCATGCGGAACGGTTTCCCTATCCCGCTCGCATCTTGGACATGTCGGATTGCCTAGGCCACCATGCCTTGCGAGTTTGTCCCGAACAGGTAGAGCCCCTCTGTAATATTGCCATGCCAGAGACTTCTGAAAGTTGTCCAGGGTCTTCAGCCCGAATGTACGTCGGAATAGACTGGCCAGCTGATTATCATCGAGACCTAGGGTTTCCCCTAAAGTATCGTCACATTCCGCCTCTACCAGCCCTCTATAGAAGAATGTGGTGGAACCCCCACTGCAGGCGTTGCACGAGCGACGGAATAGCAGGAGAGCATTGCGACACTCCGTAAACCATGTGCCCAATTTTGATCTTCGATTCAACCAGGTTTCCCATCCACCGAAACTAGTAAACTTGGGAAACATCCGTTTCACCAGCGGAGACCACACCCGTTCACCATCCGGGTAGAGCCACAGATGCTCAACCTCAGCGCATGTGCGCACATCAACAGCCAAGGCATCCCTAGCTCACCCTTTAACGGTTGTTGACAGCAAGTAGAGCGTTTCACAAGCGGTTTCAAACCCCTCCACAAAAAGTGAAAGAGCTGTCTTTCCAGCTTGATCAACCACGAATCAGGGCAAGGAACGACGGATAGGCGGTAGGTGATGACCGATGCGATAAACACATTGGCTACTTCCGCCCTTCCTTTCAGGGATAGCCACCGCCAAGACCAGGTCTTGACTACTGCAGCCACCCTGCTCGATACCTCGGCCTAGTTCTTCTCTATTTGGAGGTCTGGTCCAAACCAAACCCCTAGCAACTTAATCGGACCCTCCGTCCAACGTCCCACGACGCTGTCAGGAGGCATTGACTTGCCTCTTCAGGTGCCGAACTGCAAGCCGACTGACTTTTCCCGATTAACTTTTGCTCCTGCCACCATCTCGTAAACCTCTATGACCTTGCCTACCCTCTGTAGGTGATCCATTTCGGTTACGATGATGGTGATGTCATCCGCGTAAGCTGACACCGATTTTCCACAACCTGGCTGTCTCGGGATGCCGCTCAATTTTCGCAGTAATGGCTCAAGAGCCATCACGTACAAAAGCGGGGAGAGCGGACACCCTTGACGAACCGAGCGTTTGATGTTGAACGGCTTCGATAAGAAGTCGTTCACCCGAACTACCGAGTCGATGTTGTCGTAAATCTGAATGATCCACCTGAGGAAGCCAAGACCCAGGCCGAACTGTGCAGGACGGACACCAGGTAGCGATGGTCAACCCTATCAAAAGCCTTAGATTGGTCTAAATGGACCAGTGCCCCACCATTGCCAGAATCACTATTAACCCCCTCTAAAGTGTACCGCATAAGATAGAGATTATCCTGAATGGTTCTGCCGGGAACGGCACATATCTGTGCCTCCCCGATCAGACCATCCACGACACGCGCCAATCTGTTCGATAACACTTTGGCCAAAATCTTCAACTCTGTGTTTAGCAGAGTGATGGGCCGAACATTATCAATACAATCCCCCTTGTCCGGGGCCTTCTGACAAGCGTCACTACTCCCCGGCGCACAGATCTGGGAATAAACCCGTTCTGCTGCCAGTTCGCGTAGACCTCCGCCAGTAGGTTCCCGAACAAGTCTGGCATACTCTTATATAACTCATAGGGTAGACCATCTAGTCCTGGCGCCTTACCTGCGCCGCAGTCCGCCATAGCCTCAGCCACCTCCTCAGGCGTGATCGGCCCTTCACAGCTCGCCACGTCTCGCCCCGATAGGCGCGGCAGCCCGTCGGGGAGGTCCGTAAAGTCCCTCCTACTATCCGGTCCGCCGCCCCCACAGAAAAGTTGAGCGAAGTGCCCCTGAAAAGCCTCACACATCTCCTCGGGTTCGTCTATGTACGCCGAATGTGCATATATTTTTCTAAATTACTCTTTTCAGTATTTAGCTTCTTTTCCTTTTTACCAGCTACCTTGTTGGTTCGTCAAAGATCGAATTGTAGCATCATTACCACGTTGAGCCTCCACCACTCGGGCCCATCCTGCGGCGTTGATTCCCTCACAACCCACTACGCAGATCCTAGCCCTGACAATGCAGCCCATGTGTTTGGCCTCGAGGTGCTGGTTTAACGCCAGCCTCTTGGCCGTCACCTGAGGCGCAGAGCCAGTTTTCATGGCTTCCTCTAAATCCTTAACTAGAGTTGATCCCCTCCTAGCCTCTCTAGCCACTAATCCTATACTATATCTAATAGACTCGAATTTTATGGCTCGCTTGAGAGCATACCACCATTTATTATTAATGACAGCACCAAGATAGCGCCCTCTGAATCAAAGTCCTAATCCGGTCTCTGTATTCCTTAATCGCCAAAAGGGACGTATTAAGTTTCCAATAACCGGAGCCTCTCTTATATACCTTATCTATGTCAAGCTTACAGGCGATCACTGTAGCTGACCGGGTAAAACTGTGGACACTTAGCTATTTCTCCATCTGCTTTTCTAATTAGTACTCTATCTATGCAAGACCTGGAAGATCCGTCGCTATTTGACCATGTCCACAATGGAGCGTTCGGAAATTCCAACCTATAAGGATCTGCTAGCTCAAACCGTCTTAGCAGTTCCAAGAAGCCAGGGTTACCTTTTCTATCTGTACACGAGCCAACAAAATCTACTCGCGCCTGATAAATTGTGTTGTAGTCTCCTAGCACAACTAACGAATGTGAAGTACTAAGAAACTTCTCTAGCTCTCGAAAATATTCACTTTGCCCAGATGATGATGAGGGTGCATAAATTGCAACCAGTCTGCTAACTTTACTGTTACTGAACGTCAAATCCATGACGACCAGCCTACCTTCTGGATCTGAAAAAAATTAACTTTTTCTCAAAAACCCGGTTTCTTTTTAATAGTACCAACACCCCACTCCCGCCAGTAGGACTGCCTGGAGAGAAAAAACTCTCGTAGCCGTTCAACAGCGAGAGCAGATCTCTTGGCCCCTCTAACCGGGTTTCTGTAGCAACAATGACATCCAAATTCCGCGACCTGATATCATTAAGGAAGCGACCCTGCTTCCAGCTTGATCTCAGGCCACGCACATTTAAACAACCAACATGAATGTTAGACATTACTTACCTCAGTATTAGTGGTTCGGCGTTTCTTCATCCTCTTATTCTTTTTCCCGGGCTAGTGGCGTATTTGGACGTAGGCCCTCGTAAATATATGGAGAAAAATCCATTCTTAGCGGGCCTACGTCGTGGAAGAATTCGGACTTAATCCACCCGTAATCCTTCCGGCTTATCTTGTAGATAAGGAGGTGTTTCGATGTAATTTTTTCAACTCGTTTGATAGTTGGGATAACCGCCAGACGGTCGACTAGTCTGTTGTTTGATGCCTTTATGGCCATGTACGTATTGTCTTTCTCTTGTTCATTTTTCTTTTTTATATTCAATTTGGGAGGGGCGGTCTGTGTTTTTTTTGTTCTTTTTCTTAGAAGTAGTCGACCACCCCTCCTCTCTGTCTTTCTCTTCACTTTCTTCTGTCGCTGGTGATGTAACATCTTTAGGTGTTGGTGATGGTGTTTCTTTCGGTGTTGGTTCTGGTGTTGTTTCATCTGGTGTTTCTTCTTTTCTTTCCTTCTCTTTAGGTTGGCACTCGGCCCTGATGTGCCCCTTCAACCCGCAGTTGAAGCGTCTCGGTTTTCTGCCTTCCACGTATACTATCAGTCTCTCGCCTCCGCCAACATTTATAGCTTCTGGAATTTCTTCTAAGGTTGCTACCTCCGCTTGAATTGCCATCGTCAAGCATTGCCCCTTCCAATGCTCTTCCTCTTACACTGAGGCCTGGAAATATTTATTTTTTCATCCAGGCCTAATGTTATTGCTGCCACTAAACAAGTAGCATCCACTTCAGGGGGCTGTTGTTTATTTTTATTTTTGATGTTCTTCTTCCCATGTATATTGGAAGAAGAACCACCTCTTCTATTTTGAGTGTCTCCGAAGAGTACTTTTTCGCTGCTTATTCTGTTTTAAACCTTACCTCCACTGTACCGAACCTTTTTCTACGGTTGATGTAGGTGATTTCGGGCCAAATTGGTTTCAGGCATTTTTCCACTTTTTTTCCCTCTATTCTTTGAATCATTTTTTTAACTATGCTGTACGTCTTGTAGATGATCCTTTTCCTGTTTACTGCGTCGGTCGTTCCTTCTATTGTAGCCACTGTAATTTCCGTTCCTTCTTTTTTCAACATGTGCATATATTTTTCTAAATTACTCTTTTCAGTATTTAGCTTCTTTTCCTTTTTACCAGCTACCTCTGCGAATTTCTTCGGTGAGACTGCTGGTGTTTTTTCGTTTTGTTTTTTCGGTGTTACTGCTGGTGAACTACTTTCTTCACCTGACACAGGTAAGAAAGAGAAAGGTGTATGCATTTCCATTTTTCCACAACAAGTTGGCTTAAAAAAGCCTTTCACAAAATTGGCTTCAAAAGCCTTTCACAAAAATTGGCTTAAAGAGCCACAAGATAACAATAATTTCAACAAATAGCTTTCAAAGAAAGCAAATAAAAGTTCTTTTTAAAAACAATAACAATAATTCACAGTAACAATAACAATATTTACAAGGAAAAAAATTGACACGTACCAACAACTGTAGAGGCGGCTGTTCGAGAAAACAGACATTACATACATCCAAACTTAATATAGATACTTAATGCTAGCTAATTAGCAGATAATCTAATGTAAAAGCCGTGGTAAAGTGTATGTGCACAGCTCCATCCGGACTATTCCATTCCTGCACACTAATTTTATTTTTAATTTATTCCCATTCATGTGAAACCACTTATTCAAGTTCAAGTCATTGATGCAATTTTATACCAATTGCTATTTTTACTTTTATTGTTATGTTACGATTTAATTTAGTTTGATTTTAATTATTACTTACTACATATAATTCAATTATCATTATTATCTCTAATTTTTATTGTTAAAGTGAAAGTATCTGACATAAAATAGAGAAATGTTTTTGTTTCACTTTTAACACGTAATACTGAAATAGTGGAGAAGATATGATATTGCTATGGGTTCACCCTAGGCAAGAAGTTGAACATTTTTTTTGCCCATGAAACTACATGAACCCTAAGTAAGGCATGTGTAAAATTGGAATGAAATTGGTTGTGTAATTCTCAAGTTTTAGGGAATCATAGTGGAGAAGATATGATATTGCTGTGGGCTCTCCCTAGGCAAAAAGTTTAAAAAATATTTTGCCGATGACACTCCCCGGACCCTAAGTAAGGCATGTGTAAAATTTGAATGAAATTTGTTGTGTAGTTCTCAAGTTTTAGGGAAACACACAGACAGACACACACACACATTCTCAGTTTTATATATATAGAGATTACTGCACCTCTCTTCCAGGTACAAATGAACGCTTACTTCCTATTGAAATCATTAAGCTTAAAATGTGTTTTGCGATAATTTGAAACAAAAGTTATTCCATTTTGGCCTCGCTGTGAAAAGTAAACAAAAGTAGTTACACCACATGATTTTATTTCTGTGTGAACAGATAAAGGAATTGATTTTACTAATTTCTACTCTTTTCAAAGCTTCCTTGCAGAAAGAATAGTGAGATTAGTTGCTTATAACTATAGAGAGTGTGCCCAAACTCAACAAAATTTATCAATCTTGGTAGTTCTGTCACTGATGAAGATCTAAGAAGAACAAAAACTAGTCAGAGCGATCCCATTTTCCCTGTTCCCAGAAATAGTTTAAAATTACACCATTTCCTTTTCTTTTCAGATCAAGGCTAAATTGTATGTTTGTTAAAAGGAAAATTGTACCTTACATTTTGAATTATCCCAAAACGTTGTGTAGTGCACTGTGAATTTAATTATTTTAATCTGTGTTGCCAGTGAATGTACTGTTATGCAAATTACATTGGACCAGTTTAAGTAAGTTCTGGTTTGTATGCCCTTATCTATGGACAAAAGATGGATATTATTAGTCCAGTGAAGTTCTAAGAGGTTTAGAACGACTAATTAAAAGGATTCAATGGAGAGATAACAATCTATGGTGTTACCACTTTGTTTATTATTCCACAACAATGCTAGAATCTAATTTAAAATGTAATTATATTTCAAATTTTCCGCTCTACCGGTCATTCTTTGCAACACCTGTCTGTATTCGGATTGTCCTTGAACCGGGGCCATCTGGACTCCCGTTTTCGCCGTGAACAGGGATTAATTTTCTCTCTGCACTCTTTTGCGCCATATGGACTCAACTCTCCTCCCCTCTTCATCTAACCCTCCTTCCCTCTCCTCTCTCCCTCTCACACCTACTTCCTCCCACCCACCTCTCCTCTCTTCTCTTCACTCCTACCCACCTTTTCCCTTCATCGTCACCCTTCCCTCGTAACCCCACCCTACACAATCCAACCCTACCTTCTCCATCCATCCCACTCCCACCCCATCCCTTACACCCACTCCCACATACCCTACCTGTACCCCACCCTCAGCCTAACCCACACCTCACCCTTGCTTTCCATACTCTCGCTTCCCCCACATCCCAACACCACCACACCACACCACACACTACCACACCATATACCACCATACCATACAACACCACATCACACCACCACACACGCACTAGCACTGACAACTTCCCAGCCCACACCCTCATCCACACACCTACACATACACACACACACATCAAGGTCACCAGCCCTCTTCCACACGCACATACATGCTCTCTTATACACAGGCACGCGCATCTTCGTTTTCGGATCACCACTACTTTGTTATCTCCCCTTCTTCTTAGCTCTCCTGTGTGACTCCTCTATCCGGCATTTGCCATGATAGATCGCTAGCCACTACACATTCTTTATTTTCTCTCCTTGTTTCTTTCTGTGTTCCTTTCTGTGGAAGAGCGTAGGCATGAAGCATTAAAGACTTTTTCACTTCCCGAGTGTTAAACTAATACATCTATTTGTTGTCTACACCATCTGTCTTCGTCTTTTGCGTTTTTTGTGAATTCTCCCCCAATATATGTACACACACACACAGACACACACACACACACACACACACACACACACACACACACATATTATATATATATATATATATATATATATATATTATATATATATATATATATAATATATATATATATATATTGATAATTCGAAGTTACCTGGTAACTATAAAATTTGGTGCTTGCAGTTCGGCTTGTACCCGCGACTTGCGTGGCCACTTTTAATATACGAGGTAGCATTGACACGAGTTGAAATCATTGAACAAAAATGTAATGTTTTCATTAGAAAGTGGCTATGCCTACCTCGTATGTTGAACAGTTCAGCTCTTTATCGTAAAAGAGGTTCGTTGCAGCTGCCAATAGCATCAATAGTCGAAATATATAAGCTGGGGAAGATACGGACAGTCATGATGCTGAGAGAATCGAAGGATATGGAAATCAGGCGTAACCCACCAGAGGTGAAAACAGCCAGGAAGTGAAAAGCAGAAGCAGAGACTGACGACATCTTGTCTTCTCTTATACACAGAGATATGGTGGGAGAAACGCAGAACCATCGGAAAGGACTTGGTTTTGGTGCAGATCAGTTCAGACCGTTTGCGAGCATGATGCGGAGTGAACGCAGATCTGTTGTTAGCAACAGCGTCAAAACAAGAGAAGCAGAGAGAAGAGAGCTTCATTTGATCCGATGTTTTCATCAAGGTCAGATGACGAGAGGGGAAGAACATGTTGTTGAGAGGAAGATAAGTTGGGATGAGATGTGGAAGTGGACGACATTTCGGCTGAGTTTCCTGATTCGTTCATCTTATGATGTTTTGCCATTACCTACGAATCTAGTAAGATGGAACGTCTCAGAGAATGACATCTGCAAATGTGGAAAAGTCGGTACACTAAAACATATTCTTTCCAACTGTTCGTTAGCATTGAACAGGTATACATGGAGGCACAACTTGGTCCTTAAGGTTATCTTCAATGCTATAAAGAACCAAATTCATCTCAACAACACTGAGAAAAAAACCGTTAAATGTACCATCTAGAGATTTCGTTACCTTCGTGCGACCAGGTCAGCGGATCCGTTTCAAGAAGAAGATCAAGAAACTTCCTGAGAGATTTTGATGTGGTGTGAAAGAAAGAAAGTTGTAAATATAGTCGAAATGTCTTTAGTACCCACTAGGGGCCAAACATAGAATTGGACAAAGCAACTGATGGGATCAGTGAAACGGTATGAGCTTACATATAATATGGTTTTAAAATTTAATATACAAGATGGCGCTGAACTTACAAGTGTGTGTTAACGTGTCTCTCCTAAAGATTAAAGAAGTCCTTCCAGAGATCGATGTTATCAGAAGCGAAATTGTCTGCAAAGCGAATATAAGTGAGAGTACAACAAGTCACTGTATTTGAGAAGAATATTTTCGCTTTTGATATAGTATTTGCAACTAAAACATACCTCGCGAATACATGTGTTAAAAAGCACGTGTGTTACTTCCCGAAATCGAAGTGAATTTTATTCTTTGTCCGTGAATCAACAAGACACAGTATTTTTGAGAAGGATATTTTCGTTTTTGATGTCGTATATCTGCGTGTTCTGAAAGCCTCTGAAAAATTTGCTGCTTAATACCAAATCGCTTAGGAAAATATAGAAAGTATCGTTAAATTGTTTGCATGTACGAAATCGGAACTCTAATTCCTTTTGCTTACAAAATACGATTAAGGAATATAAAAGGTCTATCTTATCTATCTATCTTCCTTTCTTATAAAAAGGAATCACGTAAGTATTCTCTCAGCCGGTAAGGTAAGGAAGATATTATTTATTTATTATCATTAGTGTTCTTTCAACCAGAAGATAATAATTAAAAAAGATATAAAAATACGCGCTATTCTATCTTTATATTTTGTCCTCCGTTTTTGCCACACACTCTCTCCTTCTCTTTCTTACATTTCTATTTCTATCTCTCTCATACATTTTTATTATTTGTTATCATTAGTGTTCTTTCAACCAGAAGATAATAATTAAAAAAGATATAAAAATACGCGCTATTCTATCTTTATAATTTGTCCTCCGTATTTGCCACACACTCTCTCCTTCTCTTTCTTACATTTCTATTTCTATCTCTCTCATACAGTTTATACCTTATCTGTCTCTCCATCCACAAGACCCTCTATTTCCGCTCTCACTCTCCCCTCCTCCCTCTCTCTCCCTCTGCCATCGTTTCTCTTTCTGCATCTCTCTCAGATCAACTTTCTCACATCTCACCCCCCCTCTCAGTTCCTCAACTTCACTCATTCTCTCTTGTATCTATATACCGCCCTCTTTCTCTCTCTCTCTGTTACTCCCCCTCCCTCTCTCTGCCTCTTTCCTCTCCGCTCCTTCACAGGTCAAACCCCTTTTCCTCTTCCCCTTCTGTTCCCTTATTTCTTTCTCTACACCACCCTCCCTGTCCCTTTACTACACGCTGTTGCACCTCTGTTGCGCCCCCTCTCTCCCTCTTACCCTTTTTTCTTCCGACCTTTCCTCTCCCTGCTCCCTCTAAGGCTCACCCCCTTGTCTCTTTTTTCCTCTTTCTGTCTCCTTCCTCCACACCACCCTCTCTGTCCCTTTACTTCACTCCCTGGTACCTCTATCCTGCCCTCTCTCTCTCTCTCCCTCTCCATTTTATCTCTCCGCCTTTCTTCTCCCTGCTCCCCCTAGGGTCCACCCTCTTGTCTCTCTTTTCCACCCTGTCCCTTTACTTTCTTTCTACTACACCTCTATCCCGCTCACTCTCCCCCTGCTGACCTGCCATTCTTTCTCTTTTCTCTTTTTCCCTCTTTATTTTCTCTCTTTCTCTCTTCTCTCAGGACGATCCCCTCGTCTCTCTCTCTATCCCCCCCTGGCTTTTCTCCTTTCTCTTCTCCCTCTCTATCTTATCTTTCCTTCTCTCTCTCTCTTTCTGTTCCTATATTTCACTAGACGAAAATGGCAAGAAACTGGTCTGCGAGAGAGGTGCAATTGTTCGTCCGCGCTTGGAAGATTGCTGAGTACGACTCGCCGAACAATATTATTGCAGCGGCGCTGAAAAGCAACAATTTTTCGAGAACCACCGCCCAGATAGAGCGAAAGAAGCGAGAATTTATCCGTTCGTACGCTCTAATCAGGCAACATGTAGACACCCTGGAGATCATCCTAGGAGGTGACGGCACCAGGGAAGGCCAAAAGGATGAAGAAAACATCCAGAACCAAACGGAGAAACCTAGAACACAGGGAAACAATGACACATGTCCAGCTCCCAACACCACAACTGAAGACCAAAGAGGTGCGATGGCCGCAAGAAAAGAAAAGCACCCTAAAATTGATGGGAAACAGGAGGTAAAAGGCGACAAAATCAAAGCTAAAAGAAACCCTGTCCAGAGAAAACAAAAGGACCCCAGCAAGAACTATAAGGGCAAAGAAGGAAACATCTGCAAATTCTACCTGAGGGGGGACTGCTGGTACGGCGTCGAAGGTGCAAACTGTCGCTTTGCACATCGGAGGCCCTACCAAAACCGCACGGACGCGAGACAGAGGTCCCTCCCTCAGGGAGAACAAAAAGAAAAAGTTAAAAGAAGGGAAAAAAGCGCACTGACCACTACTGAAAGACAGTATGCAGATGTGGTGCGCGGAAACCCAACAGGTGGCCAGCTTCACCCAGATGTGAGAAGGGCGGCAGCTGAACAGCAATCGTTTTTGTGCATGGCACAAAAAAATTGTTCAGCAGCTGACCTGGCTACAAGCACAAAGCTGGAACTACCACCACATAAGGCCACCTCCAACAGATGCAGGATGGCCACCACAGACACCAACACCAACACACACACCACAAAAATATTTCTACTGAATGTAGGAGGGCTGCTGCGCGGAAACTGTAAAAAGAAAATTTCATTCCTGAGAGACCTTGTGACATGCAATCAAGCTATATGCATGGCACTCACAGAAACGCATCTTGAACCCGATATAGGTGATGCAGAGATACACATGCCGCAATATGCAGTCATACGCACAGATAGAAAAGGGAGGAGCTATGGTGGAGTTGCAATGTACATCCGAGATGACCTCACGCCCCAGGTCCTGCTGTCATATTCAAACTCAGTATGTGAAACTCAAATTGTACACATAAGACAACTGAATATCGTCATATGCACTACATATCGCCCACCAGATGCCCCAAATCACTCAGGTATGTTTGAAGACTGCCTAACAAAAATAGGAGAAGTCCTCACCAACCTTGAACAGCACAACAGTGTATTCTTCATGGGTGACTTTAACCTCCCCAATGTGGAATGGCCTGGGGGGCAGATGCTCCCAGGGATGACACACCATCAGCAGGCACAGGTGGAGTCCCTGCTCCATCTCACAAATGCCTCTTTCATGGAGCAAATAGTTCTGCAACCAACAAGGGCAGATAATATACTGGATCTCTGCTTCACAAACAATATGGATATTATCCATAATGTTAATGTGATGCCGACAATGATCTCGGATCACAACATAATAGAGCTGTCTAGGTATGGAACAAAAGCCCCCGTAGACACACAGCCTATACGAAGCACCCACCATCTCTCCAACTTAAACTTTCATAAAGCCAACTGGAAGTTGATTGAGAAAGAGATCCTCAAACAGGATTGGCCTGAATGTCTCTCCACACCGAACATAAACATGAAACACAAACACTTCATGTCCATAATACAAGCCATATATGACAAATATGTCCCAGTGTGCAGGGCCAGCACACACAAGAACAAAAACAGGATCCCTAGAGAAAGGAGGATTCTTATGAGACGACGGACAAGGATTGCAAACCGCCTGAGCAAGCACACCAAAAGTGGTGAGAAGTCTCGGCTCGAAAGAATGCTAATGGAAACTGAGAAAAGTCTACATCAGTCCCATGAAAAGGAGAGAGCAGATAAAGAAGCTTGGGTAATAGAAAATATAAAATCAAACCCTAAAGCTTTCTTTAAGTTTGCCAAAGAGACAGCCACAGTGCACCAGAGAATAGGACCTCTCTTCCAAAAAGATGGCTCTCTCACAGGAAATCCCACGAGGATAAGTGAAATACTGAACGAACAGTTCCAAAGTGTGTTCACTACACCTCTAGGACACAGGCAAGTAAACAACCCAGAAGAATTCTTTGCCACTTTACCTCGGCCAAAGAGACAAAAATTGAGTACATCAACATCGAAGATGATGATATCACACTAGCCATTGATGAGATTGACACAAACTCAGCTGCTGGACCTGATGGATTCCCAGCGATCCTTCTCAAATCGTGCAAACGAGCCCTTGCAAAACCGCTACAGCTTCTTTTTCAGAGCTTTCTTGCAAGTGGTAAGCTCCCAGTCAAATTGAAAGAGGGGGTAATATGCCCTATCCATAAGGGAGGTAGCAGAGCAGATGCTAAAAATTATAGGCCTATCTCTCTGACCTCACACATCAGCAAAGTCATGGAACGAATAGTCCGTAAGAAACTAATCATGTTCCTTGAAGAAAATGACTTGCTGTCTGACACCCAGCATGGATTTCGACCAGGTAGAGGCTGCCTAACACAGCTCCTGCAACACTATGACTGGGTGTTGAAACAGCTACTAAATGGCTCAAATGTGGATGTAATATATCTCGACTTTGCAAAAGCCTTTGATAAAGTCGACCATGGTATGATCTGTCACAAACTGCGTGGTCTCGGCATAGGCGGGAAACTTGGAGAGTGGCTGCACAACTTCCAAAGACAGAAAACAGGCAGTTGTGAGCAATGGAGCCACCTCCAAGGAAACGCAAATAACAAGCGGTGTCCCACAGGGCACTGTCTTGGGGCCACTGATGTTCATAGTAGCCCTTTCAGACATGCCTTCAGTTGCTACGATGACCACCCTTGCTAGCTATGCAGATGACACAAAAGTCTCCCACGCAATACAAAACCCTGAAAATATTGTGCATCTGCAACATGAGCTGGACACAATATACAGGTGGGCTGAGGACAACAACATGCAGTTTAATGCAGGTAAGTTCCAGGCCCTGCGCTACTGGCACACAAAGGTAAATGACGTGAAGACTGGATACACTGGCCCAGGAAGAATTGCAATCCCTGAGTCAAGATCAGTGCGTGACCTGGGCATTGACATGAGCAATGATGCATCTTTCCAAATGCATATTGCTAATCTGGTGATAAAATGCAGACGGCTAGCTGGATGGATTCTCCGAACTTTCAGAACAAGAGAGAAGGAGACACTGATGGTCCTATGGAAAACATTCGTCCTCAGCCGCTTGGACTACTGCTCCCAACTTTGGTCACCACACAATATAAAACTAACAGCAAAACTCGAAGCAATTCAGAGAAGCTACACAAAGAAAATCGTCTCAATGCAAAATATCAGCTACTGGGAAAGACTGAAGGTATTAAACCTCTTCTCCCTAGAGCGGAGGCGGGAGAGATATGCGGTGATATACATCTGGAAAATCCTGGAAGGTCTTGTCACAAACTTTGGCATTCAAAGTTACTCCAACCGCAGAACGGGGCGCCACTGCATGGTGCCAAGGATTCCAACATCACCATCAAAATACAGGTCCAGATACTGCAACAGCTTGGGTTTCAGAGGACCACAGCTCTTTAACATCCTCCCTAAATGCCTGAGAGACTTACATGGTGTGGATGTGGGTTTCTTTAAAACTAAACTGGATCTCTTCTTGTTGGGAGTCCCAGATGAGCCTACCTCACGACAGGAGACGCGGATGCGGGCAGCAGCATCGAACTCCCTTGTTGATCAAGTGCCACGTATCAGAGGTGGATTCACAAATTAGTGTAGCTCATTCAGCGGTGGTGCCCCAGCATGGCCGCGGCCTTCGGGCTAAAACATTTTTAAGGATTTAAGGATTTAATATATAAACAATACAAAAGACAATACAAATGAAGCGATGATCAGGTCACGCTCCGACCCCACAAGCTCTGATCTACCGCTGGTATAATTTTATATTGTTGTGAGTTCAACTTAAGGACAGAGCCGGCGACCTACTTTGGGGATGAATCCATTGTCCTGCCAGATGCGGGTTGATTAATTAGCTCTGGGGAAGCTGCCCGACCCTTTCAGGTGAATTAGAGTTCAGTTTGTGAGAGACGGTGAGAGAAATGTTGAGGGCTGAGGAAGACAGATTAAGGAACTGAGGGAGTTCCAGCAGAGAGAGATTGGGGTAGTGACAGGCAGTCGAGGACAGAGCAAGTTGGATTTGGCAGTCGGTATTTGGTAGTCAAGGCGAGCGGTTGGATTTAGCAGTGAGGATTTGGTATTTAAGGCGGGCCAGTGGCAGTTGGATTTAGCAGTGCTAAGAGAGATGAGGTACAATATGAGACATTGGCTATTATAGTAGGAACTACGGTACGTGAATTGTTGTATTGATATGTGAAGAAAAAGAAGGAAGAAGAATCGATGTATTGAAATGTAAAAGAAATGAGAGAGTAAAAAGAACATTGTTTATGTTGTTGATGGTTATAAAGGAAAGGCTAAAGAGAACTGTGCAAAGACATTGTGTACAGAGTTGTTGAAAAGAATTTAATGAACAATGTGAACTGTGCTGATATGTGTTACAGAACTGTTATCTCCGGACAGTATGATGTATTGATTTGTTGTTTAATTCGACGTGTACTCTTTAAATGCTGTTTAAATGCTGTGATGTGTTGATTCTGTTACTTGCATGTATTTCCTCTTTAAATGTATCTGATATGTATTTGATGTTGTAACAATTAATAGTCATATAAACTAGTTGTTAAACGTAGCCAATTGCCTTCTTTGTGTCTCTCTCGATTGCCTCTGTGTCTCTTCTTGCGGCTGCTGTTTTAGTTGTTGTCTCTCTCTCTCTCCTCTCCGAGTTTCCGTGGCGTACATTTACTGATCGATCGGGCCTGTGTGAGGGATTCCGTAACAGCTTTCGTTCTTCGGAGGTCCCCCCGTAACAATATTTTCTTTTTGACCCACGGTTCCTTGCACGCCCAACACTCGTGCAATATGCTTCCATCTCTTTTGGAACGTACACTCCGACAGACACTTCTTCTCCAGCCACAGCTTCCATTTTTAAATGAAAAGAAAAGAAAGATCGTAAATTATGACCAGAGATAAATTTGCCTGTCTTAATTCCTTTTACCCTAGTCTTGTAAATATAGTCGAGTTAACGGTTCCTCATGAAGATAATATGGACGCCGCTCGGGCTCGAAAATTGAACCATTATGTAAACCTCCTCGAGGAATGTGAAGACGCAGGACGGGTTCGAAGTCTACCACGTAGACAGAACGTCTTGCAATGTTCTTGCAAATGACTATCGGAGTGATGTTGGCCCGATGAGGTGGGATATTTCAGATCATCTGTACGAAGGCTTACTTAAAACGACTCCACGAGTCCGAGAAAAAGAAAAAGAGGCGGACTCCCCTCCGCCTCTTAGCGAAGACACAGGAAATTGAGGTAAGACTTATGGCAGTTCACGTTGGATGTTTAAATGTTGCTACTGAAACCCGGTTAAAGGGATCAAGAGGATTGCTCCCACTCCTGGACGGATACGAGAAATTTGTTTCTCCAGGTCCGCCGGCGGGTGGGGGTGGGGTGTTGGTCCTACTAAAAAGAAACCGGGTTTTAGAGAAGAAGTTAATTTTTTCGGACCCAGAAGGTAGGCTGGTCGTCTTGGACCTGACTTTCAGTTGCGGTAAGAAAATCAGACTGGTGGCAATTTACGCCCGCCACAATGGTCAGTCTGAGTATTTCCGAGACCTAGAGAAGTTTCTTGGTACGGCGTACCCATTAGTTTTGTTAGGTGACTTTAATGTTATTCACGATGCGCGCATGGATAATGTTGGCTCGAACTCAAATAGGATACCTAAATGCCGGGTTCTGGGATCTACTAAGTCGCTTTCAGCAAGTAGATCCATACAGACTTGAATTTCCGAACACCCCAATGTGGTGACGGGTCTTCTAAGTCCTATATAGATAGGATTCTAATTAGAGAAACAGATAGATCCATAGCTAAGTGTCCACAGTTCCACTTGGTCAGCTACAGTGATCATAAATTGGTCACTTGTAAGCTGAAACTAGATAAGTTACAGAGTAGAGGATCTGGTTACTGGAAACTCAGTAAGTCCTATTTGGCGAACGAAGAGTACAGAAGCCGGATTAAGTTACTGATACAGAGGGCTTTAACAGGTACCATCATAAATAATAAATGGTGGTACGCCCTCAAAAGAGCCATTAAATTTGAGTCTGTTAGATATAGCATAGGTTTAGTGGCTAGAGAGCGTAAGAGGGAACTAGAACTGGCTAAGGAATTGGAGGAAGCCGTGTTGACTGGTAGTACTGCTCGAGGCCAAACACATGGGATGCATTATCAGGGCTAGACTTCGTGCAACGGGGAGTGAGGGGATCAATGCCGATGGATGGGCTCGGGTGGTGGAAACCCAACGTGGAAATGATTCCACAATTCGATCTGTAGAGAACCTACAAGGCGAGATTGTGAACAAACCCGATGAGATGTGTCAGGCTTTTCAGGAGCACTTTGCACAGCTTTTCGGATGGTAGGTTGGACCTTTCGGACTTCCTTGCCGGGCTGCCGCGTCTCTCGGGGCAGCATGCTGAGTGCTGTGCAGGTCCGATAACACCTCAGAAGGTGAGAGAGGCTATAACGGACTGTAAAGCTGGTAGGGCCCCGGGAATTGATGGTTTGCCTTATGAATTGTACAAAAGTATGCCAGACTTGTTTGGGCAAATTCTGACCGGGGTTTACGCTAACTGGCAGCAGAATGGGTCGATTCCCAGATCTGTACGCAGGGGAATGGTGACTCTGGTCAGGAAGGACCCAAACAAGGGAGATAAGATAGACAACTTTAGGCCCATCACTCTGTTAAACGCAGAGGTGAAGATTTTGCCCAAGGTACTAGCAAAAAGATTAGGGCGGGTCGCGAATACTCTGATCGGCAAGGCACAAACCTGTGCCGTCCCCGGCAGAAGCATTCAGGACAATCTCCATCTTCTACGCTATACCTTAGAAGGGTTTGGTAATGATTCTGGCAAAGGTGGGGCTGTGGTCCATTTAGACCAGACAAAAGCATTCGATAGGGTTGACCATCGATACCTGGTGTCCGTGCTGGCACAGTTCAGGCTGGGTCTTGGCTTCCTTAGGTGGATAATCCAATTATACGATAACATCGATTCGATCGTTCGGGTAAACGGCTTTCTTTCTAGACCGTTCTCTATTAAGCGTTCGGTTCAGCGGCTCTCGCCGCTTTTGTATGTGATGGCCCTAGAGCCTACTAACCTGCTATAGAAAAATGTGGTGGTACCATAACTGCTAGCATTACCCGAGCGATGGAACTGTAGGAGTGCTTTCCGGCACTCCGTAAACCATGTACCCAACCTCGATCTACGAAGGAACCAGCTTTCTTGTCCACTGAAACTAGTGAACCTGGGAAACATCCGTTTCGCGAGCGGAGCCGTTATTGCGAAAGTTGAGTGGCATCCCGAGGGGGCCGGCTGTTGGAGAGTCGGTTTCAGCATATGCGGATGATATCACCATTATCGTAACCAAGATGAAACACCTACAGAGGGTAGGTGAAACCATTAAGGTTTACGAGACGGTGGCAGGAGCAGAGATTAATCGGGAAAAGTCAGTCGGCTTGCAATTCGGCACCTGGAGGGACAAGTTGATACCTTCGGATAGCGTCGTGGGACGTTGGACGGAGGGCCCGGTTAATAATAATAATAATAATAATAATAATAATAATAATAATAATAATAATAATTAATAATAATAATAATAATAATAATAATAATAATAATAATAATAATAATAATAATAATAATAATAATAATAATAATAATAATAATAATAATAATAATAATAATAATAATAATAATAATAATTAATAATAATAATAATAATAATAATAATTAATAATAATAATAATAATAATAATAATAATAATAATAATAATAATAATAATAATAATAATAATAATAAGGCAGACGTAGATCGCCTTTACCTTCCCAGAGCCCAAGGAGGTCGAGGCCTGATCCAATTTGAACTAGCTTACAAAACAACCACAATTGGACTGGCCAAATATCTCGAAATATCGAATGACTGGATGCTAAAGCTCGTGGAAAATCACGAGAGACGAAAGAAGCTTCATTCTATCATCAAGGAAAGCAAAAAATTTGCTATTGGTCTCGTGCAGGATACCCAAACTGAACAACCCGAGGGAAGTAAGGCAACTATTGTTGCAAAGAAGGTGAAAATGATGGCAATGAAAAAAGCGCACGAGCAATTGGCTGATAGGTGGGAGGAGAAACCTCTGCACGGCAAATATGTGACCCGCAGCAAACAAGCTGATGTTGACCAGAAGCAAACCCATCAGTGGCTACGGAGCTCACGGCTAAAAGCAGAGAGCAAAGGTTTCATCCTGGCTGCTCAAGACCAAAGCCTATTAACCCGGAACTACCAGGCCAATGTGATGAAAAGTGGAGCAGACCCAAAATGCCGATTCTGCAACGACATGATTGAAACAGTGGACCACCTAATCTCTGGATGTAAAGTCTTAGCACCAGTGGAGTATAAATTAAGACATGACAGAGTTGGCCAATATCTCCACTGGCTAATAAGTCGGCATTACAATATCAAAACTGCCGACAAGTGGTATAATCACCACCCTGAGGCTGTAACTGAAGGAGAAAATGTAACCATTCTGTGGGACTTTCCAGTACATACAGACCGAACCATCAAGGCCAATAAACCAGATATTGTTGTGAAAGACCAAAACAATAAAGTTTGCTTATTGATCGACATGAGCATCCCCTGTGATCATAATATCTCAGCGAAAGAGTTTGACAAGCTCAGAAAATATAAAGACCTACTCATTGAAATTGAGAAAATGTGGCATCTCAAGGCGGTTACAATACCAGTGATCGTAGGAGCACTAGGAATGATCAAGAAGGGAACCGAAAATTATATGAGAATGATCCCTGGCTTACCATCCCTGCAAGAAGTGCAAAAGATTGTCTTAACTGGTACATCACACGTATTGAGAAGAGCATTGTCGATGTGAGAACTGTTGCTGCTCATGTATTTTAATTTAACTTTACAAAAAAAAAAAAAAAAAAATGAACGAACTACTGAGTTTGGTTTAATGGCCTACCAATATACACTATGAGTTTCTTTGCCCTAGGAGTCGGGAAGACACTCGGCAAGAAATGGAAGCAAATTTGAAAGAAGAAAAAAAGTAATAATAATAATAATAATAATAATTGTGTACAGTGCTCAGGTGCACTACAACTCATCTAAAGTGTATATATAATCAGGTGTAGTTTCGGCGGATTTCGGAAAGCATGAGGGCCTTAAAGGATGCAGTGTCATGGCAGTCAACAACTGACGCAGGCAGTTTATTCCATGCTTCAGCAACTCTGAGCGTGAAAAAAATGTTTCCGAAAGTCATGGGAGCTGTGTTGTTTTCTGACTTTGTAGGCATGTCCACGTGTGTTAGACACATGGAGATCAAAAAGGTGTTCAGTGTTGTTGTTGGTGAGGTGGTTGATAAATTTGTGGGTGTTTACCAAGTCCGTCGCCAGACGCCGGAGCTTCAGTGAATCCATGCCCAGGGAAACAAGGCGCTCAGAATATGGTAGGTGTCTGATGGAGGTTATGCGTTTGGTTGCAAAATGTGTCTGGTTCTATTGTTGTGGGTAATCGCTGAGGTTAGCAAGATCGACAGTGTAGCCTGCTGGAGTTATGAGCAAGACAGGTAATTTTCTCCATTCATTACGTGACCAAACAAGGATCTAACAGAGGGAAAGTATGTTTAACATGAGCGCAGAGCGTGTGAACATCCGACATGCATTGAGTCGGGAAAAGAGCTGAGCTGGCACGGATATGTTGAAAAACAAGGAAGTAGGCATAATAGAGGTGCGTGTGCAGATGCGTGCACAAGGCCAGGTAGTATGCTAGTGCAGTGATTACAAATACAAAACAGTGATGAATATGCCAGTGACTGAGACAGTGCTGATTATGCCAGCCAATGCATGAGGTATTAAATATCTTGAACATGCAGGAGCAAAAGTATGGCATGCTGGCGCATTGTAAGGGACGAACAACTTTCTCTATGTATACGTGACTGACCCAGGGTCTGACAGAAACAAGTTGTATCTACATGTGACAGTTTTAACAAGCAGGTACATGAATGAACGTTGTGTGGTGCAGCAAAAGAAATGCACAGTACAGAAATGAGTAAACAAAGGTGGGAAACAAAGCTGGAAATAGTGTCCTTTGTTAAAAGTCTACTGCTGAAAGTGAAAAAAGATGTGTATGCATAGAAAAAGAGTTGTTGAGAGTCTATATAAGAGTCTTATATATGTGCAAAAGTTTGTAGACAATGTAAGGTTTGTAAATTAGGACAAGACGAAAAGTGTGTATGTGGCGAAAAGGTTGCATGTGCGGGCTTCCATAATTTCTTCTAGTTGGTTTCTGGGGATGTAGCTGTCGAAATTATGCATTTATTGGCTTCCATGGTGAATGAATTCTTTGAGCGTCAGCAGTGTTGCATTGTTGTGAAGTGTACCGCAGTATGGATCGCACTACAAAGCTTTCTGTATTAGGTCGAATGAGGGTGCATCTTGATGGTGACGAAGGTTGTCATTCTTTAGCTTGGGGATCAGCTGTGTAACGATGGGGTTAAGGTGGAGTCAGTGGTCACCAATTTGTAATGGTTAGTTCTTTGTTGCAGTCAGGGGTCACCAATTGTATTATTATTATTATTATTTCAGTTCTGAAAAACCTTCAAGGCATTTCACACACGGCAATCTTGCAGGAAGACCTACGATATCATGGATTGAGAATACACTCACACGCTGACCTGAGCTTATTTTACAATGAATTTTGATACGTGCACCTGCATTCGTATATACGCGCCAACTCATTTTCCATACTGCACAGTCACTGACCGCACACATTTTGGCATCCAAAGTGACACTGCTATCCAGGCTCACTTGAGTATGTCCTGTATACACTTCAATAATCCTCTCTCCTGATATGCAAGATTTTTCCTCAGCCATGATTTTCGTTCTCTTCTAGGCCACCAAAAGCTAGACTAGAGATAACAGACCACCAACAAAATTCATTGTTCTCAACAATATGTCTCTCTTTCTGACTAGTTTGGATAATTTCACCGTAGGAGAAAGTGAAGTTGGCAAAAAGGAGATGACGTAGAGGCAACCATAGGCAGAATGCAGTTAGTGAGATAATTCAACTGTGAGAAGGCTTACAATGAAAATGTCAACTACGATACAGTGTCTTATCACAACACCGCTGCTGTTTAAATGTCAGGCACAATGAAGGTATCATTTTATTGACTTCCTACACTTAACATTCACTCTATTTTCCTCTAATTCCTAGTTAGGCAGCTAGCAGTTGACCAAACATAAGCAACAACAACATACAAGAAAAGGTAACTATTGTTTTTATGATACACACACCTGCTCGTTGTGGTATGGCATATATTAAAGTAAATAAATATTTCTTTACAACTTCAATCACTCTTCTTCTTCCATCTTGCATACTGGCAACCAACACCTTAACAACAACCGTTACATATATGTATGTATATATATCATCATCATCATCGTTTAACGTCCGCTTTCCATGCTAGCATGGGTTGGACTGAGGGATGGCGAGCCAGATGGCTGCACCAGGCTCCAATCTTGATCTGGCAGAGTTTCTACAGCTGGATGCCCTTCCTAACGTCAACCACTCCGAGAGTGTAGTGGGTGCTTTTTACGTGCCACCGGCACGGGGGCCAGTCAGGCGGCACTGGCAACGACCTCACTCGAATCTTTTTACACGTGCCACCGGCGCAGGTGTCAGTGAGGAATCGTTCGTAACGATCACGCTCGAATGGTGCCCTTTTACATGCCACGAGTATGGAAGCCAGTTGGCTGCTCTGGCAACGATCACGCTCGGATGGTGCTCTTGGCACCCTGCTAGCACAGGCATAAGTGCCAGTAAGGCAATGCTGGTAACGATCATACTCGAATAGCCGCTCTGTCAACGATCACACTCGTATGGTGCTCTTTGCATCCTGCTAGCACGAATGCCAGTAATCGAATTGATTTTGATTTGGATTTGGATCTCACTTGCCTCAACAGGTCTTCACAAGTAGGGTTTGTGTCACAAGAAGGAAAGGTATGCATAAGTGGGCTGGCTACGTCCCAGGTAGAGGCCACGGGTTATGGTCTCATTTGTCCTGCCGGGTCTTCCCACGCACAGCATACTTCCAAAGGTCTCGGTCTCTGGTCATTTTCTCGATGATACCTAAAGTACGAAGGTCGTGCTTCACCACCTCATCCCAGGTTTTCCTGGGTCTACCTCTTCCACAGGTTCCCTCAACCGCTAGGGTGTGGCACTTTTTCACACAACTATCTTCATCCATTCTCGCTACATGACCACACCAGCGCGAACGTCTCTCATGCACACCACATCTAATGCTTCTTAGGTCCAACTTTTCTCTCAAGGTACTTACACTCTGTCGAGTATGCACACTGACATTACACATCCATCGGATCAAACTGGCTTCATTCCTTGCAAGCTTACGCATGTCCTCAGCAGTCACAGCCCATGTTTCACTGCCGTGTAGCATGGCTGTTCGTACACATGCGTCATACAGTCTACCTTTTACTCTGAGCGAGAGGCCCTTTGTCACCAGCAGAGGTAAGAGCTCTCTGAACTTTGCCCAAGCTATTCTTATTCTAGCAGCTACACTTTCAGTGCACCCTCCTTCGCTACTGACTTGGTCACTTAGATAACGGAAGCTATCAACTACTTCTAGTTTTTCTCCCTGGAATGTGGCGGAAGCTGGTCTCTGCTCATTTTCAGTGTTTATTGCTCCCGAGCATCTGCCACATACAAAAACTATCTTTCCAGTTAGCCTTCCTTTAATATTACTGCACCTCTTATGTGTCCATAGCTTACACTGGGTACATCTTATAGAATTTCTACCTACGCCTCTACTACAGATCAAGCAGGGCCATCTACCTGAAGGGATTTGTGGTCTGCCTGCCTTCCTACTTATTTGGACTTTGGTTTTAGCTAGGTTGATTTTTAAGGCCCTTCGATTGTAATCCTTGTTTCCACACTTGATACTTCTCCTCTAGTTCTGATAGTGACTCAGCAATTAGAGCAAGGTCGTCAGCATAGAGGAGCTCCCAGGGGCATCCTATCTTGAATTCCTCCGTTATTGCCTGGAGGACTATGATAAATAGGAGGAGGCTGAGGACTGAACCCTGGTGTACCCCAACCTCTACCTTGAATTCTTCAGTGTACTCGTTGCCAACCCTTACCTTACTTACAGCCTCCCTGTACATGGCTTGCACAGCTCTCACTAACCATTCATCTATCCCTAGTTTCCTCATTGACCACCAGATAAGGGATCGGGGGACCCTGTCAAAGGCTTTCTCCATGTCAACGAAAGCCATGTACAGGGGCTTATCTTTGGCTAGGTATTTCTCCTGCAGCTGCCAGAAATATGGCATCAGTGGTGCTTTTCCCTGGCACGAAACCAAACTGCATCTCATCCAAACTTACTCTCTCCCTAAACTTCATTACCTGATCCAACAGCTTCATACCTCTGTAATTATTTGTATCTAGGGCGTCACCTTTACCTTTGTAGCAGTTGATTATTATGCTGGTACACCAGTCATTGGGTATGACTCTTTCGTGTATCACCTGGTTAACTATACGGGTGACTAGGCTATAGCTGACACTACCAGATATTTTGAGCATTTCTGCAGTAATTCTTGATGGGCCTGGGGCTTTCCCTGTCTTCATGCTTCTAATTGCCTTAACTACCAAGGAACTGTCAACTCGGATAGCAGGTCTCTCTGTTGGGTCGACATTCGGCAGTCTTTCTTTATCCCATTCATTTTCTTTATTCAGCAACCTTTCATAGTGGCGTCTCCAAACCTCTCTCTTTGCATCCTCATTTAGCGCAAGTGAATCATCATCCATGCGAACAAATTTCTCTCCTACCACATCACAATTCTCTCTCACACACTGCCTTGCAAGACAAAATACCTCAAGTCTTTGGTCCTCACGGTGCAGAACATTGGCAAATTTTTTCTTATCTGCTTCCCCTCTGGCTAAATAAACCTGCCTCCTAGCTTCCCTTCTGGCAGTCTGATACACTTCCCTGCTATCACTGTTCTTCCAGTCCTTCCAAGCCTGTTTCTTTTGTCTAATAGCCTTGTCAACAACATTGTTCCACCACCACGTTATTTTGGGTTGAGAGGGGGCTTTGCACCATCCACAGAGCTGGTCAGTGGCCCTTAGCAGGTTGTCCTGTAGGAACCTCCAGTTGTCTTCTATGCCATATATATATATATATCATCATCATCATCATCATCATCATCGTTTAACGTCCGCTTTCCGCGCTAGCACGGGTTGGACGGTTCGACCGGGTCTGGGAAGCCAGGGGCCGCTCCAGGCTCCAGTCTGAATCTGGCAGAGTTTCTACGGCTGGATGCCCTTCCTAACGCCAACCACTCCGTGAGTGGATTGGGTGCTTTTTACGTGCCACCTGCACAGGGGCCGGAGGGTCCGGCATCGTCACGATCGGTTCGAGCATTTTAACGTGTCAGCGGCACGGGGGCAACGAGGTCCGGGGTACTTTGGGGATCGGGGTACTTTGGGGATCCAGGGTACTTTGGGGATCCGGGGTACTTTGAATGGGTAGGGGGTATGTGGAATTGCTGCAGAAAGCAGCCCGGGTCTTTGTAGTCACAGCATATCTCCAGAGATCTCGGTCCTTCGCCATTGCCTCAGTGAGGCCCAATGCTCTGAGGTCATGCTTGACCACCTCATCCCATGTCTTCCTGGGTCTACCTCTCCCCCTGATACCTTCAACTGTTTGGGAGTGGCACTTCTTCACACATCTCTCTTCATCCATCCGCAGCACATGACCATACCATCGCAAGCGTCGCTCTTGCACACCACATCTGATGCTTCTTATATCCAGCATTTCTCTCAGGATACTTACACTGTTTTGCGTGCACACTGACACTACACATCCAGCGGATCATGCTAGCTTCATTTCTTTCAAGTCTACGCATGTCTTCTGCAGTCACAGCCCATGTTTCATTACCGTGAAGCATGGCAGTTCGCACACATGCATCATACAATCTACCTTTTGCTCTGAGGGAGAGACCTTTTGTTGCCAGTAGGGGTAGGAGCTTTCTGAACTTTGCCCAGGCTATTCGTATTCTAGTGGTGATACTCTCTGTGCATCCACCTCCGCTACTAACTTGGTCACCCAGGTAGCGGAAACTATCAACTACTTCTAGTTTCTCTCCCTGGAGTGTGATGGAATCTGTTTTCTGAGTGTCTGTTGTGTCTATTGTCCCTGTGCATCTGCCGCACATGAAAGCTATCTTATCTGTTAATTTCCCTTTAATGTTGCTGCACCTCTTATGTGTCCATAACTTACATTGGGTGCATCTTATGGAGTTTCTACCTGTACCTTTCCTACAGGTTGAGCAGGGCCACCTACCCGAGGGGATGTGTGCTGAGTACCTCTTGCTGCTTACTAATACTTTGGTCTTTGCTACATTTATTCTAAGGCCCTTTGATTCCAACCCTTGCTTCCACACCCGAAATTTCTCTTCTAGTTCCGGTAGTGATTCTGCTATGAGAGCTAGGTCATCGGCATAGAGGAGCTCCCAGGGGCATCCCGTTTTGAATTCCTCTGTTATTGCCTGAAGGACTATGATGAATAAAAGGGGACTGAGGGCTGAGCCCTGGTGCACACCTACTTCTACCCGGAATTCTTCACTATATTCGTTGCCAATCCTAACCTTGCTGACAGCCTCTCTGTATAGAGCCTGTACAGCCCTTATTAGCCATTCTTCAATCTCCAGTTTCCGCATCGACCACCAGATAAGGGAACGGGGAACCCTGTCAAAGGCTTTCTCCAAGTCTACAAAAGCTATGTAGAGGGGTTTATCTTTAGCTAGGTACTTCTCCTGCAGTTGTCGGACCAGGAATATAGCATCAGTGGTGCTTCTACCTGGTACAAAACCGAACTGCATTTCATCTAAACAAATTCTCTCCCTAATGAGATTGGTTATGACCTTCTCTGAGACCTTCATCACCTGGTCCAACAGTTTGATACCTCTGTAGTTATTTCTATCTAGAGCATCACCCTTACCCTTGTAGCAGTTGACTATGGTGCTGCTGCACCAGTCATTGGGTATGACTCCATTGTGAACTACCTGGTTTACAATGCGGGTGACTATGGCATAGCCCACATAGCCAGCTGTTTTAAGCATCTCAGCAGTGATTCCTGATAGGCCAGGGGCTTTGCCTGGTTTCATATCCTTAATTGCCTTATCTACAAGGGAGCTGTCTATTCGGGTAGCTGGTCCCTCTACTGGGTCAACATTTGGCAGGCTCTCCTCCTCCCATTCATTCTCCTCATTCAGCAGTCTTTCATAATGGCTTCTCCAAGCCTCTTTCTTTTCACTAGTAGTAAAAGCAAGTGCCCCATCATCCATGCGGACACATTTCTCTCCTATAACATCGCTATTTTCTCTGACACACTGTCTGGCAATCCGAAATACTTCAGCTCTTTGATCCTCGCGACGCTGGACATTGGCAAACTTCTTCTTTTCTGCTACATCTTGGCAATGTATACCTGCCGCCCAGCCTCCCTTTTGGCTATCTGGTACAGTTCCCTGCTGCCCCCATCCTTCCAGGCTTTCCAGGCCCGTCTCTTTTCACAGATGGCTTTATCTACTGCACTATTCCACCACCACGTAATTCTAGGTCTGGAAGGGACTTTGCACCATCCACAGACTTGGTCTGTGGCACTCAACAAGCTGTCCCGTAGGAATTCCCAGCTACCTTCTATGTCTGACGTCTGAAGCTCCTCCTCCCTCTCATCAAATTTCTTGATGAGTATGTCCCTAAATTTCTGACCATGCGAAGGGTTCTTTAGCCTCCAAATCCTTCTTTTCTGGATTGGTTTGTTTCTTGGAGTCCTTCTGGCCTCAAGCTTAAAGTCACTGATGATTAGTCTATGCTGAGGGATACATTCTTCACCCGGGAGGGTCTTTGTATTCAAGAGCAACCCTGCATCCCGTTGTCTGGTGAGGATGAAGTCTATTTGGCTAGCGGAGTCTCCTGACTGATAAGTTATAAGGTGGCAGACTGGCTTCTTGAAGTTAGTGTTGCAGATTGAAGGTTACATGCATCACAGAATTCCAGCAGTCTAGTTCCCTCATCATTTCTGGTGCCAATACCATAGCCACCATGTACCCCAGTGAAGATACCCGATTCCCGCCCAACATGCCCATTAAAATCTCCACCTACAAAGATGAGGTCCTTGTTACTAGTCTTTGAAGTAGCCTGCAGAAGGGTATCATAAAAGTTGTCCTTCTGATCATTTGGTAGTCCCGCTTGTGGGGCATAGGCTGAGATAATCATAGCTGTGCCACTCTGTAGGACCAACCTGAGCTTAAGCACTCTATCACAAACCCTGACAACCTCTATGACCTTATCCACCCATTCCTCCGCAAGGAGAATGCCTACACCCCCTACACCTTCCGCGTTACCTTGCCAGTAGAGTTTGTACCTAAGTGCCTTGCCCGTGAGGACCCTAGCCGAAGCATCTCTCCATCTTACCTCTTGTATGCAGCATACATCAACCTGTCTTCTCTCTAGCATCTCTACAATCTCACTAGACTTGCCTGTCAATGTACCAACATTGATAGTGCCAACTCTGAAAACTGGGAAGGAGATGTGGGGGGACGGGGGGGATTCGGCGCCTGAGAAGAGGAGGGTTGTTGTGGTGGTGATAGTTTTCGTGGTATTTTTCTTTTGATCTCTCTTCCAACCTGACCACGCCGTGGGCAGGAGCTGGTGTTAGCAGTGGACATTCGTTATCGTCACTGAGTAACGTAATTAGGTAGAGGAAAGAAATACAGATATTCTAGAGTTGAGTCGGGGAGGGGGGGTCCAGTTGAGGCGGGTAGTATAGGGGAGCAACCAGTGGGGAAAGTTGGGGTAAGGAGGAACGATGGCAGGAAGGATTGGTATAGGTTCGTAAGAAATAAAAACGTAGGATATTACGAGGCGGGAGGGTACTAAAAGGGGATGGTCGGATTGAGGCAGTGTCAGGAGGAAGCGTAAGATCGGTGGGCAGTTGATGAGCTATGGCGCTAGCAGCTTGTCTTTTCACAGTGAAAGCATATGAGGAGAAGGGGTAGTGGGGGGAGGAGGAGGGAGTAGGGCGTATCCGGTGTAGATGGTGAGAACAGGGTATACTGGTATTGGTGGTGGGGGTGAGAACAGTGTTCACCGGTATTGGTGGTGGGGGTGAGAACAGTGTTCACCGGTATTGGTGGTGGGGGTGAGAACAGTGTTCATCGGTATTGGTGGTGGGGGTGGGGGCGGGCGCACCGCCAATGGCGGAAAGATGGGTAAAGATAGGATTACGGCTTGAGGTAGCCTAAGGTTAAATTTCGTAGAGAGAGAGATAGGAAAGATAAATCAAGTTATGGCGAAGGCTTGAAAGTAGCCTAAAAGGTTAAATTTTCGTAGTGAGTGAGATGGGTAAGACGAATCAAGTTATCAATGTATGAATAAACGTAGTAACAACGAATAAAATAGTAAGATAAATTTTTAAGAACTTGCTGCGGGCATCGACCGGGAGTTGAAATTGAAGAAGAAAGTAAGTTGAATTGGGAATTTAAATTGCAGAATCGTAATGGTAATGGCGATTTTCAAGTTTTAGCATAAGAAGAAGAAGAGGAGGAAAAAAAGACCGCCAATGGCGGAAAGATGGGAAAAGATGGGATTACGGCTTGAGGTAGCCTAAGGTTAAATTTTGTAGAGAGAGAGATAGGAAAGATAAATCAAGTTATGGCGAAGGCTTGAAAGTAGCCTAAAAGGTTAAATTTTCGTAGTGAGTGAGATGGGTAAGACGAATCAAGTTATCAATGTATGAATAAACGTAGTAACAACGAATAAAATAGTAAGATAAATTTTTAAGAACTTGCTGCGGGCATCGACCGGGAGTTGAAATTGAAGAAGAAAGTAAGTTGAATTGGGAATTTAAATTGCAGAATCGTAATGGTAATGGCGATTTTCAAGTTTTAGCAAGAAGAGGAGGAAAAAAAGACCGCCAATGGCGGAAAGATGGGAAATATATAATTAGAGGGGAAATGAATTTCCTTAAAATAATAGGTATATATAAAGCATATAGCTTATATCCATTCAAAAGAGGAAAAGAAAATGGAGATTAGGAAGTTAACAATTGCTTATGATTAACAACAAATTGGTCATTTTTGCTTCTTACAGCCTTTCAGTTAATACTCAGTAATTTAATTACAAATTTGTACATTAGATTTACATTTATGTGACATGAGTATGATTTCATCAAAGGAGAAAGATGTACCTTTGGATGTTATATATGGACTTATCAATTCATTTTAGCTGACTAAAATCTCCATTTTCTTTTCTTCTTTTAGACAGATATTAACCATATACATATATAACTTAATTATTATTTTTGTTGTACATCCATTTTCCATGCAGATATGGACTGGTCAGTTCTTATTTGGAATTATAGCCACAATATGAACTGACCAGGTGAATTAGTAAAGTCATTCGAGCATAAGATAGATTGCTTTGCATTTGCAGTATTCATTCAGTCACTTGTGCTCTAAGTTCAAAAAACACTAAAGTCAAACCTGAAGAGAGATTAGAGTCACCATGTCAAAAATGGAAAGTACTGTCTGATTTTTTTGAAAACATTTGATTTAAGATGTTATTTTTTAAGTGCTTTAGACAAAATTCTACATGCTTAATAGTTGATGTGTACTCTTTAAGAAATTTTTGTTGATTTCTTTCAGAATATAATTTTGAAGTGTAGAAATCCTTAATTTCAAACATGAAAAAAGAAGAAATGCATTTATTTATTTTTGCATGAATTCAAGCTTGGAAATAATGCTTCCCAAACAGCTTCCAATATCAACAGAACATGGAATGAATGGTCTACTAGTGATCAGACAGTACAACACAGGTTCGAGAGATTCCATAATAGGGATGAGAACTTTGAAGATCAAAAAGGCAGTGGACGTCCATCCACCCTTCGTGATTAGCATTGAAAACAATAGTTGAAAACAATAGTTGAGCTATTGAAAAAGCTCGATAAATGGGTCTTGCATGACCTCAATTAAAATAAAAAAACTTCAGTATTTTGAAGTATGTTCATTGAACACACTCTCTCTGTGAAATTCTAATACCCCATTTCTTGATTGAATAGTGACTTGTGACCAGGGCCAGGTTTAGGGTTGCTGGCACTCCAGATAAGCTGAAGTATGTGTACAAGCTGACGGTCATGGAAATTTCTTGTCTTTGTCACACCCTCTTTGGCACCCCCTAGCATATAACACCCCAAGCGACTGCCCAAGTTTCTGGTACCTTGAGCTGGCCCTACTTGTGACAAAAAGTGGATCCTTTATGACAATCATAATTGATTAGGGTCAATGGCTTGATTGTGATGAAATACCCAAATATTTCCTGAAAATGAAGATTATGGTGACTGTCTGGTGGTCTGCTATTGGTGTCATCTATTACAGCTTTCTGGAACCTAACCAGAGCATTGCATCAGAAGTTTAGTGTAAGCAACTGGAAGAAATGTATGTTCACTTGAGCAAAATGAAACCTGCACTTGTTAGACAACACGCAACCACACATTTCCAAGATGTCACTGCAAAAGCTCACAGACTTGGGATATGAGTCTTTAGCACATCCTCCATATTCTCCCTATGTTTCACTGACTACTGCTTTCTCGGGCATCTAGACACTTTTTTAAGACAAAACAACCCTCATTCCAAAACCAAGGTTGAAACTGAATTCTTGGATCTCTTGAAATCAAAATCTTTGGATTTTTATCAAAGAGGCATAAATGATCTTGTTAATCGATGGGAGAAATGCATAGCTGTTCAGGGATTATATTTTGAATAATTAAACTGTTATAAGTTCATTTTTTTCAAAATATAGGCTTATTTTTTAAATCAGACATCATTTTGTGAACAACCTAATATATATCAATATATCATGGCAGTGCCCAAAGCAAGGCATAAATACATACTGTTTTAATCCTTAAAATGTTGGATTGTTATAATGTCCACTTCAGTATACAGTATATTTAATAAAACCAGTAAATACACGACTATCTCTGACCACTTACTATGTACTCTTTTCTTTATTTGGCACTACAGCCATAACACAGAGGGGACACTACAAGGATGACAGAACATCACAGTGGGGACAAAAAACATAAAACAAATGAAAATGAAATGACTGCATGGGTCCCACCCCCATACAGTACCATTTGAACATTTAATACACTGTTTACAATTATTCATTCTCCTTTGTTTTTTTTTCTTTATCGTTTTTTCTCTTTTTTTCCTTTTTTTCCAATAAAACAATTTAACTTACTTTTTCCTTTTTCTTAGTATTTCATAAAAGGTTTGAGATATTTCAATTCCACTACTGGTGGCAATTTATCAAATTCCACCGCTACTCTTGGTGGATCAATTCCCCCTCCACACATATCTCTCAGCCTATCAACCACAATGGCCTTCACATTCTCTGAATACACTTCTATGGGCAACTTCACCCTTATGATGATAGACTTAAATTTCATTATCTTCCGTTCTGTTTCCTTGTTTTACGCATATGTCACAAAATTCCATCGATATTTTGGGGGATTTCTTACTTGCTTTCCCTTTTCCTGCTCCACTGCTGGTACCTTTTCTCTTCCCTCCTCCACTCTGAATAATCTCTCCATTTCACCCTCATATAATTGTTCTCCTGAATCCTCCTCCTCTACTGGTACAATCAATGTCTTTGCTGCTGTCTCCTCCTCGAGCTCCTTTTCAAGTTCCCTTTCGATCTTCTTGTCAACCACCATTTTATTTTCCTTCTGACTTCCTTCACAACCTCTTTCTCTACCATTTCTTTCTTTTTCTGCCTCTCTGGTTGGAGGGCTTACTCTATCACTTCTCTTTCTTGTACCACTTGGTCTGCACTCTCTTGCTTCTCAGTCTGTTCTATCTATTGTTCTCTCTGGGGGGCACCTCGCCTTCATGTGGTCTTTTTCTCTTATTCATAGCATATGGGCGGCCTACCCTCCACCACCACTCGCAGCCTTATGTCTTCAGGCAGAACTATCTCTTCTGCGATTCTTTTGAGGTCTTCTATACTCGCTTGAATGGCCATTTCTATGCCATACCCCCAATAGTTCATACTTTTGGTTCTTGTGGCCTTGAGAATCTTGGCCTCCTCCTCCATATTGAACATAATGGCTGCCATCGGCCATGTTTCTTTTATCTCTGGTGGCACTTTGCCAACTCCCACCCTGGCAACACGTTTGCCACAGTCGGTCGGCAAAAGCACCCATTCCTCTGTTCTTATGGCTTCCGTGGAGTGCTTAATTGCTTTATCCTCTATCGCTAAATGCACCTCCACAGTACCATACTTTCTTTCTCTGGTAATGAACGTAGTCAACCTCTTTATTTCCTTCAAACATTCCTCAATAGCCACGATTGTTGCTATTTCAACCTTTCTGCTTGCTACCTTCAGTGTTTTATAAATTACTGTCCTTTTTGTTACATTACTTGTGAGTTCTGCAGGCAGCATTAGTCTCAGTGTGTTTCCTTCCTTTTCCAACAATTTGTTACATTCTTTCATTTTCTTTGGTTCGACTTTTACTTCATGCACCTCCAGCACTTCAACTTCTGTTCCTCTACCAGTTGCAGCTGCATAGCTAGCACCTTCTCCATTTATCCCACAATAGGAAAAAAAAACAATTAAAAAATAACAATAATCAGCAATTTCAACAGCAACAATAATAATGTTGGTTACACCTACGAGGGGAGACATTTAACAAATATTCAACAAAGTGACTCATGTCTAACACGACAAAATTAACTCCGATACGAATATCTCAAACCGCATGCTATATACTCTGGTACTTCACATAATTCTCTTTACTTATAGTGACTATGTTATTCCATTTGTCATGTGGAAGGGGTGTACTATTATCACTAATTTCCTAAAACATCTCCCCTTTTAAGTTTTTCTTATGAAGTGTCATTTTATTTAGCAACAATTTTATTCCCCTCACCTCCCTTTTTTGATATTTTTTCATACAATTTAATTTTTTTTTTCGATTGGCATCTATTTTCAAGAATTCTGTACATTTTCTTTTCCTCTTACTTGTATGCCTGGGCATCTGCAGTGGTGTTGGTACTTGGAATGTATCGTACTGAAAATTTTACACAATATATCTATTGTGTCATTAAAATCTATGTCCAAAGATTTTCTTGGGAGTACATAATTACTGTATTGCTCATGTTCTGTCACTGCCAGTTTTCTCTTGATTAAGTGCTTTTTCATCTTGTCATCCCAGTCTTTACAGTCTTTATCAAAGATTTGCTCATATCTTCTGTAGTATGCTTCAAAGGTAACTCCTTCATCAGGTTCATATTTGAACTCTGTTATGGAGTGTGCAACATAGTTTGTCAAGAACAATTTTTCTGACTTTCCTGACAACTTCAGTAATTGCAGCATTTGTTGCTATAATATTAATTGTTGTTGTTGCTTCTGTTGTTGCTCTTGCAGTTGTATCTGCTGCTGTTGTTCTTTCAGCTGTTGTTGTGACTGTTTTTGCAACTTGAGCAAACCTGCTAACAAATATTCCATACTTTTATGATTTTTCGTAAAATTCATACACCAACTTTGTGAGTTTATTAACTCCTCTTTAAGTTTCTGTTAACTGCACATAAATTGGTTTATCCTCATCGAGTTTATTAATTCCTCATGGGTTGTTCAAATCCTCGTTGAGTTTATGAATTCCTTGTGAGTTGTTTAAATCCTTGTCAAGTTTATGAATTCCTCGCGAGTTGTTTAAATCCTCATCACCACTGTTATAATCCTTAAAATGTTGGATTTACATAATGCCCACTTCAGTATACAGTATACAGTAAAACCAGTATTGTTGCTATTTCGATCCTTCTGCTTGCTACCTTCAGTGTTTTATAAATTACTGTCCTTTTTGTTACATTACTTGTGAGTTCTGCAGGCAGCGTTAGTCTCAGTGTATTTCCTTCCTTTTCCATCAATTTCTTACATTCTTTCATTTTCTTTGGTTCGACTTCAACCATCACTCTATTATCAGTTGCAGCCACATAACTGTGGTCTCCCACTGGCACCTTCTCCATTTTTCCACAATAGGAAAAAAACAACAATAATCAGCAATTTCAACAGTAACAATCAATAATCTTGGGTAGACCCACAAGGGGAAAACCTTCAACGAATATTCAATAAAGTGACTTACGTCTAACAAATAACAAGACAAAATTAACTCCGATACAAATATTTTAAACTGCCTGCTATGTACTCTGGTACTTCATGTACTTCTCTTTACTTATAGTGACTAGGTTATTCCATTTGTTATGTGGGAGAGGTGTACTATTATTACTAATTCCCTACAATACATACAAATATGCAAATAATTGAATAATTATATGTGTGTAGCAAATTTTGCATGCATGAAGTGGATTCAATCCACCATATCCAAATTTAAATTAACACTGCAACAGAACTTTTCCCACGAAGGAACAATGGTTTTTCTCTGACAGCAGTTTTACAGTTTCCAGATGCCTTTAGCTAGGCTGAAATAATGTCTTCACTACTTGACCCTTTCTAACCTCTTCTACTTCACCAAAAGCTAGAATAGATAACAAGACCACCAACTAAATCTATTGTTCTCAATGATATATCTATCCTTCTGAATCTTTATATAAGCAAGCAAAAATCGTTAGTCACTGTGGTGACAACTCAATGAGAACAAAGTCTGGCTGACCAGCTAGAACATTGGTCAGAGGGAGAAATGAAGTTTACTACCAGTAACTGTGAGACAACGTTTCCCACCCTACAATTCTCTCTAGCTCTAATTCTGTTCTCTTACAACATCATTCTATGTCTCCGCAATTACTACTAAACAATGAAGCGAACCCTAATACAAACTTTACTTCGCATGCCTTTGGATTTATCATTAACCTGCTCGTCGAGGCAAGGTATTTGTAATGTAACAGTAAATAAATATTTTCTTAAAACTTCATGCCTTGTCTATCATTCACATTTTACAATAGACAGCAACAACAACTTTTTATCATTGCATCTGCTGACTCCAACTCATAATAATAATATTTACCAAACCAATTTCTGCCGTTACAATTGGTGACCCACGACTTCAACTAAAAACAATATCGTTACAACCAATTGCCGTTGCAACTGGTGACCCTCAAACAAGAGCATTGCAGCCTTCCTAAGAACCAACCATTACAAACTAGCGACCCCAACATTGTACCATAACAGACATCGCTATTAAACAAAACTTCAATTGCAACAACTTGGTGACCTGTGTAAAGAGAATTGATACCTTCCGATGCTGCATGCCGCTGCATTTTTACTGATTCGAACTAAAGAACTAGAATATCAACAGTCACCAAATCAAAGAAAAAGAATCACCACCAAGATGCATCCTCCATTGACCTGCTACAGAAAGCACTATACCTCGATGCAATCTACGATGCACTTCACAACAATACAACACAGCCGACGCCCAAGGTATTTGCCTACATGAACAGAAACTAACTGGAAGAAAATACAAAAGCCTGCACATGCAACCTTTTTGGCACACACGCACTTTTCGTCTAGTCCCGACGTATAAACCCTGCATTGTCTGTGAACTTTTGCATGTACATAAGACTCTCACATAGACATTCAACAAATCTTTTCCTTTGCATGCACATCTTTTCACTTTCAGCTGTAGACTTTTAACAAAGGACACTATTTTCAGTTAAGTTTATTATTTCCGCTTTTTTATTATTCATATTTTGCATGTACTTTTTAACGTTCACTTTGCAAATGTTTATATTGTTGCATATACACATGCATGCACCTTTCCTCATAGCCTGGCCTTGCACATGCATCTGCACACTTTGCTCATACACACATACATGTTGACTCTGTTACATTCATACACCACACATGCCTTTCTCGCTTGTTTTCCATACTCAATGCGCCCTTGTAGACAACTCATCTCTGTAAGACCCTAGGTCAGTCACGCATACATGAAGTTGTTTGTCCCCTACAATGCACCAGCATGCCACACTTTTGTTCCTGCATGATCGAGGCATATAATACCTCATGCACTGGCTGGCAGCCTCAGCCTTACTGCATTAATCACTGGCATATTCAATACTGTACACTATTTTTGTAATCAATGCACTAGCATTAGCCTCAGCCTTGCAAGCTCTATTGCACTCATGCACATGCACATCTACTGCCTTATTTTGCAATATGTCTGCGTCAGCCCAATTCTTCTCCCGACTCAAAGCACGTCGGATGATCACATGCTCTGCGCTCATGTTTAGACATAATTTCCCCCTGTTAGACCCCTGTTTGGTCAATAATTAACAGAGCAAATTATCTGTCTCGCGCATCACTCAAGCATGCTTACACTGTCGTCCTTGCTAACTCAGCAATTAACCACGACAACAGCACCAGACACATTTCACTTCGGGCTTTCACCTTCAAGGTATTTCAAACACTGCAACCCGGCAGGAAAATCTTTCATATCACGGATTGAGAATGCACTCACTCGCTCATCTCAGCTTATTTTACAGTCAATTTCGAAACGTGCACCTGCATTCCTGTATATGCCCTCACGCGCACACATGCGCTCATTTGCTGTACTGCCCAGTCACTGACTGCACACATTTTGGCACGCAAAGCGACACCACTATTCAAACTAATCCAAACAGAAAACTGTTCCGTATACACTTCAACGATCCTCTCTCCTGATATGCAAATTTTACCTTTACCATGCATTTCTTCATTTCCTTCGATCATTCGTTTCCTTACCAGGAAGCTCACTGGCAGGGGGAGTGTATGTAGTGAATCTTGCATGCATGAAGTGGATTCAATCCACCATATCCAAATTTAAATTAACACTGCAACAGAGCTTTTCCCACGAAGGAACAATGGTTTTTCTCTGACAGCAGTTTTACAGTTTCCAGATGCCTTTAGCTAGGCCAAAATAATGTCTTCCTCACTTGACCCTTTCTAACCTCTACTACTTCACCAAAAGCTAGAATAGATAACAAGACCACCAACTAAATCTATTGTTCTCAATGATATATCTATCCTTCTGGATCTTTATATAAGCAAGCATACCACAAGTAAAAATCAGTTAGTCACTGCGGTGACAACTCAATGAGAACGAAGTCTTGCTGACCAGCTAGAACATTGGTCAGAGGGAGAAATGAAGTTTACTACCAGTAACTGTGAGACAACGTTCCACACCCTGCTGAGTATCAATATTTCATCATAATATAGTTTACCAATCAATTAAAACCGTTACACTTATATTAGTAGTAAATATTAGTAGTAAAATATATATATATATATAAGTAACAATATAGGGTGAAATTAATTAATTTGGAATAATTATTAATTACACCAAATAGATTTCGGCATGTAAAAGCCTCATTCGAGGAAAATTTAAGTAATACTAAGCAATTAAGGGTTTAGCAACGAATTGCCACACCACACACCGAATTTAGAAATAGCAGTCAAAAAGTTATAGCTATTCTTTATACTAAAAGGGAGATCTCAGTAAAAATACAGCACTTGAAAGGCAAACACAGACAGGTAAGAGAGAATGAAATGATGGCAATCTATCATACAATTTTAAGTCACCTACGGACGTACGTTTCGAAATTAAGTTTTAGGAAAGCATAAGAATTAGATAATTATATCTTACCCAACTTCTTTTCTCATCAGCGTAGGACACTACAATTATGAATAATTGTATATTAAATTTCGAGATACTAGAAGGCATCATCTCAACTCAGTATCAGAGCAAGCTAAAGCCGTTACCAGTACCACCAAATTCAAAGTGTGAATGAAAGTTTGTGTCACCAGCCCCTTCCCACCCGCGTGTAGCCAAGACAAGATGCTGTGGTCATTTACTGGGATGAAATATGGTTATCAGTAACAATATAGGGTGAAATTAATTAATTTGGAATAATTATTAATTACACCAAGTAGATTTCGGCATGTAAAAGCCTCATTCGAGGAAAATTTAAGTAATACTAAGCAATTAAGGGTTTAGCAACGAATTGCCACACCACACACCGAATTTAGAAATAGCAGTCAAAGAGTTATAGCTATTCTTTATACTAAAAGGGAGATCTCAGTAAAAACACAGCACTTGAAAGGCAAACACAGACAGGTAAGAGAGAATGAAATGACGGCAATCTATCATACAATTTTAAGTCACCTACGGACGTACGTTTCGAAATTAAGTTTTAGGAAAGCATAAGAATTAGATAATTATATCTTACCCAACTTCTTTTCTCATCAGCGTAGGACATTACAATTATGAATAATTGTATATTAAATTTCGAGATACTAGAAGGCATCATCTCAACTCAGTATCAGTACCAAATTCAAAGTGTGAATGAAAGTTTGTGTCACCAGCCCCTTCCCACCCGCGTGTAGCCAAGACACAGACAGGTAAGAGAGAATGAAATTGTTCATTGTGGTCTTTTAAATCCCAAATCAGTTTGCTGAGACCGGTACTATTCCGTTTATTTCTATCCCTAAATGTTGAGTAATGGATAGAAATTCTTTTAGATAACTCTAACGATGTGCTTCCAATGTAAAATCGTACTTTATTACGAGTACTGATTATACACTGGTATAGTACCGGTCTCAGCAAACTGATTTGGGATTTAAAAGACCACAATGAACAATTTCATTTAGAATGGTTGATCCTCTCAATTTCGATACCATATGACAAAGGCAAGAAATTCTGTCTTCTCTGCAATTCTGAACTATTTTTCATTATTTTTTCTAAAAATACTCTAGTAAACACGGTTATAGAACGAGCATACAGATGTAAGCATTGGCAGAAACATACCTTTAGTGCATATAAGTAGTCTCTATCATTATATATAATTTAAACTTTAATTTCCTTTATATTTAACATTCACTATTAATATCCCTACTCTTTCTGTTAGCTACTTGTGACGTTATATCATATAACGTTTTTTTTAAACAATATTAATAGCGTTCTGTCTATCGCTATACAAATCCATCATTTTTTGCTAAAATGTCGTATTGACGAGTTTCGTTTTTTTCACTTTCCCGAAGAGAAGATTGCATTGTTTATACCATGTATTCTTTTGAATAGTATCACTGGAATTTTCGAAACATGTGTAGAAAGTAAAAATACTTGTTTAAACCTGCGTTAACTCCATTTTTTATTCATATTATTCAAAATATTCAACGTAAACACGAAGTTTCAACCTTTATAAACAAGGAGTTACAACATCTTTACTTGTGAGATTTTTGCTGCCCTGGTAACTATTTATTTATTTTTCCGTGTTACTTGTTAACAAGGTAAAAATACACTCATCTATATATATATATATATATATATATATATATATATATATATATATATATATATATATATATATATAAAATAAATAAATATAAGAGAGTGGTCACTATATGGCTCACTCTAGCACCAGTTAATCCAAAAGGTTTCAACCACAAAAATACATGTTTCCCATGAAAGTCAGTACGATTGTTAGCTCACACGGACAGGGCAAATAAAAAATAACAAAAATACAGATTATTTGGGGACAATTGTTTCGCTATTAATGAATTAAATGTAATTTTACTTACCAAAAAATCCACTTGTAGCTCGTCAGCCAAAACTATCTGGATGAAATCCACTCAATCACACGCCAGATTTTACCATAACGATAAATACGCGTGTGGTTCAATTGATCACATCCGACGTTATAATTCAAATGCCCCAACTAACAGCGCGCCAAACTTTCACGGAAAACAAATACTGCATTTAGAAATAAATGTAGCATAATTATAATTAATTAATAAGGGTGAGAGAATTAGATACTAATTTAATAGTATATCTATTCAACACCAAGTGGCCTAGTGCTCCGAGAAACCTGGATTATTATAATATTTTATAATATATTATAATATTTTTACAAAATAAATATAAGAGAGTGGTCACTATATGGCTCACTCTAGCACCAGTTAATCCAAAAGGTTTCAACCACAAAAATACATGTTTCCCATGAAAGTCAGTACGATTGTTAGCTCACACGGACAGGGCAAATAAAAAATAACAAAAATACAGATTATTTTGGGACAATTGTTTCGCTATTAATGAATTAAATGTAATTTTACTTACAAAAAAATCCACTTGTAGCTCGTCAGCCAAAACTATCTGGATGAAATCCACTCAATCACACGCCAGATTTTACCATAACGATAAATACGCGTGTGGTTCAATTGATCACATCCGACGTTATAATTCAAATGCCCCAACTAACAGCGCGCCAAACTAACGTCGGATGTGATCAATTGAACCACACGCGTATTTATCGTTATGGTAAAATCTGGCGTGTGATTGAGTGGATTTCATCCAGATAGTTTTGGCTGACGAGCTACAAGTGGATTTTTTTGTAAGTAAAATTACATTTAATTCATTAATAGCGAAACAATTGTCCCAAAATAATCTGTATTTTTGTTATTTTTTATTTGCCCTGTCCGTGTGAGCTAACAATCGTACTGACTTTCATGGGAAACATGTATTTTTGTGGTTGAAACCTTTTGGATTAACTGGTGCTAGAGTGAGCCATATAGTGACCACTCTCTTATATTTATTTTGTAAAAATATTATAATATATTATAAAATATTATAATAATCCAGGTTTCTCGGAGCACTAGGCCACTTGGTGTTGAATAGATATACTATTAAATTAGTATCTAATTCTCTCACCCTTATTAATTAATTATATATATATATAATATATATATATATATATATATATATATATATAGGTGATAAATAAAAATATATGCATACATACAAACATATATGTACGTACCTACATCTACATGTATATATACATGCATATATAAATAATTATACGTGAGTACAGGACATCACAATAAGACGTAGAAACGGAAAAAAACAAAAAACAAGAAAACGAAAAACAAGAAAACGAAAAAACAATTACAGGACGAGCTACACAAGGACAAAACCCCCGTCATCAGTTGTCGCTAGTGGAGTCAAGCATGTTTCGAAGGCAGAGACAGAGCACTAATCCAATAAGCCTTCCTGCGAGAGAATTAAAATACAATTCCAAGCAGCGGGGCAAAATGAGTACGAACACGAACAAGACGTAACAATAAAACTGCAAAAATAAAAATACATGTACAAAAAATACAATTAATTACAAAACGAGAAAATAAAAAGAGAATACGATACAGGAAATCAAACACACAAGAGGACGAACGAAAAAGCCTTTTTTTTCTGGTATAGACAAACAATAAAACTGCAAAAATAAAAATACATGTACAAAAAATACAAATAATTACAAAACGAGAAAATGTATATATAGGCGCAGGAGTGGCTGTGTGGTAAGTAGCTTGCTAACCAACCACATAGTTCCGGGTTCAGTCCCACTGCGTGGCATCTTGGGCAAGTGTCTTCTGCTATAGCCCCCGGCCGACCAATGCCTTGTGAGTGGATTTGGTAGACGGAAACTGAAAGAAGCCTGTCGTATATATGTGTGTATATATATATATATATGTATGTGTGTGTGTGTGCGTGTGTCTGTGTTTGTCCCCCTAGCATTGCTTGACAACCGATGCTGGTGTGTTTACGTCCCCGTCACTTAGCGGTTCGGCAAAAGAGACCGATAGAATAAGTACTGGGCTTACAAAGAATAAGTCCCGGGGTCGATTTGCTCAACTAAAGGCGGTGCTCCAGCATGGCCGCAGTCAAATGACTGAAACAAGTAAAAGAGTATATATATAATGCATGACGGTGTTGCCTGGGTGTTATGACCTACAGGCACATTGTATTATTTACGCCTGTCTTATGGGCAGAATCGGTACAGCTGATATAGAGTTAATGGCATAATGGAAGTTATTGTTTGTTTAAAAGTGAAGGGATAGGGTACAATTTGCATGGGTTTACATGAAAGTGCTTTCCCCACGGCAATTTTTTGTTTGTTTGTCTTGTTATCTACATAGAGAAGTACAGAGATTACAAATCTGCCAAATATATTTTTTTAAAGTTTAATTTTTTAATTCACCTACCGGCTTTCAAAAAGCTAAAATCTCCCAGTCTTTCACTTTTCTTGATGCTTCCCGCATGCGTAGAATTCTACTGAAATAGATCACCACCAGAAAACATGACATGCTAGAAACAACAAGTAAATGATATTATTTCAGAAGAAATTTCCCCGCTTTCTAAAAAGCTAAAAGTGAAACATTGGGAGTGTGTAGCTTTTTGAAAGTGTTGAGGTGATTGATAAAATTCTTAAAGATTCGTACTCTCTGTTTTTTCTCCATGGATTATCAAGAAAATAATTTGAAAAAAGTAAAAAATGAATTTGGTGTGGAGAGGAAGAAAATTAAAATATTGAGAACATATTTTGTGGGTGAATCCCAATCTCCTGTATTGCAAATGTAGTGACGCCATTTTTGGAAGTCTTCAGCACGCATGCAGCCGGAAGTTCCCTCATGTGCATGCGCAGAGAAGTACCAACAGCAAGATTTCCCGCTGGATCTGTCTTTTCGAAGCTGCAGCTGAATTGAATGGACATGTCCTCGGAGGCCTCCCAAGCTAGCCAACATGTGGAGAAGCCCTTCTACGCTGGAACGAGACAGCATTTGGCTCACACGAGTTAACTAATGTGACTAGTTTTCATGGCCCATGGCTACCGGTTTGCCCTAAAGGAAATATATGTATATATATTATTGCGAATCCAGAAAAATTAATATCATTTATTGCTGTTGAAGATATTTGAAGTCTTGGTTTTCCTTTCAACAAATAATTTAATGTAACAGGATAAGACCGGCACCCCTCAAGTGTTCCAGAGACCTTCATCCTTGTTACACAAACAAGGGAATTGGAAGAAATTTAGGAAAAAATAAGGTGGGGAGAGGAAATGTCACCTCGAACATTCTAGAAAGAAGAGGTAAAGGAAAGGATTTCTGCGAAAACTTCCTTTTAAGTTTAAATCAAAGATCACAAATGCAAATTATACAACAGAAAAAGATCATTTCAATTTGAGCTGTAAATTTACGTGTGCACACTGCAAGAAATAACATAATTCTCACAGAAGTTTTACCTAGAGTGTGTGTATACGTGTGAATGTGTGTGTATACATGTGTGTGTCAAAGGAAGTTATTTTATGGTATTCTTTCGCTTGAAGAAGCTGAAACGAACTTAGTGAGTGATGTGAACATCTGATCTTGTACTTTCGGGGTACAAGAAAGCAATCACTCACTAGCCGTTGCTTTAATAATCCAGAATTCTACTAGTCAGAAACAACAAGACGCAGACGTGAAATATATATATAACTACTTTATTCTCTTTCTTGGTAACAATAACAATAAGCGTGTTATCTGATGTCCTTGATTCTGGGCGCGCACCGCTATAAGTTAATAGATTGTAATATTTACAATGTCCAGCCCAAAAACAGAAACGGATTCAAGATGGCGTCGAACAGGGAAGTTGAATGTGGTCGGCAACAATTTGGTTTCGGCCGACTGCTGCTATCAACCGGAGAGAATATATGCGTGACCGCCGCCTTCAATCGCTGGGTCCCAAGTCACCGCTTGCTGCTGCTAGTGGTCAAACGTTCTACGATCCCCCTGCCTTGGCCAGGGTCGTTCTTCCGGTGGTTCGCGCATGCGCGAGAGGGCCCTTCCTCTCACTTGGTGAAGGCACCAACACGCGCGAAATACAAATGGTCGGTGCGCGAGCGCGCGCCGTTGTAGGATCACTACAGGCTCCCCTCCAGTGCGTACGCACGAAAGGAAACTTATTGTAGTGACTGCAAAACTCAAGGTGGACACCAGATAACCAAATAGCACACAATAATATAATGGCAAAATTTATAACATACACAAGAAATTTACTAAAGGAAAAAGAGAAAAAAAATACTCAATGAGCAAAAATCAAGAGTGCATGCATGAAAGTGTATACGTCACAAGGTATAGAACCCTTCCGCTGTAGGAAGCGGAAGAAAAGGCAGAACTCACAGTTATTGAACCTAGGCGAAATTAAAATCCAACTTCTCTAAAGGTAGTTGATCCTGCGAAATAGCAGTTAAATCAATTGCTGCAGGAGAGGAAATGGAATTGGCAGAAGCTCGCTAGTAACACAAAAGGCAAAAGTGCAAACATGCTGGTGTGATGCGCGACACAGATAATTTTCTGTTAATTACGTGACCAAACAGTGGTCTAACAGGGAAAAATAATTACGCCTATAAATCGGCGCAGCGCATGTGAACATCCGATCTATGAGTCGGGAAAAGAATTAGGCTAACGCACGTGTTGCAAAAACAAGGCAAGTACACGTGCGAAGCAAAAAACGCATGAAATGCAATGGTGCTTGCCAGACCGAAAAACAGCAAATGAATATGCCAGTGGTTAAGCGATTATATGCTTCGTTCGTATAGGAACAAAAGTATGACATGCTGGCGCGTTATAATGGACAAACAACCCTCTCTATGTATACGTGACCGCTAGGGTCTATAGAAATGAGGGGTGTCCACAAAAGGCAAATTTAGCATGGAACAAACAAGCGAGAAAAGCATGTGTGACGTATGTATGTGAGAGAGAGCATTTATGTGTGTGTACGTGTGTGCGACAGGAATACATACAAGGTGAATGCGAGCAAAAATATAAAAGAATATACAGCGCATAGAAAAAATGTCTCTCGGGCTATTCCAGACAATGGAATTAGTTTACCAGTCTATAATAGCCTGATGTACAATAGCAGTTCGTTCTGTAACAGAAATGTTGAAATCACAAAATGCAGATGCCGGTTGAACACATATCGTGTAACAGTTGTGGCTTCGATGCTGTGACAGGTTAACTGGAACAGAAGAATCTCGTAGATAGACGGTGCTGTGAATCCTTGGTGTGCATATGCACAATACAGCGTGCACACTAAAGTTCCGCGAGATGCTATGTACATCTTGTGGAGGTCGACGGTGTTGAAAGGCGACGTTGGTAGTGGAAGGCGACTGTAGTGGACTTGGGACAACATCGTTCTTAGTGATGATGGCGACGAAGATAGCGACGACGTGAAGTAGACAGACGACGATGATGATGACGAAGGTGGAGAAAAGGCATCGATGATGTGATGGCGTTCGTCATCATGGCTGTAGAATAAGAAAGAGGCTCCTTCTACAACTGTTTGTGGTGACCGGAAACAAATCGTCGAAAGTTGAATGCGTAGAGTTAAATCGTGTTCCGACTTCGCAGAAAAACTGGATTTTTTTTTGTTGTTCAGTGATCTCTGGTTTTAGACCAGAATCACGTCGGGGTCACCACTGTAACGAGCTTAGTGTGAATGTGAATATCCTAGTGCACTTTTGGGGTGCACAAAGCAATCACTCACTCGTTCGTTAATAATAATCCATTATCTCTGCCCGTCAGAAACAACAAGACGCAGACGTGAAATATATATATAACTACTTTATTCTCTTTCTTGGTAACAATAACAATAAGCGTGTTATCTGATGTCCTTGATTCTGGGCGCGCACCGCTATAAGTTAATAGATTGTAATATTTACAATGTCCAGCCCAAAAACAGAAACGGATTCAAGATGGCGTCGAACAGGGAAGTTGAATGTGGTCGGCAACAATTTGGTTTCGGCCGACTGCTGCTATCAACCGGAGAGAATATATGCGTGACCGCCGCCTTCAATCGCTGGGTCCCAAGTCACCGCTTGCTGCTGCTAGTGGTCAAACGTTCTACGATCCCCCTGCCTTGGCCAGGGTCGTTCTTCCGGTGGTTCGCGCATGCGCGAGAGGGCCCTTCCTCTCACTTGGTGAAGGCACCAACACGCGCGAAATACAAATGGTCGGTGCGCGAGCGCGCGCCGTTGTAGGATCACTACAAAGCAAAGCTATCAACTCGACATATATGGGATCATATGACTGTTCGTTAATATCTGTAAAATTAAGGCAGCGAGCAGGCGAAATGCTTAGTAGCATTTCATCTGTCTTTATGTTCTGAGTTCAAATTCTGCCGAGGTCGACTCTGCCTTTCACACACACACATTATCTTTCGTATACATGTACATAAATTGGTAGAGGTAAAGAATATGTACACCACCCATTTTCGGTGTAACCCTAACCCTAAATATCGGGTGTGCATATTTTTTACCTTTGCCCATAAATACATATACATACATCTTTTTTGTGTGTATGAGAGAGATAGAGTGTGTGTAACTGTATTTCCTCATAACATATAGAGAAAAGGATGTCTTTTAATGCAATTTATTTTGGTTGTGGCTTATTTTAATACAATATTTATGTGTACAATTTCATAAATGCTTGTCTGAGTAGAATTCTACGCATGCATGGCACATTGGACAAAAGTGAAACTTTAGAAGCAAATCGAAATATTGTCCGAAAATGACTTCAAAACTGTTCAACCCAACCTAGTTGCCAAAGGTTATTTTAGTTGTAAAAAATGAGTTGTTGAGTCAAAAACATAGTTTATTTGGTAGATAGATAATAAGCAGCTTTCTTTATTATAATACAGATGTGACTAATTCAGAAAAACATTATTTTCATTATACACACGTCATCACTCTCATAATCCAACACTTTGTAATTTTGGTTCAAATTGAAAGTGTGAAACTATTTTCACTTTCTAATGAAACCTGGTCATTGTAGAGAAGTGTATTTCAAATAACTATAGCTGGTTGTTGAGATAACATAGAAAATATGTAAATGAAAATAAAGTTTATTTAATATGTATAATTGGTTTGATTTTTCTGGTCTTGGTAAGAATAGAAGTCATTTGACGACACCTTTTTTTTGTAATTGGCTCTCCTGTTGCAGGTTCAATTCGTGAAAAGTTGAAATGATACCTATCTTGTCCATTCCACAGAATAAGAGTATACTGGAGAGCATCATAAGAAGGATGTGTCTGTTAAACACGTTTAAGGTTGTTATCTCGAACATGAATGAGAATATCATGATTTTCATGGGAATCACCAACCATAAGGATGGCTACTTCATTAGATATGAGCTCATTAAAACAGCGTAAAATGTTCTTTCCTATAGATGTAATGAACGCAGAAACACACACACTCACAGAGAAGGACAAGTACGGACATCACGGATGGCTTGGAACCTCTTCAGAAGAAGGATTGCAAAGGTTTTGGCAGCCACATTGATCAAGCTGATGCCTCTGTAGTTGGAACACATCTTTCTATCACTTTTTTTGAAGAAAGGTAAAAGAGTTGCCTCGCTCCAGTCATCAGGAAAATGCTCCGTCACCCACACAGCGCAGAAGACACGTTGGAGCCAAGCTACGAAGACATCGGCTTAGCCTTGTAGATCTCAGCTGGGACATCGTCTTCACCCGGGGCCTTGTTGTTCCGGAGATTTTTCGGGATACTGCACACCTCCTCGACCGTTGGAGGGGCAGTGTTGCACCTGTACTCTTCTCAAGGCGGCTGTGCATCGGTTGTTGTAGATGGAGGCAGGTGATTGAGCAGCTCAGAGAAGTGGTCCCGCCATCGGCCCAGCCAGTCACTGAGGTTGGTAATGACTATGCCGTACTGATCACAGATCATCTCGCTGACACCCGGGTTGCTTCGGCTGGCCTGCTTCACCAGTTGGTAAAGCTTGTGTGAGTTGCCACACGTGGATGCTCTCTCCGTCCACTCCACAAATGCACGTCAGTGCGCATTTCTATCGGCCTGGATGGCCTGAGAGGCTTGACGTCGAAGAGTTCAGAGATTTGGAGCCCCTTCAAGCCGAACCACTCTCAACCTCTCCCCGAGTTCAAGAGTGTCGCCGGAGATCCAGTCCCTATGACGGCGGCGAGTAGACCCGAGATGTTTTTGGGCCGCCTCAACCGTTGCCTCCTTCAGCGCGCACCACTCCTGCTCTGGCCACTGTTCCACCACGTCACCAAGCAACTGGAATCGGTTCTGAAGCTCCAACCGGAAACCATCACCAGCATCAAGTTTGAGTTGCGAAATGTCAATTCTCTTCTTGCGGCTAGGAGAATGCTTCGCCTGCAGCCGCAAACGAAGGGTTGCTCGAACAAGAGTATGGTCTGACCCATGTTTGCTGCCCGTATCAGACCCGTGATACGCATGAGAGTCCACCACTGAGCTAGCCCAGCTGGACCTGACCAGTATGTAGTCGATCTGATTGGCTGTTCTCCCGTCATTGGACTGCCAAGTGACGAGGTAGCGTGAAGGATGTTGGAACTGGGTGTTGGTAACGATGAGACGATTGGCATTCATGCAGTACTTGTGCAAAGCCTTCATTGTTAGCGCCTGGACACCGTTGTTGTGAAGGGTTCTGACGTTCCAGCATGCTACCTTCAGCTCTGTCCTACGTTTAAGGAGTGGGACTACTCCAGAAGTAGTTTGAAGAGCCATAGCAGTTTGAGAGTTGTTGATTGGTTGCAAGTTTGTAGTAGGTAGATAGTTCGTATTTATTGCCATGGTAGTAGTAGGTTTCATAGAAGAAGTTTCGTGGAAATATTGAATTCACAAGCTGTCCCTGACATCCCGCATGCATATCCCGAGTGATGGGACGCCCTGTTTGCTGCGGAGTCTCCACAGACACAGGGACAGAACGACCTCGAAGCCGCCGGTTGCCGATCAGACGCCTCTTGGAATTTTCACCAGTTGGCCAGGCTGTGGCCCTAATACCAATCCGCCTTAGGTGGCCCTACCAGGAACCGAAGTTCTCGACGGCATAACTCTGACACTGCCCTTTTACACCACCCTACCGCTTTGAGGAAGGGTTGGACTTTAGGGCAATGGCTGCCGCGAGTTCTCATCCAATATGGCGCTGACTGCTTGTGCCGCTACACCTGTTTATTTTTCATAGAAAGGCAATAAAATGAAATTAGTTGAAACTGAAAATATTTATTACAACGTTAAATAAGGTAAAATAATTTTGTACTATTTGATTAATGGAATTTATAATCCATATGAAACAAAAAAGTTTTAATAAGAAAACATATAGATAGAAAAGAGAACACTTTTTCTAAAAATAGAAGTAAAATAAAACTAGCAAAACTAAGCTAAACAGCAGCAACCAAAAACGTTTATATATCACCACCATTACTATAGGTATTATTACAAGATGCCACTGAAAGCTTTTTACATTTTCACAAGTTAAATTCAACCTTCGATCTGAAAGCAGATGTTTTAGTCTTGAAAAAGACTTTTCAATTTGTACAACAAACTGATTCTAAACCATCTCATCCTTTTTGTTGAACCTTTGCCCTGAAAGAACCAAAATGGATTCAGACATGGGCGCTCAACATTGAGCTAGATACTATGCCTACGCAGACTTATTGAAGAATCAAAAGCATTTAATCGCGATCTTGCAATGGTATTTGTAGACTTTTCTAAAGCGTTTGACTCTGTAGAAAGGTACAAGATGTTTGAAATCCTTAAGCTCTATGGGATTCCAGACAAAATCATTTCTGCCATCAAGGTCCTTTACACAGATATGACTTCAACCATCTTAACCCCTGATGGAGAAACATCATCTTTCTCAATCAAAGTCGGAATACTGCAGGGAGACACACTCGCCCCATTTCTCTTCATCATTGTCGTTGACTATGTGCTACGTATGTCAGTTGATACCATTTCTGGCAAGGGCTTTGAAATAAAACCTAGAAGAAGTTCCAGACACCCAGCTGAATATTTGACAGACACTGACTTTGCTGACGACATCGCTCTTATCAGTGATTTTCTCTCCAATGCCCAGTCTCTTTTACAATCTCTTGAACAAGCCTCAAATTGTGTAGGTCTTTACCTCAATGAGGCCAAGACTGAATATGTAAACAAGTGCCTGTCCAACAGTGATTTCATCATCCATACTCTCAACAATACGCCCTTAAATATGGTTTCTGATTACAAATATCTTGGGTCATACATATCATCATTTGGAAAAGATTTTCTAACTAGAAAGGGTATGGCCTGGTCAGCCAGTAATGATATGCATAAGATCTGGTCATCAAATCTAAGTAGAGATTTCAAACTCAAAATCTTCAAAGCCACAGTTGAACCAATTCTACTATATGGCTCGGAAACCTGGACATTATCAAAGAAGCTTGAGAGGTGGTTGGATGGAACTTACACTTGCCTCCGTATGCAAGCTCAAAATCTCTTGTGGAAGCATCATCCAACCAAAGTACAAATATATGGGAAACTACCACCTGTATCATCTCTTGTGAAAGATAGGAGAGTCCAGTTTTCTGGACATTGTTGTAGAGCTGAAAACAAGGCAATATCTACTCTTCTCCTCTGGAAGCCATCTACTCGCGATATCAGAGGATGCACACTCTCCTACCCTGATGTAATCTCCAGGGATACAGGCATCCAGCAACAGGACCTCCGTAATGCCATGATGGACCGTGAAGTCTGACGTAGCATAGTAAATTCCATTGTCTCGACCACGGTCGAACAATGATGATGATGATGATGGTGTGTTTGTATCATGACTCTATTCAGAAGGCTGTAATATTATTTGATAGGAACACGGTTCAAAGAAATACATAAAACAAAGCTGTAACTTTAAATGCTTTTAATGTCAGCCACACGTATATATACAAGTTGAATGATAAATGGAAATGGCTTGATGTGTGGAGGCCATGCTCCTCTCCTGTATGTTACCTCCTGTCTGCTAGTTGCCGCATGTGTTGTGAGAGAGCCAACAAGATTATGTCTTTATGGTCTGATATCTTGATGAAGAAAGAGAAAGTTGCAAGGCCTCGTGTCAGAATATCACGCTCTAGTGCCATGTAGTGCCAGTTTGTTTAAACCCGCTGTTACACGTTCATATCTATGTGTATGCGTAGGTTTACATATATATTAATACATCCCCACTATTAGTACTATTTTGTTAAGCACATCTAGTAATCAGTATGAACTGTGTCTAAGGTGGATACGCACAGTGTGTATTACTCCGCTATACATATGCAGTTTGTAAACATGCCAAGTAAATAAACACGTAGAATCATAATAACACCTTCAATGAGTTGTTTATCATCCCAACTCAATAAATACTTAATTGAAAACCGTGCCTTTTACAACAAAACAGGAACACAACAAACCTAAAATTTAACAAACTGAATATCGCTTCGTCTTCGGACACATATACAAGGATCCAAAATGGTGGCCCCTGTTGCCATACAGATGAATCTACATCCGACCATGAACTGGGACGCTGATGATATCATGGAAGCATTCAAGAAATTCAAACAGAAAACTCAGCTGGCTTTCAAAAGCTTCCTGAAAGGTACAACCACCGATGAAAAGGTAAGCTACATCCTTTTATGTACGGGAGAGAAGGGCCTAGACCTATTCAATAGTTGGGACATTCAGAATCGGATTGCAATAATCCAGACACACTTTTAGAGAAATTTGAAAGGCACCTAGATCCCAGATAAAACCATAGAATTCATAGGTATGAATTCCAGGGCCTGAAACAAGACCCACAAGAAACAATTGACAACTTCCTGTCCAGAATAAAGAATGTTGCCGAAAAATGCAAATTCAAAAACAAGGATGAAAGGATTGTTGATCAACTCATATGGGAGTGTGCTCATAAAGAAGTCCAGAAATTCCTCATAGGTAAGGACGCTCTCCAGTTGATAGAAGCAGTAGACACTGCAAGAGCATTCAAAGCCACTACCAAACAAATGGCCTCACTTACTTTACAAACAAACACAATAGGCAGCAGTGTAGATTGTATCTAGATATAGGACGAAACATACCCACAAACAGAGAACATACCAGTACTGTGGTACAGAGCATGAGTTCAATGACTGAATGAAATGTCCTGCAAAGCATTTGGAAAGCCCAACCAGTGGAAAACAAAATCTTACAAATACAAGCCCCAATTTTCAAAGAGAAGACAAAGAGATATACATGTCCAACAACAGGAAGAAAACACCTCAGTGGAGGAATTCTTGGGAGTCAGCAGATAGGAAATGACAACCAGAAAAAAAAATGAGGCATACACAACAAATCCAAAAGAAGTCAGGCAAGAAACGAATAAACATTGACTTATTGCTAAAGATTGACACTGGAGCCCAGAGTGATATCTTGCCTGTTAACCACTACAAAAAGATGTTCCCAGAACACATGACACAAGAGGACAAAGTCAAAGAAGAAATCATCACACCAAGTGATGTAATCCTCACTGCATACAGAGGTACCAGGATTCCACAACTGGGCAAAACTACAATCACAGGGACACACAAAGGAAAAACAATCAAGTGTTCTTTTTATGTCACAAGAACAGAAGGACCTGCAATTCTCGGACCAAACTGTCAAGAGCTTAATATTGTGTCAATCAATGGTGAAGTGAAGGCAGCTTCAAACAGGATTGACAGAGGTATGCCTATCAAATACCAACCACCAATCACAAATAAAGAAGAACTGATAAGCATGTACCCAGAATGTTTTGACGATACAGTCGGGTGTTTTGAGAAATGTTGATACCATAAAACAGTCGACCCCAATGCCAAACCAATTGTTCACCCACCTTGCCGCATTCTGCTGGAATTAAAAGAGAAGCTGAAGGCAGAGTTGGACAGAATGGAAAAAAAAATTTAATCAGCAAAATGACACAGCCAACCGACTGGGTGAATTCAATTATAATCAAAGAAAAGCCTAATGGTACCCTATGAATATGCCTTGACCCCAGGAATCTGAACAAGGCATTAAAATGAGATTGCTCTCCAATTCCAACCCTCGAAGAAATCACACCATCATTAGCTGGATCTAAGATATTCAGAAAACTGGATGCCAGTAATGGGTACTGGAATGTAAAGATTGACAAAGAATCATCGATGCTCACTACCTTCAACACACCATTTGGCAGATACCGATTCAACTGACTCCCATTTGGATTGAAGGTGAGCCAAAATGTTTTGCAGTGCCAAATAGATGAGACTTACCAAGGCTGCAAGGGAGCAATTGGAATAGCAGATGATATCCAAGTGCATGGCAAGGATGTGATCACACATGACTTCAATTTACATGAAGCTATAGAGAGAACCCAACAAACAGGTATCAAACTCAATGCAGACAAGTGTGTGATCAAAGCAAAAGAGTACAAATTCTTTGGAATGATTCTGCAGAGGGAGTGAAACCAGACCCCACTAAAGTGGAAGTCACTAGTGACAGTAAAGAACCCAAAAATAAGAAGGAACTCAGAAGCTTCCTGGGATTCATCCACTATATGGGAGCCTTCATACCCAAGCTGGCCGATCACACTGCAAATGCCCGAGAAGATGACGTAGAGTTTGATTGATGTGCTTCACACTCACAGGATTTCAATGCAATCAAAAAGCTCATCAGTAAGGATACAACTCTGCAGTGCTATGATAGACGCAAACCAGTAACACTCCAAGTTGACACTTCTATGAGAGGAGTTGGCACAGCATTGATACAAGAAGGTAAACCTATTGCATATGCCTCAAAAGCTCTCTCACCCACAGAGACAAGGTATGCAAACATTGAAAGGGAACTCCTGACAGTAGTATATGACTGTGAAAAGTTTCATACATACCTGTATGGCAGACATTTCAATATTGAGTCAGACCATCACCCGCTAGAACAAATATACAGAAAAAAACCTCACAAAAACACCAGCCAGACTGCAAAGTTTACTGTTGAGGCTCCAAAAGTACAACTACAATATCAGGTACAAGCCAGGAAAGGACCTGATATTGGCAAATGCTCTTTCCAGACTATCCTCATATGATAAACAGGAGATGGAAGGACTAAGTGTAAAGGTCCATCACATTGTAAATGAGACAAATACAAAACTGGAACAAATCAAAGAGGAGACCAGCAAAGATGAAGAACTCCAGCTCCTTACTCAGATGGTGATTCAGGGGTAGCCAGAGAAGAGACATCAGGTTCAGCCCCTCATTCGTGAATATTGGGTGAGCCATGATGACATATCAGTGAAGAATGGAATCCTGATGGCTAGATCCCGAATAATTATACCCAAATCAATGCAAAAAGAGATTCTTGACAAGATCCACCAAGGGCATCTAGGAATGGAGAAATGCAAGCTCCGAGCCAAGTCAGCAGTATATTGGGTAGGCATATACAAAGACATAGAAAATATAGTTTCTACATGCCACATCTGTCAAAAGTACAGAAATTCACAACAAAAGGAGGAAATGATATCCAGTGACATCCCTAGAAGGCCATGGCAAGCTATTGGAGTAGATCTGTTCACAGAAAACCAAGAATGGTACTTGATTATGGTCTGCTACTACTCCAAATTCCCATTTGTGAGAAAAGTTAAAGACCTGAGAGTCAAAACAATAACTACAGTGGATCAAGGACTTCTCGCAGAGCAAGGAATACCAAAGCAAATCATATGTGACAATGGAACCCAGTTCACATCTCAGGAATTCAAAAGGCTAGCCAATGAGTATGGGTTCAATATTATAACCTCATCTCCACACTACCCCAAAGGTCATGGATTAATAGAAAGACGGGTGCAAACAGTCAAGAGAACACTAGTCAAATGCTGAGAAACTAAGGAAGACCTAAACCTGGCACTTCTGTCCCTACGAGCGACACCACAGAGGGCTGACATGAAATCCCCAGTAGAAATGCTGAATGGCGGGAAATACAAAACCACCCTGCCAACTAAGATCCAACTTCCTATTGACCAGGAAGACACAAGGGCAAAGCTAGCAGCCACTCAAGAACAAGCAGAGAAATATTACAACAAACATGCACAATACTTACCTGAGATATTTGGAGGACAACATGTGCATACTCAAGATCCTATAACTAAAACATGGATCCCAGCACAAGTTGTCAGTGGAGCTGAAACTCCAAGATCATATATTATAGAAACTGAATCTGGTAGGCAGCTGAGACGTAACAGGGCCCACATCTGTCCAACATCAAAGCTATTGAGGATAACATGCGCAAGGCCTGCAGCATCAGTGACAACACCAACGAGAACCACAACACGCACAGCAGATGACAGCACACACAGAATCCGTATTCCACAGAATCATCACCCCGACAGGCACCAACCACCCATCAGCAGCCCAACAACACACCTCAGACATCAGTGATCCACCAGATGGAGACCGAATATTTTACCACCGATTCGATACCGTTAAAAGAAAAAAAATAATAAATAACTATTTCTGTAGATAAGGAAGCAGAAAACCACGTATGAGGGCAGAATAATCTCATGATTTCTGCTGCAGGATTGCCACCCTTGCGCTGACAATCCATTAGTGTAAGGGAGATTACTTCTATTTTTTTCATTGCCAAAAGACCCTTTTACAAGAAGGGATGTTACACGTATATATGAATACATCCCACTAATATTTTGTTAAGCACATCTAGTAAACAGTATGAACTGTGTCTAAGGCGGATACGCACAGTGTGTATTACTCCGCTATACATATGCAGTTTGTAAACATGCCAAGTAAATAAACTCGTAGAATCATAATAATGCCTTCAATGAGTTGCTTATTATCTTAACACAAAACAAAAGACTACATAACACTCGCTGTCAAGGGAGGTAAATGCGCCTACACCTGTAATGTTTTAGCATCTTTTTCATATAAGGTGCAGCATCTGTCATAAATAGTAACACATTGTTATACTTGAAATACAGTAATGCTAAAGAAGAAGTGAATAGATAAGTGATAGTAGATTAGTAGCGGTAAGAAATTCTGATGTTAACAAATCAGCGGTTTCATCAATCGAGTTCCAAATTTGCTTATCTCTGACAGCTTCCCTGATTTTGTTCATAGTTTCTGCGTAATATTTGTCTACATAGTATTTTCTAAGTGTTGATTCGTTTGGACTACTTTTCACTGCAATAGAACTGTTCCCATGGTTGAACAATGGTTTTTCTCTGGCTGCAGTTTTACATTTTTCAGATGCCTTTAGCTAGGCCGAAATAATGTCTTCATCACTTGACCCTTTCTAACCTCTTCTACTTCACCAAAAACTAGAATAGAGATAACAAGACTACCAACTAAATCTATTGTTCTCAGTGATATATCTATCCTTCTGGATCTTTATATAAGCAAGCACATCCCAAGCAAAAATCAGTTCGTCACTGTCGTGGCGACTCAACGGAGTTAGTCACCAGTTGGTGACAAACTCAGTGAAAACGTAGTCTGGCTGACCAGCTAGAACCTTGGTCAGAGGGAGAAATGAAGTTTACTGCCAGCAACTGTCAAACACCCTACAATTCTCTCTAGCTCTAATTCTGTTCTCTTACAACATCATTCTGTCTCTCTCTGTTTACTACTAAACAATGAAGAGGAGACAAATACAAACTTTACTTCGCAGGCTTTTGGATTTATCAAAACCTGCCCATCAAGGCAAGGTATTGTAACGTAACGGTAAATAAATACTTCCTTAAAACTTTATGTATTGTTCATCTTTCACATCCCACAGTAAACAATTATAACCACAAATTATTATCGTTACCACTGCCTCCACCGACATTTCATAATAATATTTATCAATCAATTTAAAACCATTACACTGCTTTAGTTAAGAAGCAGATCATAAATTCCGTTGGGAATTTAACGGCTAGTTTCATTTTCTTAATAACTTTTGAGCTTTGTTTTTATTTTGAGAAAAGCAACTTTCACAGATAAATTTTTAGACACTATTTTCTGAATCTGGCGAGGGTATGTAGGGGATGCAAGTTTTGATTTTGCACACCTAAAAATTCTAGTGGGTGCAAGTGTACCCCCTGTTCCCGGGCCCTTGCAGATGAAGATAGGCGTATTGGACGACATCAAAGGAAAACAATGAGGAAAGCATCGGACTGTAGTTTGAATAATTACATCTATGCGTTGGATACACAAAATTTGATTTACAATATCAATGAAAGCCGTTACATGAAGTTACCAACTGCTACGAGCATATTTTGTGTCCGTGTGTGCATTGGTCATTTGGTCGGGTCCTGTCTGTTTGTGCTCTGCGACTGCTATTGTAGTGTGTCGTTAATGCTGACTTTGTGACTGTTGGCTGCTTCACTGTCGCAAGCTGTCTGCCTATCTATCGTGTATCTAACTGTATTTATAATAGTAATCTTAGCTAGAAGAACAGGCATACCATAGGAGTAGTTTCTACCTATCTAGGTCACTTGCTGTCCAGATGAACCTTCGGTGACACAGCTCAGGTCGGAGGTCGAATGGAAATCCATCAATCACTTTTTGACAGGACAAAGAAATTTCTTTCACGCTCCATGTGAGTAGTGTTATTGTTAAACTGTTATTCATTGAATTGTTGGATTGTTGTTACCTGTTTTTTTTTTAATTTTCTTTCCCATTTATGAGTGAAGTTGTGAACAATATTGTGATGGAAGGTACACCAGTGCAAGCGGGCACTGTCTGCAGAGGTACTGCAAGTTAGAGAAATTAAATTGCAGGAGAAAAGCTTCAAGAAATATAATGATTTATTGAGAAAGGATGGAGATAGCCTGAGGTTGATGCCTCCCAAGGAAGGGACAGGATAAATGGTAAAGAAAATAATTGTATACAGAACATTGAATATTGTAACGAAAAAGATGGAAATAGCAGCAGTCGAGAAGTGCCTGAGAGAAATTAAGAATGTAACGACGTACTACACCAGAGGAAGGAAATACAGCACAATGGAGGTACACTTCATGAGTGAAGAAGAAGCGAGAAAATACTCCACTGTGCCTTAGATCAGCGAAGTGGGCACTGCTGCCGACTTACTGTGGCAAACGTGTGGCCAGAGTAAGAATAGGTAGTGTGCCCCCAGAAATTGATGAGGCATGGCTGGTGGCAGTCGTTCTCTTCAATACAGAAAATACTGAAATATTGAAAATTTCGAAAACTATGGAGGTGAACTGGTGGAGGTATTGGTCCATATAAGCCTCCCAGACCTCCACAAGATTGTGGAAGAACTAGTACTGCTAGATGAAACAAAGTTAAGAATAGTGGTGAAAGACCGCCTGTATGTTTTCTATGTGGAGTAAGGGGACCATGAAAGCTAAGTTTCTCCAGAAATACAAAGAGGAGGAGGTAGAGAAGGAATATCAGGAAGAAGAGGATGCAACCTTGGAGGAGGAGAAAATGGAAGAGCAATATACAGTGGTAAAAAGAAAGAAGAGTACAGACTCACCACCAAAAAGTTCGAGGAAGAAAAGAAAGGCGAGTGGAGAGGCGAAACAGAGTGAAAAACAAGAGAATACGAATGAGAAGAGAAAAATGAAAAGTCAACAAAAGTAAGTGAGGAATGAACGCAGAGACCATCAACTAGCAAGAAGGAAAGAGTACAAAAGAGAAAGGAAAATGAAAGAGAGATAATAGCAACACAGAATAAGAGACAGACAGAGATAGAAAAGCCTGCGGTAGAGGAGGGGATTGGTGAGGAGAGAAGGAGAGTGACACCCAAAAGGGAGGAACCTGAGAACAATGGTGCAATACCCAAAAAGTGTAGAGATATAGAAAAAGATTGCCAAGATGAAGGACGTTATAAGAGTGAAATTAGCGGCCAAAGAGAATAATGAAGGGTTGAAAGCTGTTTTGCTGGGAAAAGAAAGAGGACTGAAGGAGTTGTTTGGTGAAAGAATAGAGATGACAGGGATGGAAATTGGTTACGATGAATTGCCACAGGTGATGGTCTTCGAAGATTTAATGGAGTATATGTTATAAAAAGTGACTTTGTGTGAATTTTAAAAAAAGGAAACCAACCAATACAAGATTGATATTGAACTGTTCATTTAAAAACAGTAAAATGGAACTACCTGCTTATGGGGTGTAGGTAAGCCATTCCATCTTCATTTCCATTATAACCATAATTCATTCGATATGTGTTTTTATGTATCCCATTGTATTGTTTTGTCTGTTTTTGTGTTGTCCCTTCTCTTTTGAGGCCTTGTGCCTAATTAAAGAAATAAAGACAAAGAAATTTCTCTCGTGCCTGTTCGGCCAGTTATGGATCAGGCTAGTGAGAATCCTTAGATTCGGTTTCGAATCTCAGCTCAGAAAATGAAATGCTAGTTTTTACACCTATATGTAGGGCACTGCCCTAGGCTGATAACAGACGAACTGTAGACAGGAACTTCACTGCGGGTTAGCTAGTGAGCCAGTCCGCAGAAAAGGGTTTTCCGGTTAGATGGGAGAGAAGTCTGGGAATTGAGATAGCCGATCGTACTCGTCCCCACAGTGAGTAAGTGACTGAAGCAAAATAAACAATACACCGATATACTGTTGTCCCGGATTATATTTACGTTTAGCCTAACTAATCTATAACAGGAACTTCCGCCGCCATGAATATAGCACAATTGTTTCCAATTATGTTGGCAAGCCGCAGGTTGCTGTATCAACAACTTGCCGTAAACTTCAAGCATAATCTCTCTCCCAGTTGTTGTTGTTGTTTGTAAAAGACCAACGCAGTTGTCTTAGTGTGCGATAATGAAATCTTCTGTTAAATGTTTCCCAGTGTTGTTCAATTACTTCTATACACAATCCAAGAAATATATTTGCATCCATCGTGTGGTTTGTGTTTGTATTTACAGCACTCTTTAGAAGAAAAAAAAACATGGGAGACCCTATAGTTTTGAACAAAAACCAGTAATCCTGACCAAACCACCACAAAAACAGACGATCATCATCCTCGCAGTTGCAAGCACTTTGTCGGGGGGGGGGGCTCTCAAACAAGCACCATTGGGGTTCTAGACATTTAGCTGTTCCCATCTTGGTAACATCATCAATACCCAATGTGAATAGGGCAGGACCAATTGGGTCACCCTGTTGGACCCCAGAGGCAGATGGGATGAGGTGATCACCAAATGAAAGGTAGGAGGGCTCCCGATAGGCTTGCCAAGCAAAGTGGTTAAGTGATGGGACATTCTCCCTTACAACACGGAGAATGATGTCTTGACTGATGGAGTTGAAAGCATTCTTAAGGTCAAGTTTGAGGATGATCTTCGAGGACTCAGAGGGCAAGCTGGTGAAAGCCCTGGTGACATGAGCAGCAGTATCACAACCTATCTTAGTACCTAATCCTAGCTGAATAGGGGAAAATTCCTTGGGCAAGCAGTTAGAAACTGCGAACTTTTGCTGTGAGCCGTTGCAGAGTACAACCAACTGCTATGGGCGGAGGTCACTATTGGGCTTGTTGAGACCAAATAGTTTGGCCCCAAAGAACAGTGGACAAATGTAGGCAAGGACACTCTCGGACGAGAACAAGTTTATGAACTGTGTTACGTTCTCCAGGAGTTCGAGCCCAGCATCACCAGCTAACAGGGAGATATCATCCTTGAGCCCAGCATCACCAGCTAACGAAGATATCGACCCCAGCACCAGAACCCACTGGAAAAGAGGCAATTGCCCTTGTGATATTGTCAGAGGTGAAGATGGGTTGTAGAAAACATGTTGGGTCAGGCCAGTGTAGGTGATCATCTGGGAGGGCCAGAGAATGTTTCTTCTTCAGATGGTTGAGAGAGTCCGTGGTACACGGAACGAAGGAGGACAGAAAAGAAAGAAGGCAAACAGCTCCTTTAAAGTCAAATTCGCTGAATTTGGCATTAACAGCCTTCTTTAAGTTAGGTGGTCGACCATTATTCGGGGTTGAGGTGATCAGCGACCTGAGATGAACAGTGGTTGGGGTAGATTCGAACATCTCAAACTACTGTTTCGGAGAAGAAGTGAGGGGTCCACTATTTCCATTTGTTACATGGAAGGAGACCAAAGGGAACAGGAACAGTTTCTGCCAATCTGAGGTGTTGTTGGATAGGCAGACGTTCTTCAGCAGTTTCGAGAGAACACAGGCGAATCGAGTCCGTCACCCATAGAGATCCGATTGATGAGCTTCAGCTTGGACAAGCCCTGGAGGGCGGCAGCAAAATCCTCAACAAAGATCTGGACTTCAGAGCAAGGTTCTGTCCTACTAATGCTGTCAGAGCTGAAGTGACATCGGGTGCATGTCCAGTTAAAAAAACTTTTGGCTTGAACCTTAGTAATGTAACACAGCTCCTGTGGGGACTTAGACTACACAAGTGACATTTGATGGTCTTCAAATAGCAACTTGTATGGGTGCAGAGAACACAACTTGGAAGTGAACTTGCAGTATCACTGGGGTCGGTATTAGAATTAGAAGGGAGGGGTGGTTGGGGAAAGAATGGCGCTGGAGGTAGAGAGCGTAGCTGAGTGACCAGCATTAACTCTGGTGGTGAGACTCGGGTGGGGTGCAGGAGGTGATGCAAGTAGGCTGGCTGTAACAGGAGTGGTGGGGTGGGGTGAATAAGAGGAGGTGGATGAAGGTTAGCGATGGAGGAGAAGGGAGCTGGATGAAGAGCATTAATACTGGCAGTGGGGTTCGGCTGGGAGAGAGACAGAAGGGATACGGCAAACTGACTATCACGGGAATTGTGGGGTGAATAAAAGGACGAGCGTGACTAATATCAGCCGATGGAAGGGGTTGGGGAGAGACGGGATACGAGTTAACTCCCCTAGAATGTGATGGAGGAGATGGGAAGCGAGAAGACGAAGGCTGGTAGGGTGTGACGAAATAGTTTAACCATGCTGGTCTCCTGATTACTCGTCGCATGGCTCAAAACTTTTAAATTTATATATTTATTTACTTTACTTTGTTTTCCTCCCCTTTAACAGATCGCCCATGCAAAGTCCAGCCAAGCCATTGTGTAACAGAAGTGAGATAATAGAAAAGTGGAGGGGTAGCGAACACTCGAGTGAAATTCCTCTCTCCCCTTTATTATATATACGTGCATTCGAAAATAGCAAGTAACAGCTAGCCTTTGGCCACTATTTGGACCCCGTTCTGTTAACTACTCTGATTGGTTGGTATTGGCGCAATTTGTCTCTTACTCTACCGCGCCAATATGCAGTGCCAATCAGAGCCTCTAAATATGATCACGTGAGACAGCCTGTTCTCAACCCAGTTTGAACCTACAGCTCCTTATAAAAACCCAGCTACTCCTCGTCTCGAGGTTCCAGACCTTTTAAGGTCTATTACTGACCACACAAGACACAGCCAGTTCCAGCGACAACATAACAGTAGCCATGTTAAGACTTACCAACTTCGTCCAATAGCATTACGGCAATCTCTTTCTTCGTCGCCACCATCATCTTCTTAACGTCGTCAATACCATCTCTCTACGTACACAGCTCAATAAGCAACATGCACAGGTTCCAATACTCCACTGTTTATGAATTACTTGTTGTAGGGATACAATTGGATAGTTGTACTTGACCAACCAACTCACCAATTCACCAGATTTCGAAAAAACCAAGGGAGACACTAGACCTTTGAACAAAAACCGGTGATCCTGACCGAACCACCACAAAAACTGATGACCTTGTACGCACCGTCACAATGACTATTCACACTCGACAGCCATCTTACACAATGATTGAATGCCGCGCATATAGTGAAGACCAAATACACTCTCGACAAACCATGAATTAATATTGATGCTCAGTTGGTGATGATCGAGGAACTTGGTCGTAGAGATCTTATCGTTAACAACTCCAAAAGCGAGCTCTAGCTCTTCAACCACTCCGATTCGCATGAGCAGACTACTGAACTATTTTCTGACTCTCTCCCTTCAATCGCGATTCCTCCTTCATCAGCATGGTGTTCCCTTGGAGCCTTAGTTACTGACCTAGCCTTCGAGTCCATCTTTAAAATTCAAAATGGCTAACCTCGAGCAACTTTGAAAAAAACTCGAGGTAATTGAGCCCCACCAAGGTTTTTTTTAATACTTATAAATTCTTAAGCTGTTGTATCTTTTAAAAGTTAGTCTCTCAAATAGATTCCTGTCGTCTCTCCAATACTTGGATGCCCTAATCTTCGGGAAACTCGAATGCTTAGTCAATGTCAAACTCTCCCCCAGACCAACGTGAGCAAACTGCTTTGCCCAAACGGTTGGTGGGGGTGTCTAAGTCTGCGCAAGTGCTCGTCTTTATCTTTTCCCTGTTTTCTTTCCTCCATCCACGCTTGCTTCCCTTTGGTAAGCAACATCTTCTCCTCGCCAACATGGACCAATTCCAAAAGGGAGAAGGATGAAGCTCTATCACAGTGGAGAGAGCTGGATTCGTCAGTTCCTGTTACAGTGGAGGATAGACGGAAACAAAGTATGGGACAATCTGTGTTCAGGTGCCACTTTCAACTCTCTCCTTGATCAATCTGATCAATTTTCAAGGTGTCGCCTACTTTCAGCTAGTGCAAGATTCTTGGGAGACTGGATTGATCTCCATTGCACTCAGAGTGGGAGCTAACGTTTGTGGGGGACTGAGATGCCGCTGTGGTAAACCTCCGACCCCACAGGTCTTTATGGTCTGTCTTGCCGCCTAAATGCTGGTCGCTTCGCTCGCCACACCAAGCTCGGATTAATATCCCCTCAGGTCTCTGGAACCGTCAGGGTTATCTAGAAATGATGAAAAGAAACCAGATGGTCTTACCCTCTGTCCATGGGTTAGAGGTAAGTGTCTCATTTGGGATGCCACAGTCTGTGACTTCTTTGTTCCCTCCCACATCTTGGACGCTGCAGTTAATGGGAGGGTCACTGCTTCCGTAGCTGAACGGAAGAAAACCCTGAAGTATCGGGACCTGACAGTGAACTATCTCTTCCAGCCTGTGGCGTTTGAGATGTTTGGAAGGACTAGGTCACTAATCGTGAAGTTCTTGTCAACGTTCGTAGCTCGTTTCACCGAGGTGTCAGGTGATGTCCGTGAGGGCGCTTGGCTTTCCTAACGCCTTAGCCTCGCCATCACCCGTGCTAATGCTGGAAGCGTGTTGCCTTGCTTCAGTAGGTTCCATTGAACCGTATGATGCGCGACCAGTTGCTGTGATAAAAAAAATTCCTCACATATGGTTTCAATACAGTTTTAACAGAAAGATTTGGAAGAATTAGTTCTCCGGTAATTTTCTTTCATGTAAATAAATTTTTATGTTAATTTAAGAATTTTCCAGCAAAATTTTATAAAATGACAGTGTTCTAAAAGATGTACTTGTTTATATGTTACTAGCAGTATCGCCCGGCGTTGCTCGGGTTGTAAGGGAAATAACTATATAAGCATTTTTAGAGAGTTATAGCCAAAAAATAGGAAAAAAATGCATTAAAAATGGAAAAAAAATTAAGGTAAATTTCTTTTTAAATCGTTGACACATCGTAGATATTTTTAGAGAGTTACTTCCCTTATATAATAGCGAAAAAAATGCATTAAAATGGAAAAATATGATGGTAATTTTTTTTAAATCGTAGACTCATCGTAGACGCGCGCTAATACCCAGAAGGGCTCGATATGACTCACGACTATAAGATACCCGGTTTTGGTTACACTGCACCGCAAAATGTGGGAGTAGTTAGGAATCTAAATCGTAGGAGACAGACACACAACTTCACTCTTATATATAAAGATATAAGTCACGTAGTTATATACACATACTTTGTTATATACACATTCTTAAAAGAAAATGTTATTTTGAATACAACATTTATAAAGAATAAAATATTTTTTGGTTTTTCTTAACCCTTTCGTTACTATATTTCTGACCAAAATACACCCCTTATGTGTTTCAATTAATTTCTAACGTAATCATAAATTTAGTCTGGTTTCATTAAACAACAATAACTTTTTTATTTATCAATATATTAACGTGAATTTTGGAAGATAATTTAATGAAATGTCCTCAACCAATTCTATACTATAATTTTTGTCACAAAGTGACTCTAATTGCAGGTAGATACAGGTAAATTCAACAATATATAAAATTATTAAAATTTTGTTCAAACATCGCTATAGAAAATGGGATATTAACTAATATTCAATTGGGTATACAACAAAATTTTACGATAGAATTTGTTATTCTGGGTAACTTTCTGATACCCATAATAATATTTATGGCAAAATAGGCCTTAATTTCATTTAAGGTTGTGGGAAATAACAAACTATCCTTTCTTTCGTTTTGTTTACGTTTAGCATAACAGTTCGTTTCTCTTTACTCTTCTGGGAAAGTCTGTGGCTTGGTGCAGTTTCTTCAGAAAAATCACCGAAAGAAACAGTTTTTAAATTTTCACTCCATTCAGGTACCAATTCGTTTTCTTTATCGCTGTCGGATTCACTGTTTTCACTTTAATAGCTGCAAACTTGCAAAGACAAAGGAGGAGAAGGGTGATAGCGTCAGTGAAACAATTCGCTCCCTTTGTGTGTGTGTGCGTTTGCGTGTGGTGTAAACCACATTAAGAAAAACATTTGACATACACACCAGAATGTGAGTTTTCTGTAAATTTTGCTTAATTGGAGTTTAAATTTTAAAAACTGGACCTGGCATGACCCGATGCATTCTACTCTTAAAAATGCTAGGTAAATTGTAATTGAAGAAATCCTAAGGGCCCAAACATAGAGGGGGACAATACAGCCTGATTGGGGTCAGACACACAATGATTATATGACTTTTAAAATTTTACAAAATATAATGAAATCGAATGAAATCGAATGAGATACAACAAGGACGAAATACAAACATGAGATGAAGCAGAGAGATGGCTTACGCTCCGACCCCGCGAGCCCCATTCTCCTACTGAATTTTTGTATGCAGACTTATGACATGTTCACGAGGAATCTTTCATTCCCAGCACCCTCGCAACATGCAACCATCTTTCTTTGAACATTTTCTTTGACAGGCATCTTCTTTCCAGCCTCACCTTCCTTTTAAGGTGGAAAATAAAAAATCTCACCAACCCGAGACCGGAGATGAGGTTGCCTGTCGCCAAACCTTTCATTCGCGATTTCCATACCACCTCTTTCGCTATTGCTACTACTGCGAGAAAACATTGCTTACTTTCTTTCGTGAGGAAATCCGGCGGGTCAATTTTTACGATTAACTCAGACGACAGCTGTACTCTTCCTGAACCTGACAGCAGATGTTCTGTATCAGCCCACACTTCAGACACTCCCGGACACTGAACAATAGCGTGCAGGACAGTTTCCCTCTCCCGTCCGCATCTTGGACAGTCGGCAGTGGTAGTTCGACCGTGTCATGCGAGCTTATCCCGAACGGATAAGGCTCCTCGGTAACATTGCCAAGCCAGGGATTTTTGGAAATTATCCAAACACCCTGGCCCGAACGTCCTTCGGAACAGACTGTCTAACTGGTTATCTCCGAGACCTAGGGTTTCCTCTAGAGTATCGTCGTTCCCAGCCTCTACCAACCTGCTATAGAAAAATGTGGTGGTACCAAAACCGCTAGCATTACCCGAGCGATGGAACTGTAGGAGTGCTTTACGGCACTCCGTAAACCATGTACCCAACCTCGATCTACGAAGGAACCAGCTTTCTTGTCCACTAAAACTAGTGAACCTGGGAAACATTCGTTTCGCGAGCGGAGACCACACCTGTTCACCATTCAGGAGTAGCCAGAGATGCCTCAACCTCAGCGCATGTTTGCGCATCAGCAGCCGAAGCATCCCCAGTTCTCCATTCAACGGCTTCTGGCAGCAAATAGGACGCCTCACGAGAGGAGTCGTGCCCTTCCACAAAAAGCGGAAGATATGCCTCTCCAGCTTGCTCAACCACGAACCGGGACAGGGCACGACGGTTAGGCGGTAAATGATGACCGATGCGATAAACACATCGGCCATCTCCGCCCGCCCTTTCAAGGATAGCCACCGCCATGCTCAATACCTCTGCCCAGTTCTTTTCTACCTGGAGGTCTGGTCCAAACCATACCCCTAGCAGCTTAACCGAGCCCTCCGTCCAACGTCCCACGACGCTATCCGAAGGCATCGACTTGCCCCTCCAGGTGCCGAGTTGCAAGCCGACTGACTTTTCCCGATTAATCTCTGCTCTTGCCACCGTCTCGTAAACGTTAATGGTTTCACCTACCCTCTGTAGGTGTTCCATCTTGGTTACGATAATGGTGATGTCATCCGCATATGCTGAAACCGACTCTCCAACAGCCGGCCCCCTCGGTTTGCCACTCAACTTTCGCAGTAACGGCTCTAGGGCCATCACATACAAAAGCGGCGAGAGCGGACATCCTTGGCGAACCGAGCGCTTAATAGAGAACGGCCTAGAAAGAAAGCCGTTCACCCGAACGATCGAATCGATGTTATCATATAATTGGATTATCCACTTAAGAAAGCCAAGACCCAGCACGGACACCAGGTATCGATGGTCAACCCTATCGAATACTTTTGACTGGTCTAAATGGACCAAAGCCCCACCTTTGCCAGAATCACTACCAAACTCTTCTAAGGTATAGCGTAGAATATGGAGATTGTCCTGAATGCTTCTGCCGGGGACGGCACAGGTTTGTGCCTTGCCGATCAGAGTATTCACGACCCGCCTTAATCTTTTTGCTAGTTCCTTGGCCAAAATCTTCACCTCTGCGTTTAACAGAGTGATGGGCCTAAAGTTGTCTATCTTATCTCCTTTGTTTGGGTCCTTCCTGACCAGAGTCACCACTCCCCTGCGTACAGATCTGGCATACTTTTGTATAATTCACAAGGCAAACCATCAAGTCCCGGCGCCCTACCAGCTTTACAGTCCGTTATAGCCTCTCTCACCTTCTGAGGTGTTATCGGACCTTCACAGCACTCAGCATCCTGCCCCGAGAGACGCGGCAGCCCGGCAAGGAAGTCCGAAAGGTCCAACCTACCAGCCGGTCCATCGCCCTTCCCGAAAAGCTGTGAAAAGTGCTCCTGAAAAGCCTGACACATCTCATCGGGTTCGTTCACAATCTCGCCTTGTAGGTTCTCCACAGATCGAATTGTGGAATCATTTCCACGTTGGGTTTCCACCACCCGAGCCCATCCAGCAGCATTGATCCCCTCACTCCCCATTGCACGAAGTCTAGCCCTGATAATGCATCCCATGTGTTTGGCCTCGAGGTGCTGGTTTAATTCCAGTCTCTTAGCCTTCGCCTGAGCAGCACTACCAGTCAACACGGCTTCCTCTAATTCCTTAACCAGTTCTCTTACGCTCTCTAGCCACTAAACCTATGCTATGTCTAACAGACTCAAATTTAATGGCTCTTTTGAGGGTGTACTACCATTTATTATTAATGATGGTACCTGTTAAAGCCCTCAGTATCAGTAACTTAATCCGGCTTCTGTACTCTTCGTTCGCCAAATGAGACTTATTGAGTTTCCAGTAACCAGATCCTCTACTCTGTAACTTATCTAGGTTCAGCTTACAAGTGACCAATTTATGATCACTGTAGCTGACCAAGTGGAAATGTGGACACTTAGCTATGGATCTATCTGTTTCTCTAATTAGAATCCTATCTATATAGGACTTAAAAGACCCGTCACCACTTAACCATGTCCACATTGGGGTGTTCGGGAATTCAAGTCTGTATGGATCTACAAGCTGAAAGCGACTTAGTAGATCCCAGAAGCCGGCATTAGGTATCCTATTTGAGTTCGAGTCAACATTATCCATGCGCGCATCGTGAATAACATTAAAGTCCCCTAACAAAACTAATGGGTACGCCGTACCAAGAAACTTCTCTAGGTCTCGGAAATACTCAGACTGACCATTGTGGCGGGCGTAAATTGCCACCAGTCTGATTTTCTTACCGCATCTGAAAGTCAGGTCTAAGACGACCAGCCTACCTTCTGGGTCCGAAAAAATTAACTTCTTCTCTGAAACCCGGTTTCTTTTTAGTAGGACCAACACCCCACCCCCACCTGCCGGCGGACCTGGAGAAACAAATTTCTCGTATCCGTCCAGGAGTGGGAGCAGTCCTCTTGATCCCTTTAACCGGGTTTCAGTAGCAACAATGACATCCAAATTATGTGACCTGACGTCGTTTAAGAAGCGACTTTGCTTCCATCCCGCCGTCAGGCCACACACATTTAAACATCCAACGTGAACTGCCATAAGTCTTACCTCAATTTCCTGTGTCTTCGCTAAAAGGTGGTGGTGGGTCCGCCTCTTTTTCTTTTTCTCGAGCTCGTGGAGTCGTTTTAAGTAAGCCTTCGTACAGATGAAAGAAGTGTGGTTTCTTCCTCTAGGTCATACAGTACTGCCACTACAAGCCATTTGGCGTCCACCTCCGGTGGTACACAGCTTATCTTTATTCGGGAGGTTCTCCCCCCCATATAAATCGGCAACAGTACCACCTCATCCGTTCGCAGCGGCTCCACAGAATACTTTTGCGCCTGTTCCAATGTTGACATCCTCACTTCAACAGTTGCATATCTTTTTCCTCTGGCCAAATATTTGATGTTATTCCAAATTGGCCTTAAACATTTTTCTACACTTTTGTCATTGACATAGTTAACTTCGAATTATCAATCGCTGATAACCCAGCCTCGGCCTGTTTCATAATTTCAATCCCACGACTTCTTTCTGACAATGTTCCAGCGTATACTCGTCCCAAGCTCTTGACGGGCTCTTCCTTGACTGTTGGAATGCTTTCTTCAGATATTCGAAACTTAAATTCTTTCTGCACTCCCTTAACAAATGTCAGACTACGCGACTTTTTTGCTCTAAATCGCATCCTTGACCATCTTACAAGTTCGTCTAATCTCAAGAGGGCATTCTGCATGATTTGTTTATCTGTAGCTAGAAGTGTCATGTCATCCATGAAGGCTTTCTTAGGCGATTGTACCGAAAAATCTACACCTTTCAAAATCAACTCCATGACTAAGATAAACCACGTGACAGATATTGTACAGCCAGCTGCAATGCCAACCTCGAATCGGTGTAAAATTTCCAGTTGTAAACCTCATTTCGAAACTGTCATAGTACATCCTCATTATTTTGATCACTTTGTCAGGAATGTGGAAGTGGTCCATGGCTGTTATTAGTAATTCGTGTGGTACTGAACCATACGCGTTAGCTAGGTCGAGCCATACCACGTTCAAACTTTTCTTGTTCTGTTTGGCGTCCTGGATCGCTTTCCAAATCAAAAAACAGTGTTCAACGCATCCAGGGGGATCCTGGGGATTCCGGCCTTTTGAACAGATTCATCAACATATCCGTTACTCTGTAAATATGTCACTGTTCTCCTCGACAGAATTCCCATAAAGATCTTGCCTTCCACATTCAATCGGCCTAAACTGTTTTATGGTCTTTGCATTGGCCTCTTTCGGCAGGTATATACCTTCTGCCTTACACCAATCCTCTACTATAGTCTCCTCGCGCCACAGTTGTCGGAGTAGGACGAAGAGCTTCTTTCGCAGACGATTGCAGTACTTGTAGACTTTATATGAGACGCCATCACCTCCTGGGGCACTCTTTGCTCTAGCTTTTCTTACGAATTCATTCACCTCTCTCTCCCTGATGTCCCCAATCTGGAATTCGATATCAGGTCCTGAGAGATGATTTAGCCCATGTAGAGGTGGCAGCGGCTGGTTACAGTGCGGATCGCTGATATGAGCATCCAATTCTTCTTTAGTGCACGATAAAGTACCACTCTTCGGTTCAGTGAACAGCTTCTTAGTAAACCCGTACGGGTCCTTCAGAAACTGCCCCCGAGTCCTTTTACTCTCCTTTCGACGCTCATATCGGCGGATATGTCGTTGCACATAACGACATTTCCTCTTCAAATCGTTATACAGCAGCGCAAGGCCAGGTTTCTCATCTAGTGCAGCACATCTCCATCGCTTTCTTAAGTTGGACTTTTCCTAATTTTAATTTAAGTTGTATAATAGTGTAACATGTCTGTACTAGCATTAGTTTAACACATACATTTGTAATCTCAAAGTAGGCTTAAACAACACCGTAATTGTCACATGCGTCCAATTGTCACATGTATAAATGTGGCTGCGGCCTTGTTTAATCGAGTTCCTTCACTTCGTTTCTCTAAGGGCTCCCGGTTTGTAGTTTGGTTCTACTGCGTTTGCACTGGTGTCTCTCACACAAGAACAATTCTTCGTCCACATGCGCCAGCAGTATCGAACCGAACTCACTGCTGTTATTTTTCATGTTTACTAGAAACATTTCTATCGAGTCTCTTTCTATATACACAAAGTACGGATCTTTTCGGTTTGAACGGCATTTTTTAACATAATTTCTAGGTAACTAAAAAATGTTAAACTTCGTATACCGGTAGAATGTGTTTATAAAACATTATTTTTTTTCTTGGCTCCCTTGAGAAAATTTTGTAGTTTGTAACATATTTCGTCTTTAATTTCTTGCATTTCGGCAATTTTAACCAATCACTGGTGTCTATTGAGTTAAAAAGCATTCTGTGCCATATGAATATGTCCCTCGTTTTAGAAACAGATTGGGTTTATTTACATTTGTGAAGAAAAAAAGATACCCTTCCCCCACCCCTAACCCTAACTAACCCTAAATTAGGGTTAGGGGTGGGGGAAGGGTATCTTTATTTCTTCACAAATGTAAATAAACCCAATCTGTTTCTAAAATGAGGGACATATTCTTATGGCACAGAATGCTTTTTAACTCAATAGACGCCAGTGATTGGTTAAAATTGCCGAAATACAAGAAATTAAAGACGAGATATGTTACAAACTACAAAATTTTCTCAAGAGAGCCAAGAGAAAATAATGTTTTATAAACACATTCTACCGGTATACGAAGTTTAACATTTTTTAGTTACCTAGAAATTATGTTAAAAAATGCCGTTCAAACCGAAAAGATCCCAATGTACATCTAATGTCTTTACGCATTCATTCACTGTTATCACACTATAGACATCTCTATAAAACTCAACTTACTTCTTAACAGAAATCTTATACAAGGCATTTACATTGTTCGTAACCCACTGCTGTGAATAAACTTTGCTATTGAACAAGTTGGGTTTTGTCTGTCTGTCGCTGTATACCAATTACTATTGAACGAACACACAGAGACAGTTATCAACAAGCTACCAGTGCCGACGTCGTCACTTCAACTAGATTGGACACTCCATTGAGTTATATCAACAAGCAACGAAGTGACTTTAGCTACACTGGCGACCATTAGATCTTTCATTGAAGTAGTGATTAACTCACTATAACAGTATCTCTCTATATATAAACGGCAGTTTGTCTGTCTGTGTGTCTGTGTGTCTGTCAGGTTGTACCCTCACCCTGACCACTGCTTTCAACCGATTCTGGTGAAACTTGACACACATGTAGCCCAATGTCATAATTCAAAACTAACGCAGCGAAAATTTTGAAAAGTTCCCCCAGTTCTGAAAAAAAATCGATAAATTCGACGTGGGTCGAGAATCTAAACTTTTTATATGCAACACATTTTCTACAGACTGTTTAGGGGACGCGACTCGACCTTTTTAACTCTCGGAACACGTGGGGTAAGTATCCCAAAATGTATAAAAATGTACAAAACCGGCAAAAAAGCGGGCAGCAATGTGAGTGACAACAACGAAAAAGTCAAAAGTGACCAAACTGAACAAACGAATGGAAAAGGTTTTTTGATGCACACGACAAAAGCGGTTTATAATAAACCAACAGTTTGCAAGTAGCGTCCGAGGACCCTTAGGGTACATCAAAAATTTAAGGTAAAACGTTTGGGGTGGTAGTTATAAAGAAAGTGTAAACAAAAAAAGTATTCGAATAACTTGCGGCTGCAGCAGCTATTAGCAGAAGTGGCGGTGTTGGGGGTAAAGTCTCGAATGTTATTTCTTCCTGGTAGGAATTGGTTGGGTTGAATTATCGATAGCTGTTTGATAGTTATTTAGGAGTGAAGAGAAGACATTGCAACCGACACATGCGCCTTCGTTCCCTAGAGGGAAAGGACTAGATTGGGATTAGTCGTTGCCTACTAGGGGCTCTTACATACCCGGGCAACGCCGGGCTATGCTGCTAGTTCTGTCATAAAAGGAAGATTAAACTCTATACAATAATAATTTATTTGGGATAGATTATACAAATACAGCTTTTCATACAATGTAAGGGATCAAATATTAACATGTCGTGAATCCTTTTTGAATACCAAGTAAATGCTAACTAGTTAGACAAAATTAGAAGGGTATCAGAAACGTGTGTGCGATGTCGTGTGTGAGGATCAGACAGAAAACATATTCAGTTCATAGCAGGTGTCAACAAAATTGGTAACATGACTGTCCAATGTAGAGTAGAGTTAGTAATACGACAGGAGGCCAATGTCGAGTAGGCTGTGGCGGTAGAGTTAGCTGCTGAACAAATCGCCATGATAACGCAGGATATAATGATAGCCGTTGAATATTCGTCGTGAAAACGACAGTGGTCTGTAATCTGCTAGGCAAACGTCATTAGAACGACGGTAACTGCATATGGTCTGAGGCAGTGGTTTTCAACCAGGATTCCGCCAGTACAGTCCAGGAGTTCCGCAAGAAGTTACAAAACTGCTAAAATCGGCAGTAATTTTTTATTCTCTTGTGCAGATATGCGTGCATAAGACTACTAAATTATTGCACAGGGGTTCCTCGAGCCAGTAAAATGTTTCCTTGGGGTTCCGCACCAGCAAAAAGTTTGAAAAGCACTGGTCTGAGGAAAAAGAGGCCGGACAGTCGAATAAACTGCTATTTATATATTCTGTGGCCTGGTGCTTGATTTTCCCACTAATGGGGGAAATGACTTGTTGTAGGGACACGATTTGATAGTTGTGCTTGACCAACCAACTCGCCCGATCACCAGATCACGTAACAGCTGAAAGAGGAAGCTTTGTATAATCTAACTGAAGATATTTAATGTTAAACAGTTGAAGCTTTAACCTTGCACACACGCCTCTGGTAACCGCTTCTGCTACATACTTACTCAGTTCCACATAATAATCATTTCTCGGCTTCTTTACATTGTTTGGTGTCGGTGGAGAGGACGACAGATAGGGGAGGGCGGAAGTAGGGCTTGCAGGGCGCATGCGCGGCAGGAAGCGGAAGCGGTGAGGGACGACGCACGTGTGGCATCAACGAAGCCGGGGCAGTTGGAGCTGAGACGGGGAAGCCACTGGACGCTGAGTTTGGTAGACTAATCTTCGCCGAGGTAAGACCTAATTATATTTCCTTTCTCCTTTTCTGTTGTCCTCTTCATCATTCACACCACAAGCTATTTCGGCATATAAACAAAAACAATTCTCACACGGTTTTATAAATAAAAATGATGATGAGTGCCCGTATTTCGCACGAAATTATAAAACCGTTTTGCGGCAACACGGATGTAGTCGTTTGGCTGAAGAAAGTGAAGTTAGTGGCGAAGCTCCATGGTATAAGTGACCTGGCGAGCTTCATGCCGCTGTACTTGGATGGTCCGGCGTTGGCGTTGTATTTAGAGATGGAAGAGACAGACCAACTCAGCGCGGTGAAAGTGGAAGTCCGGTTGATGGAGGCCTTTTCGGAGGGAATGTTCGAGGCATACGCTCGCCTGGGTAGAACAAGATGGACTGGGCAACAGGTGGACGTGTTTGCCAATGAACTTAGGAGATTGGCTAAACTGGCGGGTTACGAGGGAGAGTCGCTGGACCGGACGGTTAGGTTGGCGTTCGTGACTGGCTTTCCCGACAACATGTCGGTCGAGCTACAGCAGCTTCCGAATGTGCATTCGATGCCGATGGCGGACATCATATCTCGGGTACGCGTACTAGTTTCGTGCAGTAGGATGACGTTGGTAGCAGCGGTGATTTGCTACCGGTGTCGAGAGCCGGGGCATATAGCCAGCGAGTGTCTGCGGGGAAACGGACTGCGGGAGACTACTGCGCCGGTAATTGTCCCTTCGGATCAGTAGAGGCGCGCTTATCGTCGCTACCTGTGATCGACATTCTGGTGGAGGGGAAGATGTCGCGAGCCCTTGTGGACACGAGCTGTACAACAACCCTGATGACTACAGAAGTGGCAGAGACGTGAAGTGGAGGAAGCAGTGTTAGAGCTGTCGACGGAAGAAAAGTACACTGCGAAGGGGTTACAGATGCGCGGATTGTGGTGCAGGGACTACAGCTGACGCTGCGAGCGATTGTGGTTGGTCACTTGGTGGACGTGATCGACGTGGTGATGGGGATGGATGCAATCACCCGCTTGGGAGGTGTCACCGTTAACGAGGCTGGTGTAACATTTGGGATAGCGGGGAAACCGTGTAGGGCGAGACCATGCACCGGCGACAACCGTGAGGAAAAGCATGCTGTGCACACCATTGAAGACCAGGATTTTCGAGCTGTCTTTGATGGCAAGAGGTGGACAGTGGAGTGGCACTGGAAGGGAGAGCCCCCGATGTTAAAGAATAAAGTGGGCTGCTATCAGCAGGAGATGCCAGAAGCGAGTTTGAGGGGGAGGTGGAGCGGTGGATTAAGGAGGGCATATTAATCCCTTGGGAAAAAGAAGAGAGCGGAGTCCTGCAACTGATGGCGGTGATACAGCCCACAAAGCATAAGGTCAGGCCAGTGCTTGACTTCCGAGAGCTGAATGACCACGTATCGTGTCATACAGGCGGCGAGGCCACGGATGTCTGCGGAGACACCTTGCGAGAGTGGAGACAGATGACAGGGGCCTCCACGATTGTTGATTTGAAGTCGGCATACCTACAGGTGCATGTGGCTGAGAAATTGTGGAAGTAACAGCTCGTCAGGTATAAGGGCCGGACTTACTGTCTTTCCAGGTTGGGGTTCGGGCTGAATTCAGCGCCAAAGATTATGGCAACAATTCTCAAGGCTATCCTGGGAAAGGTGGACAGGGTAAAAAGGGCCACCAATTCGTACATCGATGACATTCTGGTGGATGAAACCGTGATACCAGCAACGGAGGTCATAGGCCACCTGAAGAGTTTGGGACTGATCGCCAAGCCACCAGAGGCAATGGAGGGAGGTGCTGCACTGGGCCTCAAGCTATGGAGAGACAAGGCCGGTGCGTTGGTGTTCCGGCGAGGGAATGAGGTCCCTGAACTGGGCGCCAGCATGAGTAGACGGGAACTGTTCTCTGTGTGTGGGAAGCTGGTGGGACACTACCCGATTGCAGGTTGGCTCCGGACAGCATGTAGCTTCATCAAGAGTTGAGCCGAAGGAGTGAAGTGGAATGATAGAGTGGGGGAGAAGACGATAGACATGATGCAGGAAGTCTTGGTCAGAGTAGGAGCAGAGAACCCAGTGAGGGGCAGCTAGTATGTTCCCAAATCAAAGAGCGGGATCGTATGGTGTGACGCCAGCAGCATCGCAACACGGGTTGTCTTAGAAGTGGGAGGTGTCATGGTGGAAGATGCAGCCTGGCTCAGGAAGACGGATGACTGCAATCACATCAATGTGGCGGAGTTGGATGCCGTGTTGAAGGGGGTGAACCTGGCCTTGAAGTGGGGGTTGCACACCATAGAAACCAGGACTGATTTGGCCACTGTACTTGGCTGGGTGACAGCAGTCATCACCAATGAGCGGAGGGTGCGGACCAAAGGGGCTGCAGAGATGCTGGTAAAGCGTCGATTGGGAATACTGCGTGAACTAACCACTGAGTTCAATCTGAAGCTGAGCATGATCTTTGTGCCTTCCGAGAACAGGGCAGACGTCCTGACCAGGGTAAAGCGAGCCTGGTTGCAGGTGCCAGAGGATGCGAAGCAGGCTGTAGCTGCAGTATGCCGTCTGAGCGACTCGGAGTTGCAGAAACTGCATACCATGCATCACATGGGTGTGGACAGGACATTGTTCCTAGCCAGAAAAGTTTACTCCGATGTAACAAGACAGAGCGTGCAGAGGATGGTCAGCAGTTGTGACAGGTGCCAGTCCATCGACCCTGCTCCGGGCGTACATGAAGCGGGAAGTATTCCAGTGGACCATGACTGGAAACGACTGGCGGTGGACATAACACACTACCGGCAGGGGACATACCTCTCAATGGTTGACTGCGAACCGGGGCGGTTGGCCATATGGAGGGAGATGAAGACGGGGACCGCAGAAGAAATTGTGAAAGTGTTGAATGAGATATTCCTGGAACGAGGCCCCGTGGATGAACTGCTTCTGGATAATGGCACTGCATTTCGCTCAGATGTGCTGAAAGAAATGCTTGATGGGTGGAAAGTCAACCGCTTCTTCAGGGCGGCATACCGGCCAAGTGGAAATGGGGTAGTGGAAAGGCATCATCGCACCATCAAGGCCATGGCAGAGAGGGGTCACATTTCACCAATCGAGGTTGTATTTTGGTACAATATGTCGCCCAGATCAGGACAGGCTGAAGAGTCGGTGCCACACAGGGCAATATTCAGGTACGAGTAGAGGCATCCGTGTACTGCATCAATGCGACCCGGGGCAGAGGAAGAGCACGCCTTCGTGCAGGACGGGGAAGAAGTTTGGGTAAAACTCCCAAACGCACGGTGTACATCACAATGGGGAAAGGGGACAATAACCTCTGTAAATTCAAAGAATAACATCTCGGTCGATGGTATGCCATGCCACGTTTTGGATATACGGAGGATTGTCCATACCTCAGAGGATGGGACCAGCAGCAGTGGGCAAGATGAAAACAACACCAGTAGACAGGATGATGAGGCCAGCAGCAACATACCAGGAACCAGTCTTAGGGTCGCACTGCGACCACAGAGGGAACGGCACCCTCCTCCCTGGTTGGCTGATTATGAAACCAGTTAAGGTGTGAGTTCGGGAGCGGGGAGCGAGTGAGAAAGCCGGTTCAGTGATCTGTAGATCAGGGGGGCGTGTGGTGTCGGTGGAGAGGACGACAGATAGGGGAGGGCGGAAGTAGGGCTTGCAGGGCGCATGCGCGGCAGGAAGCGGAAGCGGTGAGGGACGACGCACGTGGGGCATCAACGAAGCCGGGGCAGTTGGAGCTGAGACGCGGAAGCGACTGGACGCTGAGTTTGGTAGACTAATCTTCGCCGAGGTAAGACCTAATTATATTTCCTTTCTCCTTTTCTGTTGTCCTCTTCATTATTCACACCACACATTGTTGTACTTTTTAAAATCTATTTAGTACACACTTATAATCAGATTTCCATAAAACCTGCTGATGTTTCTAAAACAGTCACAATTACTCAGCTTTTCATACAATGTAAGGGATCAAATATTAACATATTGTGGATCCTTTTTGAATTTCTTCAAATGTCTTTTGGTGTTTGAAATCCAAAAATTTAGCGAGGAAGTCACTTGTGGTTTTGACTTTAGTTTTTTTTTTTTTTTTGCCTGCAGCAACTTTCTGATTACTAGTCCTAAGCAAAAACAGCATGAACAGCACTTTTTACTAGATTGTCATAGGTGGGTGTAATCCCAGTAAATGTCCTTTTTGGCCTTTCTTCTATTACATTTTTGGGACATATTGATAAAGATAGGATTCTTCTGTTAAAGGAAGAAGTCTATGGCATTACAAATATTCCTGTTCATCCAGCTGTGAGAATTTCTCAATCTCATTAACTTCTATAGAAGAACCATTTCTCCTTTCTTTGTCTTCATCGTAACGAGTACTCAGAAAGGGGTGGACTTTCACTTGTCATTGACACATTGCATGACGCGGAAGCAGCTACGTTGACCAATGATATCGATATACAAGTGTCCCATTTAGAGGAAGAAAAGTTGATTATGACAAAGCTTTTATTCAATGAACAGAGTTTCTATTAAGCTAACCCTCAAAGAACAGAGCTAGGATAAAAAGTATCCCATTTCATCATTTAAATTTTTTAGGTATCATATAACAAATGCAATGTAATATTTTTAGATATATTTTAAACTAGCAGTATCACCCGGCGTTGCTTGGGTTTGTTTCGACCCTTTAGAATTGGAATTTTTGAAAAGTAAAAATTTTGCATTATGTAGCTCGTTATTCTCTTTAAGTGAACATTTTTCTTATTGAAATACACCGAAAAATGGCGACACAGCAGTCAAAAAATCGTAAAAAATAGGGTTTTTCATAGAAAAAAAAAGCACCTTTTTGATGTAAATAATCTTTGGTGTTAACACGGTCCGATTTGAATTTTTTCTTCTACGGAATGAAGAGCAAGCCTTCTTTTATCATACTTTCAATTTTGGTCAACTTGCGCCGCAGGGTCTCGGAGGAGATAGTGTTAGTTGAAGGCTACCAAACCTGCCATACACAGACAATTTCAGCTTTATATAGGGTGTGATTTAAGGAAAAGGAGACTGCTATTTTTAGCACGTCTGGTGATCGCTCATATCCTCATCCTTTGACTTACGTTTGTGTTGTATTCACTTTATAAAAACTTACTGTTAAGAGTACAGTTTGAGTCATGGTTACATTATTAAAGATCTTTGAATCAATCACAAGAGGAACAGCCTGCTTTAATTTGTTTTCGGTATTTTTTTAGTTTATGATCACAAAGTGGAAAATTATCCCAAACGTTGAAATTTTGGATAAGAACAAAAAAAAAAAAAAAAATCAGAGTTGTAATCTCCGTATTTTTAAAAGCGGGGTGGTGTCTAAAATATTTCCGAAAAAGAGTTAAAAGCAAAAATTTGTGGAGATGGGATGGAATGAAAAGTTTGAATAGCAGTTTTTTTTTGTTTATTTTTTTGGGGTACCATTCAACACGTCCACCTAGACATTACCAAATAGTATCTATATTTCCACTTCCTATTTGTGATAGCAAACCAAAAGAATAAAAGCGTACCAGACAGTTGACTATCTGAATTGATAAAATCAGTCGAAGATTCCTGAGTTTCATCTCACCACATCCTATTCTACTAAGCAGTGCACTGAATAACCTTGGTTTACTTTACCTAGTAGTCGAGAAACAAGGCAATATGAAACGAAGACTGATTTATTGGTGGAAAAGCGACAATGTCTAATGTGTCTGGTTTCGAATCCAAATACAAGAACAATGTTTGGAATATTATTAACATTTGTTCCATTATTTTTTTCGTTAATTGATAATTATAGTTCTATATTTTATAACTTCTTTCATATATTTTATAAAATTCTTAAGTTTAGTGATATTTTTCAAATATCAAGAATAATTAAATGTCGATGTTTTCTTTGTTTTTTGTTTTTTTTATTCTTTTCCATTGAAACATCCACGAATTCAACTTTTTCGTGTCGTTTCTTGTTAATTTTTTCCATTCCTATTTTTGAATGTCTTATTCAGTTATGATTGAATATGGCCGACAAATGCTTTTGAGAAGTACATATTGGGGAAAATGGTTCAGCTTTCTGATTCATTAGAACGGGTAAGTCATTTGTTTGCAGTGAACTTACTACTAGAGGTACAAACTCAGGAAATGCTGCATTAATCGCTGCGCATATTTGGTTGCATTATATCTATAACTATTTAAATGTGATGTATAAAACAACACAGATGTCTCCAGCAAACCTCTTTTTTTTTCTCTATCTGTCGTTTTATTTCTATGTGAGTGTCTATCTGTACCCATATCATGTTTAACACAGCCAAGCAGACGAATTCTGTTACTTCCATTTTGTTATTGTTGACATTATCTTTCCTCTTCTTGCACATCTTAATTGACAAAGATTGTATCAAAACATGTCCTTAACATTTATGCTATGATTAGTATACAAGCCATCTACTTCGAGAACAACAACTAAAAAAAAAACGCGAGATAGTTGCTACTTTATAACATATACTGAAGTATTGAACAACTGAAAAGCCCATTAGCTGAAAAAATCTTCATGGGAAAATTTTTAAAATACCTGCTAATATTTTGTGATATTCAAATCACTAAATAGCAATAAACAACATCAACAATGGTTTCAGATTTTAGCACAGGGCCAGCAATTTTAGTGGGAAGATATTAGTCGATTACATCGACCCTAGTACCTGGTTGGTATCGTCCCCGAAAGAATCGTTAATAATGATTGTTATTTCTGATTGATCTCAAGGCTCACATCTGTTCCTATCGTTAGTATTGAAGTCTCATTCAACCTTTATTCATGCATATCATTTTTTGTTGAAAATGTTCATGTTAGGTGTATATGTGAGAGTCTGGAGAAAGCGGTTTGTAAATAACAGGAAAAGAAAGCAGTCAGTTTGATTGTTCTTTTCCTTTCTTTATTTGCAATCTGAAAGTAAATTGATAAAACAATACACGAGTTGGGAAAAATTTCCAGCTAAGGTATTCTTTATTATCGTTCATCGATACATACAAAGAAACAAAACAAAGACACATCTACGCTCGACAATTGTTAATTATGTCTCTTCCTGAGACTGAGAATTAAAGATTTCAAATGCATATTCTACTCCAATTCTCTCTCTCTCACTAAGAATACTTTATTCTAGACTTCAATTAAAAATTGGAACTCTATATTTTTTTTACCATTGATCAGTATTCACTGGGAATGTTTAATGCTCCCCTAATGTGGAAGAGTTATTTTAAAAGTAGGTCACGACGGAATTAGGCAATTGGATGTGAAAATTCCGTGACTAGACACAGACTTTAATTATATTTGAACTTCTTTTCTTTTCGTTTCAAGATTTCACCATATCAACTGATGCAAATTTTTGCAGTTTTTTACTAAATGCTTTTTTTTTCAAACTTTTCTGATATTCTTGTCTCGTGTTTCTAAAATAATCAATTTTAAACCTAATTGTCGGAATTAATACATGTGTACGTGTTATGTAAGATCTTCTTTCTCTTCCCACTCGATATATATATGTGTGAGAGTTAGTGTATATGTATATATATAAATATATATGTATGTATATATGTGTTTGTGAGTATATGTATGTGTGTGTGTGAGTGTGTATATATCAGGCTGAGTAAAAAGTAAGCAACGTTTTGAAACATGTAATTCATCACATTATATTTCAACAATGCGGAAATTTTATTCACCAAAGTAAGTACCATTACAATCAGCACATTTTTGCCAATGAGTTACAAGTTTGTTTATTCTGGTAACATAAAAATCTGGAGTTCTGGAGGTGATGAACTCTCTTAATGGACTTTCAGCATCAGTTTAATTTTTGAACTTCTGTCACAGGAAACCATCAATGTACTTTAAAAAGTGGTGGTCGGTAGGAGAAATAAATGTGTGGGGAATAAGCTGGATGGAGAACTTCGTAGCCAAGTTCCCCCAACTTCTGGAGCGTCATTAGGGAAACGTGTGGTCGAGCATTATGATGAAGAATGATTGGCCCTCTTCTGTTGACTAGTCTGGGACGGAGGAGTAGCAGTTTTTCGTTGATTTTGGCAATTTCATGGCAATATGTTGCTGCAGTAATGGTTTTTCTAGGTTTTAAGAAGTTATAGTGGATGAGTCCAGCAGTACTCCATCAAAAAGTCACCATAACCTTCTTTTTGAAGAACTCAAGTTTAGGGAGAATTCATGGTGCTTCATTTTGATCCAACTACTGTGAAGAACGTTTTTTACTATTGTACAGAATCCACTTTTCAACACAAGTTATGATACAGTCAAGAAATGGATCGGTCTGGTTATGGAGAAGAAATGACAAGCAAATTTCATATATGCACATTTTCTGATTTTCATTCAAATTGTGTGCTACCCATTTGTCAAGCTTTTTTGAATTTCCAATCACATGCAAATGGTTGCAGACAGTTTTCTGGCTAACTTGAAGTTCTTTTGCCAATTCTCAAGTAGTTTTATGTGGATCTTCCTCAATGATGGTCTTTAATTGACCGTCATCAATGACAGATGGGTGTCTACTATGCTCATGATCTTCAAGGCTCAGGTCTCCACTGCGAAATCGTTTAAACCATTTTCAAGCTGACCACCCTCTGGTTTTTCCTCACCAAACGTTTCACTGATATCACAAGCAGTTTCAGCTGCCTTACGTTCCATTTTTGAAGTTGAATAGCAAAATTGCTCAGCTATAACACTTTGACATTTCAATTTCAGATGATTGTAACAATGGTGAAAAAATATCAATGTTAATTTATTGATGCATTTGGGCAAGTCTTTGTATTATCAGATATTTTCAAAAAAATGTTTGAAAAATTTCAAAATTCTCCAAAAATCTCAAAACGTTGCTTACTTTTTACTCAACCTTATATATCATCATCATCATCATCATCATCGTTTAACGTCCGCTTTCCGCGCTAGCACGGGTTGGACGGTTTGACCGGGTCTGGGAAGCCAGGGGCCGCACCAGGCTCCAGTCTGAATCTGGCAGAGTTTCTACGGCTGGATGCCCTTCCTAACGCCAACCACTCCGTGAGTGGATTGGGTGCTTTTTACGTGCCACCTGCACAGGGGCCGGAGGGTCCGGCATCGTCACGATCGGTTCGAGCATTTTAACGTGTCAGCGGCACGGGGGCAACGAGGTCCGGGGTACTTTGGGGATCGGGGTACTTTGGGGATCGGGGTACTTTGGGGATCCAGGGTACTTTGGGGATCCGGGGTACTTAGAATGGGTAGGGGGTATGTGGAATTGCTGCAGAAAGCAGCCCGGGTCTTTGTAGTCACAGCATTTATCGTCACTGAGTAACGTAATTAGGTAGAGGAAAGAAATACAGATATTCTAGAGTTGAGTTGGGGAGGGGGGGTCCAGTTGAGGCGGGTAATATAGGGGAGCAACCAGTGGGGAAGGTTGGGGTAAGGAGGAACGATGGCAGGAAGGGGTTGGTGAAGGTTCCTAAGAAATAAAAACGTAGGATATTACGAGGCGGGAGGGTACTAAAGGGGATGGTCGGAATGAGGCAGTGTCAGGAGGAAGCGTAAGATCGGTGGGCAGTTGATGAGCTATGGCGCTAGCAGCTTGTCTTTTCACAGTGAAAGCATATGAGGAGAAGGGGTAGTGGGGGGAGGGGGAGGGAGGGGGAGGGAGTAGGGCGTACCCGGTGTAGATGAGTAAGGCGTATCCGGTGTAGATGGTGAGAACAGGGTATACTGGTATTGGTGGTGGGGGGTGAGAACAGTGTTCACTGGTATTGGTGGTGGTGGTGGTGAGAACAGAGTTCACCGGTATTGGTGGTGGGGGTGAGAACAGTGTTCATCGGTATTGGTGGTGGGGGTGGGGGGGCGGGCGCACCGCCAATGGCGGAAAGATGGGAAGAGATGGGATTACGGCTTGAGTTAGCCTAAGGTTAAATTTTGTAGAGAGAGAGATAGGAAAGATAAATCAAGTTATGGCGAAGGCTTGAAAGTAGCCTAAAAGGTTAAATTTTCGTAACAATGTATGAATAAACGTAGTAACAACGAATAAAAATAGTAAGATAAATTTTTAAGAACTTGCTGCGGGCATCGATCGAGAGTTGAAATTGAAGAAGAAAGTAAGTTGAATTGGGAATTTAAATTGCAGAATCGTAATGGTAATGGCGATTTTCAAGTTTTAGCATAAGAAGAAGAAGAGGAGGAAAAAGACCGCCAATGGCGGAAAGATGGGAAGAGTTGGGATTACGGCTTGAGGTAGCCTAAGGTTAAATTTTGTAGAGAGAGAGATAGGAAAGATAAATCAAGTTATGGCGAAGGCTTGAAAGTAGCCTAAAAGGTTAAATTTTCGTAACAATGTATGAATAAACGTAGTAACAACGAATACACACACACACATATGTCAGGTCACTTTCGAGTGCTACTGGTAACATGTAACCCAGTACAATCTGTTGCATGGTCGGGTCATCGGCGACTAAACTGGCAACCCTACCAAGATTGCTTGGTGAGGAGGGTGTTTATTGGACACCCTGCGGGATGAAAAACAAAACCCGTCAAGGGCGGAGGAACTCTTGAGAGTCAATGGCCATCCAATAAATGTCTTAGGGCTGTATCATGCGAGGACCTAGAAATACCTGGTATGGTGCCCAGGCATGCAGAAAGCCTACCAGGGTGGATCAAACCCTTTAGTGTTGATTCTCACAACTAATCTAGGAGACAGAACAAGGAAAATCCTGCGATCGTTTTATCATCTGACATGTGGCACACCGTGCACCTGTACATCATCATCATTTAACGTCCGCTTTCCATGCTAGCATGGGTTGGACAGTTCAACTGGGGTCTGTGAAGCCAGAAGGCTGCTTCAGGCCCAGTCTGATCTGGCAGTGTTTCTACGGCTGGATGCCCTTCCTAACGCCAACCACTCCGTGAGCGTAGTGGGTGCTTTTTACGTGCCACCCGCACAGGTGCCAAACAGAGCTGGCAGACGGCCACGGACGGATGGTGCTTTTACGTGCCACCGGCACAGGGGCCAGGTGAGGCTGGCAACGGCCACGATCGGATGGTTCGCTTACTTGTCACCGGCACTGGTATCACAGCTGCAATTTCCATTGATGTTGATCGGCTTCAATTTTGGTTCTGCTTTCTGATATCTGATTTGATTTTGATTTTGATTTTTGATTTTCACTTACCTCAACGGGTTTTCACAAGTGGAGTTTTGTGTCCCAAGAAGAAAAGGTATGTATAAGTCGACTGGCTACTTTAGTTCTGCTTTCTGATATCTGGTTTGATTTGGTTTAAATTTGATTTTGATTTTTGATTTTCACTTGCCTCAACGGGTCTTCACAAGTGGAGTTTTGTGTCCCAAGAAGGAAAGGTATGTATAAGTCGACTGGCTACATACCAGGTAGAGGCCACGGGTTATGGTCTCACTAGTCTTGCTGGGTCTTCTCACGCACAGCATACTTCCATAGGTCTCGATCTCTAGTCATTTCTTTAGTGAGACCTAAAGTTCGAAGGTCGTGCTTCACCACCTCGTCCCAGGTTTTCCTGGGTCTACCTCTTCCACAGGTTCCCTCAACTGCTAGGGTGTGGCACTTTTGCACACAACTATCTTCAGCCATTCTCGTCACATGCCCATACCAGCGCAAACGTCTCTCTTGCACACCACAACTGATGCTTCTTAGGTCCAACTTTTCTCTCAAGGTACTTACACTCTGTCGATTATGAACACTGACATTACACATCCATCGGAGCATACTGGCTTCATTTCTTGCGAGCTTACGCATATCCTCAGCAGTCACAGCCCATGTTTCACTACCATGTAGCATGGCTGTACGTACACATGCATCATACAGCCTGCCTTTTACTCTGAGCGAGAGGCCTTTTGTCACCAGCAGGAGTAAGAGCTCTCTAAACTTTGCCCGGGCTATTCTTACTCTAGCGGTTACACTTTCAACACACCCACCCCCGCTACTGACTTGGTCACCTAGGTAGCGGAAGCTATCAACTACTTCTAGTTTTTCTCCCTGGAACGTGGTAGAAGTTGGTCTCTGCACATTTTCAGTGTTTATTGCTCCTGAGCATCTGCCACAGACAAAAACTATTTTCCTAGTTAGCCTTCCTTTGACATTGCTGCACCTCTTATGTGTCCATAGCTTACACTTGGTGCACCTTATAGAGTTTCTACCTACACCTTTTTTACAGATCGAGCAGGGCCATCTACCTGAAGGCGTTTGTGATTGGTCTACCTTCCTACTTATTAGGACTTTGGTTTTAGCTAGGTTGATTCTAAGGCCCTTCGATTCTAATCCTTGCTTCCACACCTGAAACTTCTCCTCCAGTTCTGATAGTGACTCAGCAATTAGAGCAAGGTCATTAGCATAGAGGAGCTCCCAAGGGCATCCTGTCTTGAATTCCTCCGTTATTGCCTGGAGGACTATGATAAAAAGGAGGGGACTGAGGACTGAACCTTGGTGGACCCCAACCTCTACCCGGAATTCTTCACTGTACTCGTTGCCAGCCCTCACCTTACTAGCAGTGTCTCTGTACATGGCTTGCACAGCTCTCACTAACCATGCATCTATCCCTAGTTTCCTCATTGACCACCAGATAAGGGATCGGGGGACCCTGTCGAAGGCTTTCTCCATGTCAACAAAAGCCAGGTACAGGGGCTTATCTTTGGCTAGGTATTTCTCCTGCAGCTGTCTTACCAGGAATATAGCATCAGTAGTACTTTTCCCTGGCACGAACCCAAACTGCATCTCATCTAAGCTAACTCTCTAATTTGTTGGGCTATAACCCTCTCCGTAACTTTCATTACCTGATCCAGCAGCTTGATACCCCTGTAGTTATTTGTATCTAGGGCGTCACCTTTACCTTTGTAGCAGTTGACTATTATGCTGCTACACCAGTCATTGGGTATGACTCCTTCGTGTATCACCTGGTTAACTATACGAGTGACTAGGCTATAGCCGACACTACCAGATATTTTGAGCATCTCTGCAGTGAGTCCTGATGGGCCTAGGGCTTTCCCTGTTTTCATGCTTGTAATTGCCTTAACTACTAAGGAACTGTCAACTCGGATTGCTGGTCCCTCTATTGGGTCGACATTCGGCAGACTCTCTTTATCCCATTCATTTTCCTCATTCAGCAACATTTCATAGTGGCGTCTCCATACCTCTCTCTTTGCATCCTCATTTAGCGCAAGTGAACCGTCATCCTTGCGAACACATTTCTCTCCTACCACGTCATGATTCTCTCTCACACACTGTCTTGCAACACGAAATACCTCAAGTCTTTCATCCTCACGGCAGAGAACATTGGCATTTTTTTCCTATCTGCTTCCCCTCTGGCTAAATACACCTGCCTCCTAGCTTCCCTTCTGGCAGTCTGATACACTTCCCTGCTACCACCGTTCTTCCAGTCCTTCCAAGCCTGTTTCTTTTGTCTAATAGCCCTGTCAACAATATTGTTCCACCACCACATTATTTTGGGTCTTCTCCATGTTGGTCGTCCTCTTAGTCCTGATCCTAAAGTCACTAACTACCAGTCTATGTTGTGGAGTACATTCTTCGCCTGGGAAGGTTTTGGCATTTATAAGCAGCCATCTTTCCCTTTTTCTGGCAAGGATGTAGTCGATTTGGCTAGTATGCCGGCCCGATTGGTAGGTGACCAGGTGGTTTGTCGGTTTCCTGAAGTTAGTGTTGCAAACCATAAGACTATTCACATCGCAGAACTCCAGCAGCCTGGTTCCCTCCTCGTTGCGGGAACCATAACCGTAGCCATCATGTACGCCATGGAAGCCCCCAGCATGTCGTCCAACATGCCCATTGAAGTCACCAGCCACAAAGAGAAGGTCCCTGTCGTTCGTCAATGAGGTAGTCTGCAGTAGGGTGTCATAGAAATGGTCTTTGTGTCCATCGGGTAGCCCTGGCTGAGGGGCATAGGCCGATATAATAGTTGCTAGTCTATGATGGAGCACTAATCTAATCTTAAGTATTCTGTCACATACTCTGACTACCTCGATTACTTTATATACCCAATTTTCGGCGATAAGTATACCCACACTCCCGACCCCGTCAGTATTCCCAAACCAGAAAATCTTGTACCTCTGTCAAAGTGCCGGTTGTTCAGTAAACCATTTTCACTCAATAACACCTGAGGTTTGGCGCATCGATGTGTGGTTTTTTTGGTTTTTTTTGAAGATACACATATGGTGTCACAGGGCTTAGGAGTTGTTGAAGGTTATTTACTGACCCCTCATTCATTGTGTTCGATGAGAGAATCCACCATACACACACGAACTTCTGTATTTTGAGTATTTCCCCTCATTTATAAATATTCACAATTATGTGTGTGTGCATGTTTATGTATGTATATGTCTATTATGTGTCAGCTGCAACTGCTTAAATTGTAACTGAATTTCATGTTTCCAGTTATTTTAACAGACACATGCATGTCTGTGTGTGTGTATATATATATATATATATATATATTTAGAAGGTTGTCATGGCCAGTCAGAGAGTGACCATTGGCTTCATACCTATAAGGTGCTTAGCTTTATAGGCGACTTATCAGGCTCAAATAGACAGAGGCACATAACCACTCTACAACTGGAGGGAGAAAAATGTCATGGTCAGTTTATTTAGTAAGCAAACAAATTCTGGGACAAAACTTTACCAGCAAAGCCTCGGGTGAGGTGGAGTTATCCCTCTTAGACTAGTACTGGTTATGTTCATGATAGTCCTGCTGGAGGTGCCTGAGGCTGCTTGCATTTCCTTATTAGCAAAAGGTGAATTCCAATGTTTTCAACACAAATCTCTCCTGATAAGGACACTGACTAAACATTTCTATTTTGGAGTTTAAAAAGAACTCCAGGTCATGTGAGGTTTTTAATATTCTTGCTCTTTTGACCAATCAAAGCTTACATCATTTGTTCTTGTTGATGTATGGCCATTCCCAGAACAGTTTCAGTATTTTTCTAGTGCTCTTTAGTATAGCCTGATTTCTAGGTAGCTGATAACTAGATTCACAAATGAGAGAGGTTTTTGTTCCCATCACAATCCTACATTTCTGTCTAAAAAATTGTAATTGAATATGAAATAATTATTCTCTAGTTCACTAGTATAATTATCCCCACCGGAGTTTAATGGCCTAAGTTGTGGGAGATGTTTGAAAGATACTATTAAAGTTTTCTCATTGACTTTTTTTGGAAGATGGTTGAGCATGTCTAAGTCATCTCTTATGAAACTTCTAATGGCTTGAGCAAGATATCCAAAAAATTACTCAGGCAATAAGTTTTGCAAACAGGACCAGTTATTATTAGTCTTAATTTCAGATTGTTAGGTGAGGGGACATTAAAGTGTATGTCAGTGGCTCCTTTGCATGCCTCTCTTATTTTTTCATTATTGTGTACCTGTGGTATGCCATAGAACAGACTAGATCAACATTAGAAATTGGTTATATAATTGTATTCCTTATCAGTGAGTCTTTTTCAATATAAGCTTATTAATGTTCTAATGTGCCTCATTATTTTTTGTTGGGCCTTTTTGTAGTAATGCATCATCTTCTAATATGGTTAACACAAGATTTTTATCATCCTATTTAATTGTTATTTCTTTATCATCTTTTAATTTGTTTAGCTCATTACATTCACTCTTACTGAAGTTTGGTTGTGTTTTTGCTTGTGTGCGTTGATATAGGTGATTCAAAATGTATCCACAGAAATTGTCAAGGATTTTGTTCTTACCTTGGTGTGATAAAGTTACGGTTGTTTCTTACTATTCACTCATCGTCACTGTTTTTGTCATACAGTTCCTTGGTGAGTCTTAATTTTCTACAGAATTCAGAAATGTCATCTTTCATTTCATTATAGTTGGGTCATTGTGAATTTGAGCCCTTTAAAGAGTATGCTACTTTGTTGTGTTGTTAATTCTTTGCTTGATAAATTAATGATTTTAAATATTTTTGGCCTATCTTGAATTTCTGTGGATGGGGTCTAAAAAATGGTTAACGTAGCCAGTTTGGTTGATGTGATTAATGTGTCTCTTATTGTAATTTATGGCATGGATTTGTGGTATAGGATTGTTCTGTGAGTCTGAATTTTACATTCCATTGGTGTGTTTTGGGGAGAGTTTGTTGGTATGAATGGCATAGGTTTGTTGTAAAAGATTGTACAGCAATTTTTTTTTAAATATAAGTTCTGATGGTATGTATCCTGATAATTTCATTAATTGTTTCTCTTTATGGGAAGGAAGTTGTAATGTCAACTTTGAGAGCGCCTTTCTTTCCCTAAGCTGGTTTTGTGCTTCTGGTTTTTCTAGGATAGGTTTTATTTGGTGCTTGTGGGGTAGAATTATTGGTGTTGAGTTGACCCATTTTTCATATATATAGGGTGGCCCAAAAGAAGGTTTACAGTTATTCAACTATCTCTTTCACAGTTCTATATTTAAGAGATGAAAAATTATGTACATTATTTACATTTGATGGATATTTGTCCTCATCTTGTTTGTTGTTAACACAACGTTTTGGCTGATATACCCTCCAGCCTCCATCAGGTGTCTTGAGGAAATTTCGTACCTGGGTTCTCATTCCTAAGGTATTTTTCGATGCTATTATTATTATTATTCAGCATATGGCATAGTGGTTAAGAATGTGGGCTAATAACCTCAAGATTCCGAGTTCGATTCCAAGCAGTGACCTGAATAATAATAATAACATCAAAAAATAACTTAGGAATGAGAACCTAGGTTCGAAATTTCCCCAAGACACCAGATGTAGGCTAGAGGGTATATCAACTGAAACGTTGTGTTAACAACAAACAAAATGAAGACAAATATCCATCAAATGTAAATAATGTATCTCTTTCACATTCATATATTAACAGTTTAGATCTTAATTATAAAAAAATATGATACCATTATTCTATGCTAATTTAGTTACTTTTATCAAACTTCTTTTCAGTTTGTAAGATAGAAATTTAAATGTATTAAAATGTTTTTAAAGAAATTTAAAGTGCTTACTTGATAACTGTAAACCTACTTTTGGGCCACCCTGTATATCTGCTTTATCTTTTAATAATCTTCCAAAATGCAAATTTTTCTCTCCCCAAGGAATTTTTTTCATTATTTTCCATTATTGTAACATGTAGTTGTTTTTATTGTATTTATGTCATGTGTTTTGTCATTTTGATATCCTTGTCTACTTTGTTTCAATAAAACATTTTAATGGTTTTGCATAATTTTCCAAGATTTTTGTTGATTTTGGATATTGTGTTTCTTGTTTTCAATTTCCTCATTCTTTTTATCTGTATTGAGCGTGTTGATGATCATTATTAGGTTTGTGTTAGTTTTCTTTAGTTGTTTCATTTTTTTCTTCGTTAATACTTAGGATTGATGTCTCATTTTATTGGCATTTTCTGTTCCTCTTGTGGTAAATGATATTTAAAATGTTAAGAAGTTACATGAGTAAATATATATTGAAAAACTAAGAAAATGAAAATGCTTAGTGAACTTTATCATGAAAAGAAAGTATGTACCTGTTTCAGTTGTTTGATATGACCTCTTCATGCTGAAATAAATGAACTTCCAGATGTGATATTATACAAATTTAGTTTAATTCACTTTAATTTTTCTTTCCATTTTATTCTGGTAGGTAGGTAGCATTGCGAGAGTGTGAATGGAGAGTGACAGACAGAGAGGAAGAGAGATATGGAAGCCATGAACAGTGAACATGGATGGAAGTGTTCGCAATGGTGTGTCTTGTTTTGAAGGAATGTAAAGAGATTAAGAGTAGGTCATTGAGTGGGAGGCAATAGGTAGTAATACATACATAAAAAAGCTAGGTGGAGAACAACAGTAAAATAAAACCATAGATAGATGAGAAATAGGGAGATGAGGTAAAGTGTTGGGAATATAGAAGGTGCACAGTGTCAGATGCAAAGGTACAGAGGGGTGGATAGAGTGAGTTACAAAAAGAGGCATCAATAACAGATATCAGATGTTCAAGGGAAAGGAGCATTCAGTGGACATATAGTGGTAAGGGATGATGTGAGTATGGGATAGGTGGCAATGGAAGTGGTTCCAAGAAGAGGGATTATTGGTAACATAAAAAGGGGAAAGAAATATGTGCAGTTCTGCTTTTATATAATTATAACAGCTGAGAAATAGTACTGTGTGTTATGAAGGTGAGTTGCTGGGAAGGCTTGACATATAAAGATTAGTTGTATAGACATGAATGTCCAACCCGTGCTAGCACGGAAAACGGATGTTAAACGATGATGATGAAATATTTCAATATTTTTACTGAGATGAACGATTGTTCTTGACATTCATCTCAGTTCATTAAAGTCTCCGTAAGGTTGAACAACCTGTGGTTGAATGTCACTGCTTTGTTCCATATCTTCCTGGGTCTCTGTCTTCCACAAGTTTCATCCACATTTCATGATCAATTCTTTTTGCAACTGTCCTCACCCATATGCATTATATGACCATATCAGTGCAATCATCTCTTTTGCATGCTACATCTGATGCTTCTTATACCCAATTTTTCTCCCAACACATTTGCCCTTTGTTTAGCATGTGCATTGATGTTGCATATCCTGTGGAGCATACTCAATTAATCTCTTTTTAGTCTTTGCATGATAGTAAAACAGTAGCATTGCTGTTCATGCACATGAATCACATAATCTGCCTTTCACTCTGTGAAAGCATTCAAATGATATATAATTCAAAGCATTCAAATAATATATAATTCAAATGATATATAATTATTTTGACACGAAAATGATAAAGTAAAAAACATGTTTTTCCATGTTCAAACTGTGCTTGTCTTCATTGTACAGTGCTCTGTAGTGATACCTTCTTACATATGTATTTTTCCTTTTTGTAACTTTTCCTCTACCCGTACCTGCTTTAGGTTTTTTTGTCTCACCACACCACTTTCTCCACTGTTTCCCCCATTTTCCTGCTTCCCTCTAACCTTTACCTTATTCACATCTCACTCCACTTACCCCCAGCCAAAACCTGCACCCCAAACACTGCTCATATTTCCTATACCCATCTCCTTACACAGATGCTTTCCTTTATATGCACACAACTCACCACCTTTTTCTCTCTTAATTTTTCCCCATGAAACTTCCACAGATTTTCTCTAGTTTTATCATTTTTCATTTTTGGTTTATGTGGTTACCCACCCACTTATCCATTGATCATACCTCAGTTTTGAACACCCTATGTTCAAAATTCTTTCCACCACATTCTCTTATCTACTACCCTGTCCCTAGAACACAGCATTGTCAACCTCTTCCACTTCCTCCGGCTTTTTCCCTCTTCCACCTCCTCCAGCTTCTTCCCTCTCACATCTATCCCTTCTTCAAGCATGCCTACAGCTCCCACAACCTCATCCATAGTTCCATCTTCCCAGATCCTTTTGCTGCTCCCATCCCCACTTTCATACCTGCTATTTGCTTTCCATCACCACCTCCCTTACTGTACTTCCCCAATTAAGGACTTCTTCCACTGCACCTCTAGTATATGCGCTCCAATGTTTTCTCTGCAATTTCATTTCCATTGGGCAAACCAGTTTCTAACTGGCTGATAGGCTCACAGAGCACCTCTGAGACGTATGACCTGGTAGTAGGTTTCCTGTCTCTTAACATTTTATATTCCACTAGCCATTCCATCCAACACCTCTAGGTCTTCTGTATCTCCAGCACTTCACCTCCAGAGAGAAGAGGATTTGGTTTCCTCTCTCCGAACCTATAGTCCTTTCAGTCTCAACCTCCTCAATTTTTCTATCCTTTCTCCCCACTTATATCCTCTCAACTACCCTATCTCGCCCTGTCACCTACCATATACTCTCAAAATACCTGCACCATTCCCACCCCACCACCCTACACACATTTACAACTCTCACACATACTTACACACACCCCTTCTTTCACCTTCCTGCATCTGTGACACTCCTACATACACCAGCACATCCACATGCCCTCTTACACCATCTCATCAAGGCATATATCCCCATACATATCTACTCTCCACCCATGTATGTACACACACACAAATATCATTTGCCATTCTCTCACCTTGCTGTCTCCCTGAAACACACAGCCACTACATATTACTTACACATATAAACACACATTTGTACTAGGGCACCCACCCATGCACCTACTTGCATTCAAACACACATTTTCTCATTGTTTGACAGTTTGGAAGCTCACGATCTGGAACTGTTGACCAGAAATTGAACCTGTCTTGGCGATGCCTCTTTTGGCTATAGTATTTTTTTGGTACTCAATGTAAATACATGCATATGCAAAAATATACACATACCGTGAGAGAGAAAGAAAGACATTACAACGTATTGAATCCAATCAATAGAAACTCTTTTTCTTAACTCATACACATAGCGAAATATGCTCACACACATAAACATGAAGAGATTAACCCTTTCGTTACTATATTTCTGACCAAAATACACCCCTTATGTGTTTCAATTAATTTCTAACATAATCATAAATTTAGTCTGGTTTCATTAAACAACTATAACTTTTTTATTTATCAATATATTAACGTGAATTTTGGAAGATAATTTAATGAAATGTTCTCAACCAATTCTATACTATAATTTTTGTCACAAAGTGACTCTAATTGCAGGTAGATACAGGTAAATTCAACAAAATATAAAATTATTAAAATTTTGTTCAAACATCGCTATAGAAAATGGGTTATTAGCTAATATTCAATTGGGGGCGATCTTTCGTTTATAGTAGCACGTTTCCGTCGATGATTTCCGTAAAAAACTTTTATTTTTTTACATATGGCCTTGCGGGAACATTTGAAGTAATGAGAGCGAAAGAGACTAAGAGGAAGCGATTTTATGACGAGGGAATTTCTTTTGAAGTAACCGAAGCATTGATGTACATGTGTGTGTTTGATGGGGTGTGGGAGACAGACAGTATGTTGTGTAAGTGAAGTGCTTCTGTTAGTGTGTGTGAAGGGACAGAGAGAGTAATGTGTGAAAGAGAGAGATAACTGAAATTTTTTACTCGGTGTATGTGTATATGTATGTATGCATGTATGTGTGTGTATGTATCTATGTATGTGTGTGTGTGTAAGTATGTGTGTATGTATGTATGTATGGCCGATTCAGTGTAATTATTTACTCGGTGTATGTGTATATGTATGTCTGAATGTGTGTGTGTGTATGTATGTATGTATGGCCGATTCAGTGTACACTGAATCGGCCATACATACATACATACACACACACATACTTACACACACACACATACATAGATACATACACACACATACATGCATACATACATATACACATACACCGAGTAAAATTTCAGTTATCTCTCTCTTTCACACATTACTCTCTCTGTCTCTTCACACACACTAACAGAAGCACTTCACTTACACAACATACTGTCTGTCTCCCACACCCCATCAAACACACACATGTACATCAATGCTTCGGTTACTTCAAAAGAAATTCCCTCGTCATAAAATCGCTTCCTCTTAGTCTCTTTCGCTCTCATTACTTCAAATGTTCCCGCAAGCCCATATGTAAAAAAATAAAAGTTTTTTACGGAAATCATCGACGGAAACGTGCTACTACAAATGAAAGATCGCCCAGTTGGGTATACAACAAAATTTTACGTTAGAATTTGTTATTCTGGGTAACTTTCTGATACCCATAATAATATTTATGGCAAAATAGTCTTAATTTCATTTAAGGTTATGGGAAACCACTAACTATCTTTTCTTTTGTTTTGTTTACATTTAGCGTAACGGTTTGTTTCCGCCGTAATGATATCAAATAGGCTCATTCGAAAAGTAAAAAGAAATAGTCTAAGGCTTTACTCTTCTGGGAAAGTCTGTAGCTTGGTCCAGTTTCTTCAGAAAAATCACCGAAAGAAACAGTTTTTAAATTTTCACTCCATTCAGGTGCCAATTCATTTTCTTTATCGCTGTCGGAGCTCTCGGATTCACTGTTTTCACTTTCGGAAAATGAAACATCAGATTCATTATCAAATACCACGTGCTTTTTTTTTTCAGTCATAGAGTTAGATTTATGAAGGTCTTCATAGAAAATCCTTCGAATTCTGACTCGCTGCTTGATATAATGAAATTCGTATCCATTTTTTGTCAGAATTACAAATTTTGAAAACACAATAGGAACAAATTTCGGTAAAAAATCTCCCAAAATTCACGGAATTAAAATTACACTTCGATTTTTGTACAAAACTGTAGTTGAACTCTTTACGAAGTATAATACGTATTTTCACGAATGTACTAAAGAGATTTGCTCTGATACTCTCATTTAAATATGAATAGGTAAATTCGGGCGGTTTAGTAACGAAAGGGTTAAGAGAAAATTTAAAAGTTAACCTCAATTTTGATAAGTCTCCTCTTCACATTACACATAAAAAAAAACGTACATAACAAATAGAGTGAGAGAGAGAAAGAGAGATATACTTGTATCAATCTGGTGGAGGTGGGGCATTTATTTCCATTTTAATGTTTCTCTCTTTCTCTCTAATTTTTCTGTTCATAGCACCAAAGTTTAAATTTACTGTCAGTTCAATTTTGTAAAAAATGTTCAGAAACCCAGTTTGAGAAAATTTTTCTTTTCCATATTCTGTCAATATTTTGTTAACCATCATCTTAATGCAGTGATGTAGAAAGCTAAACAGGAATTTATAGTTTATAGTTGTGATTTCAACTAGAATAAAACCCAAATCTTCATGGTGCTAAAAAGTACTGGAGAGAAAATGTCTGATGTCAAATAAGTCAGTATCAAATCAGCAATGCCAAACATGCAATACTAAAATGACTGTGCTAAAACATTTCATACCCCATACACACATATGTACAGCATGGAGAACGGACGTTAAACGATGATGATGATGAATATGATTATACATATAACTATGTATGTATGTATATGTATGACACATATATATATATATATATATAAATATATATAATCAGTCAATGAATTTCTAATATATTTTGAGTTTCATGTTTTATGATATTTTTACATGCTTTACAGTCTTACAATATTACATTCTTGGCATTAGGAAGGGCATTTAGCCATTTAAACCATACCAAATCAAACTGGAATCTGGTGCAGCCCTCTGGCTTACCAGTTCCTGTTAAACGTATAACCCAATCCAGCATGGAAAGCAGATTTTAAATGGTGATGACATATGATAATACAAGCACTTTCATGTTTTCTGTTGCAATCCTCAGGTTTATGTTGTCGCAGTATTAACCAACTTCTGTGTTTCACATTTAATAACTAGTAAAATGACTGAATTTGTCCATCAGATGCTTTCCAATAGGTTTCAGCAGACTGAATCTTATGAATTGTATTTTAAGAAATCAATGCATGGCTTACATGCCACAGTTTGGTGAGCATACCAACCCAGTTGATATTGTCACTGTCTTAGTCATAGGAACATTTTAACTAATCAGCAAATGACTTAGACAACTTGACTTGGTGAACACACCAACATAGTAGACATTGTCAGTGCTCATTCATAGAAACATTTTCATCAGTCAGTCATCTGTAAAGGATTTGTCTAAATTCAGATTTTGAGAAACACCTAATAATATAAACAGGGTTCTTGCCTTAAATGAATTTAATATTACTGTTAAAATTTCTTAGAGTTTTTTTGTAAAATTACATTTAGATAAAATCAGTAGTGTTGTTATGATGGTAGTATTATCATTTATTATTATTATTACTACCCTTACTCTTATTGTTATCATTATTATTCTTTTGTTGGAACTCCTGAAATTTTGCATGAGTAGTGAGCCTGCTGCATGCAGCCTATTGTATCATGCTATTTGTTCTCTTCAACTATCTAATACTTTCCTGATAATTCTGGCCAGGCTTAAGAGGCAAGCTTTTTACAACAGCTCTGCTGGGCACTCTATTCACATTTCCTTTATATTCCTCTCAATACCTCTTCACTGTCCTCTAGGTCCCAACAATAATTGGCACATTATTATTATTCTGCTGCTGCTTCTGCTTGTCACTCCATTACTTAACCCATTCATAACACTTCCATGTGATTAGTTGAAGGGCAAGGGAGGAGAGTGAGGTGGTGGTAAGTGAAATGTGTAATTTTTTTTAACAATGTGTAACACTTACACATGATTAATTGAAGGGAAAGATGATGAGTGAAAGAAAAAGGAGAGAGAAAAGATGGTATGGTGAAGAGGGAAAGTGTTGTGTATAAGTCTATAAGATTGTGCATAAGTCTATAAGATTGTGCATAAAGTATATAAAGTGTATATATAAAGTGCATTAAGTAATCACCATATTCCAATTTCCTTCACTTTTCAATGATTAGCAGACCAGCAACTATCTTTTGATACAGACAGACACAGGCTACATTTTCAGGCTTTAAAGTTTTCAGAAATAACCCAATAAGTTTTGCATTAATTCTGTGAAATATTCACGGGTCCCACTAGTTATTATTATGGCCACCATATTGTGAAATAACAGAAACTCGAAGCTCCTTAAGTTGTAATAATATTTATAACCTTTTTGGCCTTCTAAGGCCCTGTGTTTTCATTTTTATTGTTACCATTGTATTTTTGACATTGTCTGGACTGCACTGATAGTTTTTTTGTTTAGAAACACCACCTGTTTTGCAGAGAGTGAAAATCGGTATTTTTTGAATTTCAAAAACTTACAGAAAAAGCAAATATTTTGCCATTTTCCATATTTATTTAAAGAGGGCTGATAAAGAAGTCATCATAATGGTCAACAACAAATTCCTTTTCAGAGAAAAGAGAGAATATCAACATAGCATGGACTACACTTAATGACATAATCGAGGTGAATACAATTTTGTCTCTAAGCTATATCAAAACTTTCAGTGATGACAACAACAGCAACAGCAGCAACTATACCAACTGAGTGAAACTTAGAAACACAAATATCATCACTGCCACCACCACCACAACCACCTCCACTGCAATGGAGATTTCTTTTGCAATTACTATGAGAAATTTAGAAGATTTCCGCATAGGTGTAGGCGTGGCTGTGTGATAAGTAGCTTGCTAACCAACCACATGGTTCTGGGTTCAGTCCCACTGCGTGGCACCTTGGGCTGACCAAAGCCTTGTGAGTGGATTTGGTAGACGGAAAACTGAAAGAAGCCTGTCGTATATATGTATATATATATATGTATGTGTGTGTATATGTTTGTGTGTCTGTGTTTGTCCCTCTAGCATTGCTTGACAACCGGTGCTGGTGTGTTTACGTCCCCGTCACTTAGCGGTTCAGCAAAAGAGACCGATAGAATAAGTACTGGGCTTACAAAGAATAAGTCCCGGGGTCGATATGCTCGACTAAAGGCGGTGCTCCAGCATGGCCGCAGTCAAATGACTGAAACAAGTAAAAGTGTAAAAAGAGAATAGATAAAGGAGATTTAAAAATGGCCAGGAAAATTGATGAAAGGAATGGGAGGAGAAGGGTAGTCCTAAACCTTCCATCTGACATGATTGAGAATATTATAGTCACATATCGCTGTTCCCACCCAGCGTGGAAAATGCTTCTGAGAGCCAAATACAAAAATGCCTTGGGTACATATGGGAACAGAAGACCCACATCACTTGAGGGAAGAAATTTGGAACTATTGAAGTTAGATTTCGGACTGAAGAAGAAACCAGGTGTCATTCTGCAATGACTTTGAAGAATAAAAACTTCTTCTTAATCCCCAGCTATTGCAGCCAACTCCTTGCTATGGTTAGGCTGTCTTGATAGTTTTTTACAAGAAGAGATCTTGGCGGTCAAGAAAATACCTAAACAAAACTGGTCAGGTATAAGTATGGAATTGACCTTACAATGAACGCAAGCCTATATCAATCAGCTGCCTGATCTAATCAGCCTCATGGATGGTACCTCTCAGTGTAAGTGGAGGGTGGAAAACCAAGATGCTACATATGTAGATCTGTGGCTCACTTAAAGGATTTCTGTCCTGAAACAAGAAAAACTAAACTCCCACTGCTGCCAACACTAAACACCACAGTTGCAAAATCATGACATGTTCAAAACTCCCACACCAACACCAAGTCAAAGATGGAGTCTACCCTCAGTTGCTATAAAAAAAAGCAAACTTCTCCTGAATGCTCTGCCTCCCAAACCAACATCAACAGCAATGACATGGAGAAAGAAGAACTGATTGAATAATGGACCACTGACAAAAGAGGGTAGGCAAAAGAGGAGGAGAGTACATAGCCCCACTCCAAGAATTCAGCAAAAAGATACACAAAATCTGCAATTGCAACCCAATTCACAACCACTCCAAGAAAAACAAAAACAGCAATATCATCAACAACAGCATGAAATCACAGAAACAACCAATTATGGTGGATAAGAACTGTGATAAGGTGACAAACAGGGTGGCCTGTCTTACCCAGAAATTGGCAGAGAGGAAGTTGTCCCTGAAAGGTCAGTCAGATGTGGTGAATGCCTACATTGCCTCTGTCATCATTTATCCTCTGACCATCATGCCTTGCCCCGGTTACTGCTTTATTAGGTTGGAGCAAAAGAGATTGTTTGGTGGACAAGGCTGAAAGGAATGAGGACTGAAACATTCCTCTTGACTGTTACAAGTTTGGCTTTAAAAGAAAAGTAGGGGTGGAGAGGGAGGTGCTGTCCTCAAGTGAATTTATCAAAAGATGCTAAAATAGCAAGAGTGGATGGTACCTACCTGTGAGTAGGAGGAAAGGAGTTCAGGAGGCCACTTGTCTTTGGTATTCAGAGCGATCTTGGATGGTGGGGTTCCTAGAGGTTGTCCTATATCAGGAGGACGCCATTACTATCACATTTTTTCTTTTTTTTTCTTGTGCCATATACTATGTATACTTTCCTTTAAATATATGCTATGTATACTCTTCCTTTTTTATTATCATTCCATTATATGTAAACCTCCACACTTTATATCTGTCTTTGTAGTGCCCCCCTCCCTCATCTTTCACCCTGGTGGCAAATAAAAGAAACCATTATTGTTATTATTATAGACATCACACAATATACAATATTGTGAGGTTGTGTCTACCAAGGGTTTGTACTGTTTGTCAAGTCACAACAAGGACCTCAGAGAGACAGTACTTTACGCAATATGCATGAAGTTCCATGTAATGCTGACTTTTGCAATACGCCTAGATTGTAGGGTATTTCTAAAGTTTTCAGTTGTTTTTTTCAGATTGGGTAGTATTGAACTTAATGCAGCAATGATAACCTTTGTTTGACTCTCGTAGCCGTCACATCTTAGCGATCTCAATTCTCAGGTCTCCATATTTATCAAACCTTTTCTCTTTCTTTCATGATGATATGTTATCTCCTGGCACTGCTACATCAGTTATTAGGCACTCTTGTTTGTCACTCCTAAAGGTTACTATATATGGCCTTCAGTGTTCTAATACCTTGTCTGTTTGGAAGTCAAAGTCCCAGAAGATGTTTGCCTTTCCCTTTTCGTCCATTACCTTTTCCGGTGTATGTTGGTACCAGGCACCCGTAACCTCATATCCATACTTACAGCATAGTAGCCAGTGGAGGTTTTGGGCTACCATGTCATGTCTACTCTTGTACTCTTTCTGTGCAAGACTTTCACAATAATAATAATACACTTTTACTTTTACTTTTTTCAGTCATTTGACTGCAGCCATACTGGAGCACCACCTTTAGTTGAGCAAATCGACCCCAGGACTTATTCTTTGTAAGCCTAGTACTTATTCTATCGGTCTCTTTTGCCAAACACACTACCATCGGTTGTCAAGCGATGTTGTGGGGACAAACACAGACACATACACATATATATACATATATACAATGGGCTTTTTTCAGTTTCCATCTACTAAATCCACTCACAAGGCTTTGGTCAGCCTGAGGCTATAGTAGAAGGTTCTTGCTGAAGGTGCCATGCGGTGGGACTGAACCCAGAACCATATGGTTGGGAAGCAAGCTTCTTACCACACAGCCAGTCCTGCGCCTAATAATAATAATAATAATAATAATAATAATAATAATAATAATAATAATTGTTGTTGTTGTTATCATCTTCAAAGGTGGCAAGCTGGCAAAATCATTAGCATGCTGGGCAAAATGCTTAGTGGCATTTTATCTGTTTTTGTGTTTTGTGTTCCAATTCCACTGAGGTTGACCTTACCTTTCGTCCTTTTAGGGGTCAATAAGATAAGTATCAGTAGAGAGCTAGGTTGATATAATTGACTCACTCAAAATTGCTGGCCTTGTGCCAAAATTTGTAACCATTATTATTATTATTAAGTGAGGATGCATGGCCTAGTAGTTAGAGTGTTGCATTCACAATCACGAGACCATGGTTTCAATTCCTAAACCAGGTGGTGTGTTGTGCTCTTGAGCAAACCACTTCATAGTACAAATCCAGTATTGGAAGGTATTTAAAGGACAAATTCAGTCATTTCACTACAGTTATCAATTGTGAAAAAAAAATAACTTAATACTGCTACAACATAAATCTGAAAATTGCAGAAAGCATGACAGTACTTGTATTATCATAATATGGTATTATTATATGTAATATTGTGAAACTGTAAAGCACATAAAAATAAAACATGAAACTCAGACTATGTTGGAATTTTATTTCCTGTACACAACTCTGATGTGTGAGTGTGACTTAGTGGTTAGTGTGTTCCACTCATGATCATAAGTTTGTGGTTTGAGTTCCTGGACTGAGCAATGCATTGTGTTCCTTGAGCAAAACACTTCATTTTACATTGCTCCAGTTCACTCAGCTGGCAAAAATGAGTAATCTTGCAAATGGACCAGCATCCCATCCAAGGAAGATATAGAGAAATATATATACCACAGAATTTGATAAACTGGCCTTATGAGCTAAAACTTGAGAACTCTTGATCCATTAATATATATATATATATATATATATATATATTATATATTATATATTATACTAGCAGTATCGCCCGGCGTTGCTCGGGTTTGTAAGGGAAATAACTATAAAGCATTTTTAGAGAGTTATAGCCAAAAACTGGAAAAAAAATGATGGTAAATTTTTTTTTTTTGTTAAAAAGGTCGAGATGCGTCCCCTAGACAGTCTGTGGTCTATGTTTCTGATTCTCGACCCCATGTCGAATTTATCGATTTTTTTCAGAACTGGGGGAACTTTTCAAAATTTTCGCTGCGTTAGTTTTGAATTATGACATTGGGTTATGTGTGTGTCAAGTTTCATCAGAATCGGTTGAAAGCCGTGGTCAGGGTGAGGGTACAACCTGACAGACACACAGAAACACACACAGACAAACTGCCGTTTATATATAGAGAGATATATATATATTAATATATATATTTGGTATTATTTATTTACCATTGCTTGGATTGTAACCCTATCTACATAGTATATATATATATATATATATGTATGCATAAATGTGTGTGTGTGTGTATATCTATATCATGTAGGTGCAGGCATGGATACGTGATAAGAAATTTACTTCTCAACCACTTGGTACCAGGTTCAGTTCTATTACATGGCGCCTTCGGTAAGTGTCTTCTACTGTAACCTTGAGCAAAGGCTTGTGAATAGATTTGATAGATAGAAACTGAAAGCAGCTTGTTGTGTTTGTTACCGTAATGCAAGTAATGTCTTTTGTTTCCAATACTCTGTGAAACTTCCCTTGTCATGAGTAAATATTACCTCATATGGAAACAAGTGAGGGTTAGGGACAGGAAATGCATCCAATTGTAGAAAATCCACCTCAACAAATTCTGGTTGACCTATGTGAGCATGGAAAAATGGACATTAAAACAATCATAATGATAACGTGTGTGTGTGTGTGTTGTGTGTGTGTGTGTATTGAGTGTTTGAAGTGGTGTACAGATATTGTATTTTGAGAAAATGAAGGCAGTCAGAATTTTGGGTAATTCTTTATTAACACTTTCGTTTGTTTTTCGAACTCAAGACAAAATCAAAATCAAAATGGTAAAAACAGAGTGTTTCATTGTTAATTTTTATGAATCAGATGCTTTTTTGCTTTGTTTAGAAGAGGAGAATATCGTTTTTCTTTTATGGGGGTAGGGGAGAGAGAGAGAGAAAGAAAGCAAAGAGGGTGGTGAATAGACAGAGGGAGAGGTTTCAGGGCAATCAAGAAAGAAAAGAAAAAATAATAAAGGATGGGGAAAGGGTAGGTATATAGATAGACAGACAGACTGAGAGATATATAGAGAGAGGTTTCTTTTCAATTTGATGTGGTCAATTGAAATTTCATTACAAAGCATTTTTCTTTCTCCTTTTTTTATTGTATACCTATCAACATATTTGTAAATAAACACATTTTCTCACAAGGGCTGGTGACCTATCAAAGATGTCAAGTTTAGGAAGTAGCATGGGAAAAATAAAAGAGGGGAGGGATGCAGTCATCACTGAAAAATAAGAAAGAGTTCTAAGTCCTATGAAAATGCATATTCCTTTACACTTGTATAGTCAAGTGCCATATTCTGTGTAATTCCATGCTTTTCAATAAACAAATATTAAATATTAGTACAATAATCATAAATTAGGAAAATAAAGTCAGAAAATAAAAAAAATAATTTGGTACTGTTTATAATTCAATCTATTCCCTATATACATTTAATCAAACATCATAAATAAGAAGATCTTTTTCATGAATTACTTTGCGAAGTAGCTACATTAGATGTCTTTCCCAATCAAAATGGTTCTGGTATTCTTTCTATCTAGTTTCTATCTATCAAATCTATCAAGACCAACAGTTGTCAAAATCCCAATGTTATATATATATCTGATCGTTTTAGAGATGAGTATCACGCTATTAACATTGGAGCCACATTCGGAAACAACTGTAATATTGTAATATAAATGTTTTCTCTTCAGCCATCATCATTACTATTAAAAAAAAAAAATATATATATATAGTTCCTCTGCTTCTCTTTCAAGCATTTAATTTTGGAGAGAATTTTTTGATGAAGTGTAGCTCCATTGCTTTTCAGAATTTTGGGTAATCTCTTGAACATTTGAAAAAGGGAAAGATTTTGAACTTTCCTTTCCCACTTATTTCTGGATGCTTGCTCAGTGGAATCTTGCACAATTCTTCCTGTTGGGTGTGTTGTTTGTGGATTCTTGCACATTGGCAGAGGGAATTGTTTGTTTCGCCAATGTAATTATCCTTGCAGTTAATATCTGCATTTACTTTGAATGAGAATCTGCTCTTGAATTTTATATGGGAACCACTTTCTAAGTATTTTAAGTTGTTGTTGTTGCATGTTCCAAAGGAAAAAAATTACTGAACACACGATTCTATTTATTAATGGGCACAATCCTGGGGTAGCCAACATCTTTCATATCATAAAATCAAACCTACCTATACTTCTACAAAGTCCCAAAATGAAAAATCTGATTGATAAAAACCCCTTACAAAACCGTAGGCACCAACCAAAAAAATTTCAAAAAACACTTCACAAAAGCAAAATTCATATCAGAGAATGAATCAGAATTCTCCATAAAAGAATGTTACATAGCAGATGTGGAACTTACATACCATATTTCTTGTTATCAAAGACACTTTATCTTCGAGGACACACCCTAATTTTGACAACCAAAAATTTGAAACAAAAAAATAATAAACATAAAAATAAGGTTTCAGGACTTCAGGTCTTGTTACCTTTACAGATGCAATGAAAAAAAAACATCACTGTAACCTCCAGCATTTATTTTGGCTGTTCATCTAATATTTATTTGTGCTATCCCTTATATTGGCTAACTGCGACTGTCTTGTGACCCCACACTTGTGTCTTTAAAAATAGCAAAAGCAGCACTCACCTACCTTACCAATTTGTTTTGTGGGACCGGATCTTGGTATGATAAGTTTACTCTCAAAGTTTACACCTACCATTATGTACCCACTGTAATATTTCATGTTATTACCATTTGTAAAATTTTGCATAGACATGACAAAACAAATGTTACAATTAAATTACAATGGAAAAAGACTAATAAGTGTGCAAATATTAAACATATGAGTATCACGCAAATATTTCACTCTTCAAATCCTGAAAACTGACTGCAGTTATCCATAGCCTCAAAACCAGAAAAATCATCAGGGTTGTCAATCTTACCCCAGGTGTCACTATCTTCAAACAGAATGTCATCTCCTGTACCATTTAATGCATTACTGATGCCACATTTTTTAAATGATTTTACTACTACTACTACTACTACAATTTTCACAGTGTTCCATAATTTCACAGTGTTCCATAATTTCAGGACCCACACACACCCGAGGAATTGTTGGCCTTTACAAATGACTTGTTGGTGTTAGGTCATAGTCCTTGGGTCTCATCCACTGATTCCATTCTTCTTTCATAAATGCCTTAAAAGACTTGTTGACTGATACATCCAGTGGTTGTAATTGGCTTGTTAAACCACCAGGGATCACTGCCATTTTTGTTTTCAATTTCTGCACCCTTTCTTTTGTTTTGTGGGCACAAAACTGGTCCCACACAAGAAGAGATGGTTTTTTAAGGAGGCCACCAGAACGCCTTGACTAGACCTTATCAAGCCACCCTCTCCATCCATCCACCTCTTTGGGTGGATGTGAACAAAAATTCCACATGGAATTTTGTCTTTTGGTAAAGTTTTCTTCGGGAAAATAAGCAGTGGTGGCAGTTTTGTTCCATCAGCACAACACGATAATATCACAGTATCTTAGGTTTTCTCTTGTCCAGATGTCTTTATACTTATGGTTTTAGACCCTTTAATATCCACTGTTCTCTTTGATACCACATCAAACATTAGTGACACCTCATCTATGTTTCCAATCTGACCCAATTCATAGTAAGTCTCTCTTTCTTGCAGTGATTATGAACCTGTGAAATTCAATTATTTTGTTATCATAATCTTCAGGCATTTTTGTGCTATTCTCATTGCTTTCATTCCCATTGCCAGTCCTTGCCTCTTCATAAATCTGTAGCACCAGCTTGATGTGCCTCAAAAATCATCCAGACCTTGTGCTGCTGCCCTCACTTTTGATTCATTAATAATAATTTTTATTGTAACTGCAAGACCCAAATTTCTCTCCACAACTATCCACTCCTTCATCTCTTGTTCCAATTCTGGCTACTTAGCTGCAGTCTGATGCAGGTTATGTTAAGTCTTGATGTAGACTTCAACAGGTCTTTTTGTTTCTTCTAGTAGTAGATCATTTTCTCAGTTGGCGGTGCTCCAAAATGCCTCTCTGCAGCCCTGTTGCCATGTTGTTTGGCATATTCAATCACTTGTAGCTTGTAGCCGATTGTGTAAGAGTATCTTTTGCTTGAGGTTGCAATAATAACATCATCATCATCATCGTTTAACGTCCGTTTTTCCATGCTTGCATGGGTTGGACAGTTTGACTGCACCAGACTCCAATCTGATCTGGCAATGTTTCTACAGCTGGGTGCCCTTCCTAATGCCAACCACTCTGAGAGGAGTATAGTGGGTGCTTTTTACGTTCCACCTGCACAGGCGCCAGTCAGGCAGCACTGGCATCAGCCACATTTGGCTGGTGCCACCAGCACAGGAGCCAGTAGGGGCGGGGGCTGACATCGACCACATTGGAATGGTGCTTTTTATGTGCCACCAGCATGGGGAGCCAGTCAGGCATCTCTGGCAGCAACCCACACATGAATGAATTATTGCATGCCACCAGCACTGGTAACAGCCACAACTACAATTTCCATTTGATTTTGATTTACTTGACTCAGTAGGCATCCTCAAGCATGGGATGTTGCCTGACAATTCAAAGGTATTTACATTTGACGGATATTTGTCCTCATCTTGTTTGTTGTATACTCTGAAAAATTGGCAAATCTTATAAGTGATGGTAGCTACAGCAAAGAAAAGAAAGACCCAACTCTGAAAACAGAAAGGAAGTTGTCAGAGATCTTGATCAAGAACAAGGATCACTTTACACAAATAAAGTACAGACAACTGACTCAACACTACAGTAAGCTACCACACATGTGCGGTCTCCCTGAGATTCACAGGGATGGTATTCCATTAAGACCTATGTTCAGCATGTCATCCACTAAGCTGCTTCCTTGTGGATATAATCATTCCATTAGCAGGAAAGTCAACATCGTATGTGAAGAATTCCACCCACTTCACAGAATTGATCGAGGATACCCCCATTGAATCCAACCAGATGGTGAGTCTAGATGTGATAAGTCTGTTCACCAAAGTCCCAACTAGTGAAGCACTATCAGTGATTCAAGAAAAACTAGTGACAGACATCCATTTATAAGAACACATTAGTATACCAATAAGAAACCTGATGGAAATGTTAACCTTCTGTCTAGAAACTACCTACTTCAGTATGGACACTGATATAAATCGACAAGAAGAGGGTTTAGCTATAAGTTCACCATTATCACCGATAATAGCCAATATATACACGGAATACTTAAAACCAACCATATGGCTGTGATATGTTGATGACACTTTTATACTCTGGCCCCACCAAGATGTCCAAATGCTGTTAGATCATGTAAACTAAATAAAGCTGCCCATACAGTTCACAATGGAAAAGGAAAAAGACAATCAGCTAGCATTCCTGGATGTATTAATAACATGCACCATATACTGCAAGCTGACCTTCACTAGACAATACCTCAACTTTAATTCCCACCATCCATACAGTGTAAAGAGAGGGATTGCTCAGTGCCTAAAACATCAAGCAAAGAATATAAGAAGTGATTGTAATACCCACCACGAAGAAATGATCAAGTTAAGTAACAATCTATTAAGCAACAGCTACCCCAAAAACATACTATCCACTCCAATTATGAAGAAAAGAGAAGATGAAACCAATAAACTGTCCACAGTTTGTCTACCCTATGTAAAAGGCCTCTGAAAAGATACCAAATATATGTGGCCCATATGACATAACAACTGTATTCAAGAGTAATACAACACTTCGCAAGTATCTCCTTCGACCTTCGAGTAAAACCACCAATAGAAGAGAATATGACCAAAGACTGTGTATACTCCATCCCATGCAGCTGTAGTCAGTTATACAAAGACAAAACATGCCACCCCCTCAAGATAAGGGTAGACAAACATTGCAAAGCTGTGACACAAGGAGATATTGTGGGATGAAGTTAAAATAATAGACAGAGAACACTACTGGAAAATACGCAAACTAAAAGAAGCAGCACATATGCTAGGACACAACAACCTCCTAATCAGACTGAGTGGTGTAGATATGAGTAGCATATGGGAACCAGTATTAAGGAAGGATAGGAAAATAGATTTATAAGCCCTAAAATTCACTCTATAATTGCCCACTGGCATATGGTGTAGTGGTTAATAGTGCGGGCTACTATCCCCAAGATTCTGTGTTCGATTCCAGGCAGTGACCTGAATAATAATAATAATAATAATAACAATAATAACAACAACAACGAAAAATACCTTAGGAATGAAAACCCAGGTTTGAAATTTCCCCAAGACACCTGAAGAAGGCTGGAGGGTATATCAGCTGAAACGTGTTAACAACAAACAAGATGAGGGCAAATATCTGTCAAATGTAAATAATGTACATAATTCCTCATCTCTTAAATATAGAACTAGATTCAAAGGTACTTTTTAAATGGGCTGGTTATGCGACACTAGTGTAGGCTATGGCTGTGATCTCACTTTCCTTGCCAGGTCTTCTCAATCACAGCATATCTCCAGAGGTCTCAGTCTTTCGCCATTGCCTCTGCTCCACCACCTCATCCCATGTCTTCCTTCTACCATAGATTCCTTATTAGTGGGGGGAAATAAATAGGTATAAACATAACTATGTAGTTCATATATAAGTAAATGTATTATATACGAAATAATAAAACTGAGAAATAAGCATAATTATACACCAAAATAACACAATGAAGCCAATTCATAAAATCCGTCATTCTTTTTTATATATATATATATATAAGCATGAATCATAGAACACTGTGCAAAACAGTTGTTGGGGGTGGGGGTTAATATGAGATTTACCAAAAGTTCTAAATTATCATAAGCTAACTAGAGTATATTATAAGACTTAACATACATTTAATTAGGTAGATCAACTTACATGCAAAATGTAATTTCATACAAAGATTATAAATAGATGAAAGAATAAGTTACATAAATAAAATAAAATAAAAGAGTTAACCTTAAACCTAAAAAAGAAGAAATATGCTATTGAAAGGGTGTACTGATAATACAATACAGGGATAAATGCATGGTATAATATGATATAATATAAGAAAAAAATTTGTAAATAAAATATTATCAATGCAGATTAAGATAAGAGATAAATGATAAGGAATTAAACAGGTTTAAACCAAAGAGTATTTTACATATATGGAATTAAGCACATATATCTGATAAATTAATAATATATGCGAAATGTCTGTATGTATGTATATGTGTGTGTGTATATATATATGACCACTTCCCCCCTTCTCTCTCTCTATCTTACTCTGTCTCTCTTTCTCTCTGTCTCCCTCTTTCGATTACCACTCGCTTCGCCAAGACTTCCTCCACCACCACCGCCCTATATAAACTAGCGCACGCACACAGACTCCCACTCGCTTTCAATCCCCTGCCAAAGAATAACGGATGCCTGATGTACAGATAAGAATTTTTTCATCTTTTCAACCTCATTTCATCTACCTTACTATTTCTGCACAGATCATAAACCATTCCGCTATTAGTTCTGTTCATCATTCTGTCTAGTTCAGTAACATGCCATCATGTAAATATAGTTTTCAATAGTCTCGTCTTCCTTTTTGTTCCCTTAAGATAACCTTACAACATATTCATTGACTCATTCAGTTATTAAAGTTTTATCATACAGTTACTTATTTATCCCCTAAATTCTGTCTTAGAATGTCTGACGGAGAACTCCCAGATTTTTCAAGTCTATTTTACTATTATCAACATTTGCTGTCTTGTTTAAACTATGCTTTGTTTGAGGTGCTCCCGCCCTTCCACCCCCTCCACCTGTACCGGAAGTTCCTATCGTTCCTATCCTTTGTCATCCCTGAGTTGCCTCCCTGAACACTTCAAAAGGCTTTATGCCATCCCCACGCCTAGTCTAGGGTTATTTCCTATGTAAGGTAATGATCATATAGTGCAAAATATGAAAGGGTAGTGTGTGCAGGTTGAACTGAAGGCTACTGTATTGTTTGCCTATGAATTCTGCCAAATGCGAGTTTTCTTTTCAGGTACCTGAAGCCGCTGTCCCCCGTCCCAGGGTCTCATGGGCCCATACCTCCCACACCCTCAGGGTTGGCACTCGTTGGCACACTGAAAGGTAGGTCTAGTGAGATTGTTGAGATGCTTGAACGGAGATGTGTTGATATGTGCTGCATCCAAGAAGTAAGGTGGAGAGGAGGTTCTGCTAGGTTCCTCACAGGCAAAGAACACTGATGGAATTTTCTGGGCAGGGAACACTGACAGGGTCGGGGGCGTGGGTATACTTCTTGCTGAAAAATGGGTAGATGAAGTAATTGAGGTAGTCAGAGTATGTGACAGAATACTTAAGATTAGATTAGTGCTTCACCATGGGTTAGCAACCATTATATCGGGGCTACTCGATGGACAGAAGGACTGATTCTATGACACCCTGCTGCAGACTACCTCGTTGACAAACGACAGGGACCTTCTCTTTGTGGTTGGTGACTTCAATGGACATGTTGGACAACATACAGGGGGCTTCCATGGCATACATGGAGGCTACAGCTATGGTTCCCACAATGAGAAAGGAACCAGACCGTTGGAGTTCTGCGATACAAATGATCTTATGGCTTGCAATACTAACTTCAGGAAACATACCAGTCACCTACTGATCGGGCCAACATACCAGCCAAATTGACTACATCCTTGCCAGAAAAAGGGAAAGATAGCTGCTTATAAATGCCAAAACCTTCCCAGGCGAAGAATGTACCCCACAACATAGACTGGTAGTTAGTGACTTTAGGATCAGGACTAAGTGGACGTCCAGAAGACGACCAACATGGAAAAGAAGGGTCTGGAAGCTTAAAGATCATGCGAATGGACAGAGATTTAGAGACATATTACTCGAAGCCTTTGACGAAATAGAAGAGGATATAGCTTCACATAGTGTAGAAGACAACTGGAGGTTTCTACGGGACAACCTGCTGAGAGCCACTGACCAGATCTGTGGATGGTGCAAAGTCCCCTCTCAACCCAAAATAACGTCGTGGTGGTGGAACAAATCTTGTAGACAGGGCTATTAGAGAAAAGAGACAGTCTTGGAAGACAGAGAAGCTAGGGGATGGGTTTACTTAGCCAGAGCGGAGGCAGATAAGAAAAAAAATTTGCCAATGTTCTGCGCCGTGAGGATCAAAGACTTGAGGTATTTCATGTTGCAAGACAGTGTGTGAGAGAGAATCGTGATGTTGTAGGAGAGAAATGTGTCCATATGGATGATGGTTCTCTTGCACTAAATGGGGCTGCAAAGAGAGAGGTTTGGAGACACCACTATGAAAGGTTGCTGGATAAAGAAAATGAATGGGAGAAAGAGAGTCTGCCGAATGTTGATCCAACATTGGGACCAGTTATCTGAGTAGATATCTGGTAGATAAAGCAATTAAAAGTATGAAGACAGGGAAAGCCCCCAGCCCATCAGGAATTTCTACAGAGATGCTCAAAATATCTGGCAGTGTCGGCTATAGCCTAGTCACCCATATAGTTAACCAGGTGATACACAAAGGAGTCATACCCAATGACTGGTGTGACAGCATAATCAACAGCTACAAAGGTAAAGGTGGCGCTTTAGATACAAATAATTACAAAGGTATCAAGCTGTTGGACCAGGTAATGAAGGTCACAGAGAGGGTCATAGCCCAACAAATGAGGGAGAGAATGAGTTTGGATGAGATGCAGTTTGGGTTCGTGCCAGGGAAAAGCACCACTGATGCTATATTTCTGGTAAGACAGCTGCAGGAGAAATACCTAACCTAAGATAAACCTCTGTACCTGGCTTTCGTTGACATGGAGAAAGCCTTTGATAGGTGCCCCCAATCCTTTATCTGGTGGTCAATGAGGAAACTAGGGATAGATGAATGATTAGTGAGAGCTGTGCAAGCCATGTACAGGGACGCTGTCAGTAAGGTGATAGTTGGCAATGAGTACACTGAAGAATTCTGGCTAGAGGTAGGGGTCCACCAAGGTTCAGTCCTCAGCCTCCTCCTATTTATCATAGTCCTCCTGGCAATAACAGAGGAATTCAAGACAGGATGCCCCTGGGAGCTCCTCTATGCTGATGACCTTGCTCTAATTGTTGAGTCACTATCAGAACTAGAGGAGAAGTTTCAAGTGTGGAAACAAGGATTAGAATCGAAGGGCCTTAGAATCAACCTAACTAAAGCCAAAGTCCAAATAAGTAGGAAGGCAGGCAAACCACAAATCCCTTCAGATGGCCCTGCTCGATCTGTAGTAGAGGCATAGGTAGAAACTCTATAAGATGTACCCAGTGTAAGCTAAGGACACATAAGGGGTGCAGTAATATCAAAGAAAGGCTAACTGGGAAGATAGCTTTTGTATGTGGCAGATTTTCGGGTGCAATAAACACTGAAAATGCGCAAAGAACAACTTCCGCCACATTCCAGGGAGAAAAACTTCCGTTACCTAGGTGACCAAATCAGTAGCGGGGGAAGGTGCACTGAAAGTGTAGCTGCTAGAATAAGAATAGCTTGGGCAAAGTTCAGAGAGCTCTTACTTCTGCTGGTGACAAAGGGCCTCTCCCTCAGAATAAAAGGTAGACTGTATGATGCATGTGTATGAACAGCCATGCTACATGGCAGTGAAACATGGGCTGTGACTGCTGAGGACATGCGTAAGCTCGCAAGGAATGAAGCCAGTTTGATCTGATGGATGTGTAATGTCAGTGTGCATAGTCAACAGAGTGTAAGTACCTTGAGAGAAAAGTTGAACCTAAGAAGCATCAGATGTGGTGTACAAAAGAGACAACTGCACTGGTATGGACATGTGATGAGAATGGATGAGGATAGCTGTGTGAAAAAGTGCCACACCCTAGCGGTTGAGGGAACCTGTGGAAGAGGTAGACCTGGGATGAAGTGGTGAAGCACGACCTTTGAACTTGGCCTCACCAAGGAAATAACTAGTGACTGAGACTTTTGGAAATATGCTGTGCTTGAGAAGACCTGGCAAGCCAAATGAGACCATAACCTCGTGGCTTATGGCAGGGGCGTAACCAGCCCACTTATGCGTACCTTTTCTTTTCTTTGGACACTAAACTCTGCTTGCGAAGGCCTGTTGAGGCAAGTGAAATTTGATGACTGGCACCCGTGCTAGCAGGGTGCAAAGAGCACCATACGAGTGTGATCGTTGACAGAGCGGCTAGCTGGCTTCCATGCCGGTGGCATGTAAAAGGCACCATTCGAGCGTGATCGTTACCAGCATTGCCTTACTGGCACCTGTGCCGGTGGCATATATAAAAAGATTCGAGCGAGGTCATTACCAGTATCGCCTGACTGGCCCCCGTGCCGGTGGCACGTAAAAGCACCCACTACACTCTCAGAGTGGTTGATGTTAGGAAGGGCATCCAGCTGTAGAAACTGCCAGATCAAGATTGGAGCCCGGTGCAGCCATCTGGTTCGTCAGCCCTCAGTCAAGTTGTCCAACCCATGCTAGCATGGAAAGCGGACGTTAAACGATGATGAGGATGATGATATTGTGAGTGGATTACACAGAAACTGAAAGAAGACTGTCATATGTATGTATGTATTTGTGTGTGTGTATGTGTGTCTCTATTTGTACCCCACCATTGCTTCACAACCAATGTTGCTGTGTTTATGTTTCCATAACTTAGCTGTTCGGCAAAATACACTGATAGATAAGTGCTAGGCTTAAAAAGAATATCCTGTAGTCGATTTTTTTCAACTAAAGGCTGTGCTCCAGCATGGCTGCAGTCACCTAACTGAAATAATAAAGTAAAACAATAAATAACTATGCCATTTTAATCCCGAGCAAGTCAGGGTATCTCTACTAGTTATATATATATATTATATGTGTGTGTGTTTATGTATCTGTGTTTGTTCCCCCACCAATACTTGACAATCAATGTCGGTGTGTTTACATTCCTGTACCTTAGCTGTTCAGCAAAAGAGACCGATAGAATAAGTCAAGAAATAAGTCCTGGAGTCAATTTGTTCGACTAAAGCCGATCCTCCAGCATGGCTGCAGTCAGATGACTGAAACAAATAAAAGAATATAAGGATATATTATATGTGTGTGTATATAATAAAGATGAAAATTTGTTTCTGTCTGTCTATCAGACCATCTCTAGCAAGAAAAGGCTACACCATCTATATAAAAATTAAAGCTACATGTTGTGTAAAATTTTACACCGAAGACAATGGAAGTTTGTCCTGAAGGGAGCTAGTGGCCCTTTTCCAAAATGTAGATGTTGCAGTTCCCAAATAGATTACCACTCTTTCAGGTTTTAAGCTTCTGTCATTTATTTAGGGAGATAACTAAATAAAACAACTGGCACTAAAGAACATTACTGTGAATAATTTAAAAGAAAGACTCGAGAATGTTCCAGGAAATTAACATACAAATCTATAAACTCTGTTGTTGATAACTCGGAAATTGTCAGTTACCCCATTGACTTCTTTAAACTCACTTGAGACACAAGGAGCTCCTCCTCATTACTTTTCATTGAAAATAGGCACTCCAATCATGCTTCTGCAGGACTTCCTCAAACAAAACTGTGCAATGGCACTAGACTTGTGAAGAAATTAGCAAGAAACGTCATAGAGTCCACAATAAATTCTTTCTTGTTGAAAAGACAAAGATGTTTTTATTCCTTGCTTACCTTTAATATCTTCCAATATGCCCTTCCAATTCAAACAACTTTTAATTAATAATACAACTGTCTTTTGCGATGTCCATTAATAAGTCCCAACATCTGACTTTGAAAGTTACTGCTTTGCAATTAGAGAAGGACAGTCAGTTATATATGTTGGGGCCCCATAGTGGGGGCAAGGACAATCTTCATTTTTATCCCTACTGATAAAACCTGAAACATTGTCTATAAGGAAGTTTTGGGCATGGGATCAACAAACCAAAATTTGCAGAATGAATAATAACTTTGAAGACTGAAATACTACGGATCATAGATCAGAAGTTTATATGCACAAACCTATAGAATTCTCTACTGCTACAGAAGCTGAACAGGAGGTAGTAAGAATTGATTACATCAACATTGAAAAAAGGTTGTAATGCTAGCAATAGACGTAAACTCAGCTGCTGGCCCTGACAGATTCCCAGCAATTATCCTCAAGTCAAGCAAACAAGTCCTTACAAAACCATTGCAGCTACTTTTTCAGAGCTACTAAAAACTATAGGCCTATCTCTCTCACCTCACACATCAGCAAAGTCATGGAATGAATAGTTGGAAGGAAATTAATCGCATTCCTTGAAGAGAATGACTTACTGACTGATACCCAGCATGGTTTTTGACCAGGTAAAAACTGCCTGACACAGCTATTGCAGCATTACCACTGGGTGCTTAAGCAGTTGCTCAACAACTCCAATGTGGATGTGATATACCTCAACTTTGCAAAGACCTTTGAGAAAGTCGACCTTGGTATGATTTATCACAAGCTCCGAAATATTGGCATATCTGGAAAACTTGGAGAATGGCTACATGACTTTCTAAAAGACAGAAGTCAAAAGGCCACCTCCAAGAAATCACAAATAATGAATGGTGTTCCACAGAGCGCTATCCTGCAGCCACTGCTATTCATAATGGTCCAATGGTCCTCATTCAATACAACCTAAGTGAATAACTTTCAATATTCATAATATAATTTTGGCAGCTTTTTTTTAACCCAGTTGATGATGAGTGTTTCTGCTAGTATATATATACACACACACTTACATAAATTAATATAAACAGCCAGGTACAATGTGATATTACCATAAAGGAAAAATTCAATTATCACTAAGTGTGACGACTAAGGATGTCGAAGCACCTACATTGCTAGAAATAAGAGTTAAAATACTCTTAACCCTTTATTTACCATATTTATTTTGAGATGCTCTGTGTTTCTTTCAATTGTTTTAAATATAACAAAGAATTTAGTAAAAGAACTTAGTTATCATTAAGCTAATGTTTAGTGGAAGATTTTAATTCAAAACTTATGAAAACAAGACAGTTGTAATACAGAACCAGAGCCAGTTTCAGCCAGGTTGCTAACAAAAAGGTTAATGCTATAGCAGGAGTGCAGAATGTATACACACATGCTGAGAGGGAAGGCAACCACCCCATGACAAATTCAAGGATCTCCAGACCAGACTTAGTTTTGCCAGACTTAGTGAGGACTGCTTGAATGGCACATGATCTGCTAATTATATGTGCCAGCATATATGTATTTACCATAAAAAGTTATGGAGGATTTAGCAAAATGTTAATGCGTATACTAAAAATTAACATCAGGCTGAGTAAAAAGTTAGCAACATTTTGTAACATGAAATTCAACACAATATATTTCAACTATGTGGAAATGTTATTCATTAAAGTAAGTACCATTACAATCAACACATTTTTGCCAACAAGTCACGAGTTTCTTTAATCTGGTAACATAAAAATCTGGAGTTCTAGAGCTGATGAACTCTTTGAATGCACTTTTAGCATCTGTTTGATTTTTGAACTCCTGTCACAGGAAACCATCAAGGGGCTTGAAAAAGTGGTAGTCGGTAGGAGAAATGTGTGGGGAATAAGCTGGATGGAGAAGAACTTTATAGTCAAGTTCCTTCAACTTCTGGAGCATCATTAGTCAAATGTGTGGTTGAGCATTGTCATGAAGAATGATTGGTCCTGTTGACCAGTCTGGGACGGAGGAGTAGCAGTTTTTTATTCATTTTGGCAATTTCATGGCAATATGTTTCTGCAATAATGGTTTTTCCAGGTTTTAAGAAATTATAGTGGATGAGTCCAGCAGTACACCATCAAAAAGTCACCATAACCTTCTTTTTGAAGAGCTCGGGTTTGGGGAGGGTTTTTGGTGCTTCGTTTTGATCCAACCACTGCAAAGAATGTTTTTTTTTATCCTTGTACAGAATCCACTTTCCAATGCAAGTTACAATACAATCAATGGATCGGTCTGGTTATGGAGAAGAAGCAATGAGCAAATTTCATATCTGCACATTTTCTGATTTTCATTGAAACCGTATGGTACCCATATGTCAAGCTTTTTTGATTTTCTGATTGCATGCAAATGGTTGCAGGCAGTTTTCTGGCTAACTTGATGTTCTTTTCCCAGCACCCAAGTGGTTTTACATGGATCTATCTGAAAGACGGTTTTTAATTGACCATCATCCACTATGCTCACAATCTTCAAGGCTCAGATCTCCATTGCGAAATCGTTTAAACCATTTTCAATCTGACCCACTCATTCCCAAATGTTTCATTAATATCACAAGCAGTTTCAGCTGCTTTACATCCTTTTTTGAAGTTAACTAGCAAAATTGCTTGAATATTGCGCTTTGACAGTTCCATTTCAGATGGTTATAACAATGGTGAAAAAAAAACATCAATGTTAATTTATTGATGCATTTGGGGAAGTCTCTGTTTTATCAGACAGTTGCAAAAAATGTTTAAAAAATTTCAAAACTCTGCAAAAATCTGGTACAAATTCTTCATGATTCAAAATGTTGCTTACTTTTTTTATTCAATGTGATATAATCAGTCAGGTGCAATGTGATACCATAAAGGAAAAATTCAATCGTCACTAAGTGTGACTAAGGATGCCAGAGCACCTACATGGCTAGAAATAAGAGTTAAAAATACTCTTAATGCTGTTGGAGGAGCACAGAATGTATACACATATCACATATACAGGTATCATGCAAAAAGGAAAAGTAGAACTCAGAATATGAGTATATGTCCAAGGGAGTACCCAAAAGTAACCAGAAACATCCTTTGTGGGACAAGATCATATTTCAGGCTTCTGCCACTAGAAAGCACTTGATGTGACTTACAGGGAACAGTCTGCTGACTGGCGTCATTGTGTGGGATTGTACTGTCACATGGTGTGTCTTTGTTTTGCAGTGCTTCTCCCCTGTTCATCGATTTTTGCTATAGCTGAAACAAAGGAACAGTGTGCTTCCATGAAATTCTGTTTTTTGCTGGGGAAACCAGCTGCCGAAACAGTTCTCATGCTTCAAAGAGCTTACAATGCCACTGCCATGACAAAACACAAGTTTAGAAGTAGTTTTCATGCTTTAGGAATTGTCGCTTGAGGACCAACCTTGATCAGGGTGACCATCAACCTTCTGAATGAATGAAAATTCATGAACTGATCCTAGTGGACACATCACCAAACAATTTACTACTTGTTGATATGACTAGTGTGTTCTGGTGCTCCTACCAACAAATTCTGAGCAAGAAATTGCAAATGAAAAGAGTTGCAGCAAAATTTGTGCCTTGCTTGCTCATGGAAGATCAAAAGCAGTCACAACTGAATGCATGTTGTGAACTGAAAGAGCAGCTGGAATTGATTCAAACCTTTTTCCAAAGGTTATCACTGGTGACAAAAGCTGGTGCTACAAAATTTGCAGATGTGGATGAGGTGAAGAAAAAGAATGACAGAAGTGTTAAAAGGCATCACATATATATATATATGTAGTGAAGTCATCTTGACAGTTTTCAGTGTGCGCGTGCGGGGTTGGAATCTTCTAGAAGGCCTGCAAAGGTTCCCTCATGCACACACACTAAAAGACTGACAGAAAAAGTTCTGTCGCATTCCTTGCAGAGACTCGGGACGCAGCCGTTGAACACTGTAGACGTGTTTTTGATTAACTCCAAATTTGCTGTGTGGTTGTTGACTGACCAAAATGTACATTTCACAATATACCCGAATAAAGAGTTGTATATATTGTTCGGATGCCTTTCTTGTTTCCTTATGTATACATTTTTTAAAACAAAGAGGAAGAAATCCTACAAGTGGTAACCCCGAAAACAAGAACACTAGGCCAGTTCCAGCGACCCAGCTATGTTCCTGTCACAGTTCCAGTGATCCAGCCATGTTCCTGCTCCAGTCAACGACAACGCCAACATACCCCAGCAACTCAGGACGTGTTCCACTACTGTCGCCTTCATCTCGATGACGCCTTTCTCTGCCATCGCCATCTTTGACGCCACCATCAACACCGACATCATAGTTTATTGTCGCCCGTACTCACCAACATGACCAATTTTACTCACGCTGTTAGAGTGAGAATCTTTCACTGAGAGGAAAACAGTTGCAGTCTACCTATCTATATCAAGAGACTCAGCACAGCATCATAGCCACAACTTCTACACGGGTAGTAACCGGCTCTGCCACGTGACCCACAACATCTTGTTATAGAACTCTTAATATTGTGTACCTCAAGAACTGGTAAACTAACTCCATCTTTAACTCTACGCTGAGACATTTTTTCTATGCTCTGTATTTTGTCTTACACGCATACACCTTGTTTGGTCTTTTGTACACACTTACACGAACACATAGACACAAACACTTGTCGCATGCACTCACACACTCAACTCTGCTAGGACACACACAAACATTTGTTGGTTCAATTGCTGGTTTTCTTCTTTTTTAATTTCAATTTATTTTTGTTTCTTTTCCTTTTTCATCAGTTTCTACTTTCATTCGATTTTTTCCCTTCCTTTGACAGGATCATCTGGTAAAATTAAAAACAAAATGTCTTTTGCATCATTACCTGTTTTTACTGGAGATGCAACACTTTGGTTTGCGTAACTAGAGGCACATTTTTCAGCTCATAGTATTTCTTCTGAGCAACAATTGCAACTTCTTTATAGCTGTATGCCTCTGCAACTTGCAATTACTGCTAGAGATCTCGTTACAGATCCTAGTCCAGACGCTACTTATGCATCTGTGAAGGCAGAGATTTTATGTAGAAATACCAGAAGTGAGGAGAGTACATTTAATGAGTTAATGGCAGACGAAGAGTTGGGGGATAGAACGCCGTCACAATTTTTGCGCCGTTTGAGAGAGTTAAGCGGTAAATCCGCTGACTCTCCTCTACTTTGGAAGATTTTCTTTTCAAGATTACCTTCCAATATACAAACAATTTTGCCACAGCACTTGAGTCAAATACTGTGGACCAAATAGCCACCATGGCTGATAAAATTGTTGAATTCTCCATGCAGCCATTGTCACGTGCTGCTTGCGTCTGATCCGAGGTATCTTCTGCAGACTCAATTGATGGCCTTTCTAAAAAAATTTACATTCTTACCAAAAGGATGGACGTGATGTGTTGTGATGGCAAGAGTTTCTCAAGATCGCGTACTCGTAGTCGTTCTGCATCTCGTTCCTCACAGTCAAAGTCCGGACTGTGTTGGTACCACTCCAAATTTGGAGACAAAGCACACAAGTGCATACAGCCATGCACCTTTAAACATTTAAACTAGCTTTGGAGGAGTTGTACACGTCAACTTCCTCCTCTTCGTTCTCTGGTTATCGTACATTTTTTGTAAAAGATCTAGTGTCGAAGAAATTCTTCATGGTAGACACTGGTTCTTGTGGTAGTATTTGGCCTCTGCGTCTTACTAACGACAGGCCAAAACGCTCTAATGTTACTTTGCACGCTATTGACTTGTCACCAATAGCCACATTCGAGCAGGTTTTGTTACGCCTCAACATAAATCTTCGTTGAGATTTTCAATGGGTTTTTGTCATTGCTGACATTCCGCATCCTATTTTAGGTGCGGATTTTCTAAATCACTTTGATCTATTAGTAGATGTCAGGCATCAGAGGCAAGTCGACAGTTCGACTACACTCTCCACGCCGACTAGAGGATCTACCAATTCAGCTATTAGCCCGACATTTTTTGTTGCTACATCTGGAGATGTTTTTCATTCTCTTTTGACTTCTTTTCCAGAGCTAGCCGATATTACTTTTAAAATGGCAAAACCCGTACACTCAACACTCCATTTCATTACAACTACTGGGCCACCTGTTTTTTTGCACCTACGGCATCTTGAACCTGACTGTCTTAAAACGGCTAGGGCTGAGTTTGAGCATATGCTCCAGCTTGGTCTGATACACTCCTCCACCAGCCCATGGGCATCACCTCTTCATTTAGTCCAAAAAGGGGATACAGATTTTCGCCCAGTGGGAGATTATGGGCATCTAAATTCTGTGACGATTCCTGATAGATATCCAATGGCAAATCTTCATGGCTGTACAATTTTTTCTAAGGTTGACCTCATACGTGCTTATCATAAATACCAGTCAACCCAGCTGATGTTCCTAAAACGGCAATTACCACTCCTTTTGGTTGTTTCGAATTTTTATACATGAGTTTTGGTTTGCAGAACGCTACTAGTACGTTCCAATGTTTTATAGATGAAGTTGTTCGTGGACTTGATTTTGTTTTCGCGTATGTCGATGATATCTTCACCGCAAGTGATACACATGAAAATCATCTCCAGCACTTGTCTCAGCTTTTTCAACGTCTTCGCGACTATGGTGTTCACTTTAATCCAGACAAGTGTGTTTTCGGGCAATCTTCTCTTGACTTTCTCGGTCATTGTATTGATTCGAGTGGAATCAAACCTCTCTCGTCTAAAGCTGATGCAATTCAGCGCATCGCACCTCCTTCTTCTTTACGTCAACTTCGCCATTTTTTGGGTATAGTTAATTTCTATCGATGCTTCATAGACCAGTGTGCGGACAAGCTGCTTCCTTTAACGCAGCTACTAACGGGCAATTCTAAAAAGAACGCCCACTCTTTCAGCTGAAGCATTGTCTGCCTTTGAGTTGGTAAAAAAAGGAACTAGTTTCAGTTCCTGTTCTAGCACATCCGGCTCCTGATGCTCCACTTTCTTTATCTGTGGATGCATCAGATTCTGCAGTTGGTGCTGCACGCCGTAGATGGTGAAACAAAACCTTTGGTTTTCTTTTCTTGCTAACTGCAGCCTGCCGAACACAGATATAGTACTTTTGATCGGGAGTTACTAGCGATCTATCTGTTGGTTCGGCATTTTCAGCACCAGGGATGGGAGTTTGTGATTTATACTGATCACAAGCCCCTTACGTTTGACCCATCTTCCAAAACGGACAAACTCTCCCGTCGTGCTTTCCGTCACCTGGACTATATTTCTCAGTTTACAAGTGACATTCGACATGTGCCAGGGAGGAGAATGTCCCAGCTGATGCTCTCTCTAGGCTCCCTGTCAATTCCATTTCCTCTCCTGCAGCAATTGACTTAACTGCTATTTCGCAAATCAACCACCTTTAGCGGAGTTGGATTTAACTTCGTCCAAGTTTATCAATTGTAAGTTTGCCTACCTTCCGCACCCTTCAGCTGAAGTCTCTATTCTTTGTGACATCTCCACCAGTTCTCCTAGGCCGTTAGTACCTAAGAACCATCAACGTTCTGTTTTTGATGCCCTTCATTCATCCGGGCATCTCTGCCACAGTAAAGCTTGTTACTGCTCGGTTCTTCTGGCCCAATATGTGGCGATCGATTACCTCTTGGGCACGCTCTTGTTTGAAGTGCCAGAGGGCTAAAGTCCATAGACACGTTCGTGCTCCACTTGAAACAGTTTTCTTCTCCTGAGGCCTGTTTTCGCCATGTCCACCTTGATTTGGTTGGACTATGGCCTGTGAGTCGCGGTTTCTCATATATTTTAACTTGTATCAATCGTTTCTCACGTTGGCCGCAAGCCATTCCTATAGCAGACATTTCTGCTGAAACTGTTGCGAAAGCCTTTATGTCTAGCTGGATTGCTAGGTTCGGTGTACTGTCCAGTTTAACCACAGATCGTGGTCAACAATTCGAAGCTGTTTTATTTCGTGAGTTATCACGAATCCTGGGGGTGCATCATATACGCACCACTAGTTACCCTCCCGCTTCTAATGGGATGGTGGAGCGTTTCCACAGGCAACTTAAGGATGCGTTGCATGCCTCGTCAAATCCACAGTTGTGGACTGAATTTCTTCCTATCGTCCTGCTTGGATGTCGGACTGCGGTTAAAGCAGACCTTGGTTTTTCTTCTGCCGAACTCTTGTATGGTACCACACTGGCATTGCCTGGTACGATGTTGGTGCCAGACAAGTCACAGTATCTTAATTTAGAGTCTTATGTGGCTCAACTACGCAGTTATTTTTCTGCCCTTCCTCCTATGGGTCCGTGACACCAAATCCTCCTTCTAATGTGCCATCAGATCTTGACTCTTGGACACATGTTTTTGTTCGAGATGATTCTGTCAAAGGACCTCTTGTTTCTCCTTATAAAGGACCGTTTTGTGTGCTTTCCAGCACACCGAAAATATTCGAACTTGACATTAACGGTCGTTTGGAGACCGTCTCTGTAGATCATCTTAAAAGGGCATATTTTGAGGTGTCCCCATTTTTTGATGACACCACTGCCACAACCACCTTTGAATCTTCACATGCACCTTTGACAACACCACCACTTACACATGCACCTTTATCAACACCAACTTTGGCAACACCACCTTCGTCGTTGCAACCTGCCTCGAACAAACCTTATGTTACAAGGTCAGGCAGAACTGTTCACTGGCCAAAGAAACTTTCAAAGACTATTTATGTTTGACATTCTCAATTGTGTTTCCAGTGACAGTTACAATACTTATTGAACTTTGTTTTGTTTTTTTTTTTGTAGTTTTTCTCTTTCTTTGGTGCATGCTTCTTTGTGTTGTAAATTTTATTTTGTGTTGTCATGTTGTGGGCCACATGTTTTTGGTGATTTGGTAGCTACCTTATTTTCTGGAGCCACTACAATTTTTTTGTTTTGTTTCGTGCTTCCACTCTTGAGGGGGAGCCTTGTAGTGACATCATCTTGACAGTTTTCAGTGCGCACGTGCGGGGTTGGAATCTTCTAGAAGGCCTGCGAAGGTTCCCTCATGCACATGCACTAAAAGACTGACGGAAAAAGTTCTGTCGTGTTCCTTGCTTGCAGCGGAGACTCGGGACGCAGCCGTTGAACACTGTAGACGTGTTTTTGATTAACTCCAGATTTGCTGTGTGGTTGCTGACTGACCAAAATGTACATTTCACAATATACCCGAATAAAGAGTTGTATATATTATTCGGATGCTTTCCTTGTTTCCTTACATATACATTTTTTAAAACAAAGAGGAAGAAATCCTACATACATATATATATATATATATATAAAGTTAATCCAAACATGAAAGCACAACAACACAAGGACGTGGAACAAATATAGTAATATTTGGACACTAAGGAAAGAAGGAGGGTTTAACGTTTCGAGCAGAGCTCTTCGTCGGAAACATAGGAAAAAAAAATCGCCAACCATACACACGCAGTCGCATCGCTTATATATGTCTGTATCCATATATATATATATGTGTGTATGTATGCATCACTTATATATATATCTAAATCTATCTATCTATATATATATGTATGTATATCTAAATCTGTCTATATATATATATACTATCTTTTACTTATTTCAGTCATTAAATTCCCTTTTTAAGCCTGGTACATATTCTATAGTAGAAGACACCCACAGTGCCACACAGTGAGACTGAACTCAGAACCATCTTAGGAAGCAAGCTTCTTATCACACACACACACACATACACTTTATTTGTGGGTTAATAAGGCAACCAGTGGTTTCATATGAAAAAATCTTTGCATATAACTGTTAGCTGCCCTATTAACCCACGAATAAAGTATATTTGTACATCAATGTGGTGTTGCTCTCATTCTCAGTGTTCAATATTAACATATATACATATATATATATATCATCATTTAGCATCCATATTCCATACTGGCATGGGTTGGATGGTTTGAGATCTGATGTTCCCAAGGACTCTATCATACTCCAGTGTCTGCTTTGGCATAATTTCTATGGATGGACACTATTCCTGATACTAATACTTCACAGTGTGTACAAGGTACTTTTTTTTAGTCACCGGCACTAGTGAGCTCGCCATGTAGCTTTCAAGACTATGAATCCTAAAGGTGCAGTTTTATACCAGGAGATGAAGGAGTAAAAGTGAGTCAATGGGCAAGAGCAGAAGAGGTTTCTTGCTCCAGAGGGGCTATATGCTTACTCACTTTTTGGTAGAGAATGTTGGAGTGATTAGGATGTAAATAATAATGATGAGGTATCAGGGTGGACACCCAAGGTGTGAGGTGAGTAGAAATGGGACAGAGCAACCAGGAGTGTGGATAGGTGAGGATTGCATGAAAGTACATGTAGAGGAAGAGATGGGATAAAGGTGAGGTGTTGAGAGGTAGGTAACCACTCTGAAGATTGTATGGAGTTGAAAGATGGATGTAGTGAATGGTTGATGGCCAATGATGCATGAGATAGGGGAAGTGAGGGAGTAGGATATGTGTGTGTGTGTATAGAGAGAAAGAAAGTTAAATTGATACATGATGGGTTTCTTCAAAATTTCCATTCACCAAATTTCTATCACAAGGCATCGATAAAGCTGAGGCTTCTGGAATCATTCCATACTAAACAATAGCAGTATTCTCTTGATCTGCTTAGTACAGCAATTAAATCTCCCCTAATGAACTGTTTAGAATCTTTGAAATGGTTGTAAAAATGTTTTAAGCCCAAAAACTTGATAGAGGATGCTTCAGTATTAAAATGGAGATGGGGTGCATAATTAGAATATTTTGATTTGAACAAAAGAGCAAATTAATCTAAAACATGCTAGATTTGGGTTATATACTGTTAAAGTCATTGGATAGAATGCTTTGCAGTTTTTGTTCTGACTCTCTGCACTTTAAGTTCCAAGGTCAACTTTGTCTCTCATTCTTCTGTGGGTCAGTAAAAAGGTACCAATCCAAGGCTGTAGATTCATGGACCTATTAGAGTGTCAGATGCAATGACACTAGTTTCAATTTGTGTTGGTCTTAAAAATCATGGCCTTTCCCTTGAGCAACATTGGTTGCATCCAGAGGGAAAGTCATATGCAAGGCCAACTAAGAGTCATCCACAGAAGAAAAGAAATAAAAAAACTTGTCCAGGCCTGTACATATAGGTGCAGACATATTGCCAACCCTAACTGCTGGAGGCCTCATATGTGCTGCCTCAGATTTATTTGTTCCTTTATTAGAATTAAAGCGTAGATTGTTGAGCTGTAGCTCCTCTGGAGGCTCAATTTATAAGACTGTTGTTTTTGCAAGGCATGTAAACAGAAATCTGATGATACAGTTGATTATTCTAAATGTTTCAAAATAATTTAGAAATATAAACACACTGGAATCCCACAACTTGCTCATGTGTATCATAAAGGATGCACCTTGTGAAGTTGTTTGAGCATGTCCACTTGAGTCGGATAAGTGATACCTGCTTAGAAGCCTCTATTTAGCCAGGGTCATTAAGAATTCAGTTGATTACTACTACTCATATCTTATTTAAATGAATTTTCATCTACACTAGCAGCAACAAAACCCAACTCTAATGGTAAGGCAGATTTAGGTACCAGAAACTAGCACATTTTGATATAAGTCAATTCAGGTGTGATCAGTGAAATATTTCTCATACAATTCCATGCCAAGTCTTTGGTCTTCATCTTCATCCAAGGAAATCTTATTCACTTTGTAAGATAAACAGCATTGGATCGGAACCAAGATGATGAAAGGACTTTATTTTGTGCAGCCTCTCAATCAGCTACGTTATCAGCATCTGAAACAATCAAAATAAATTATAGAAATTCTCTTTGTACCTTGACTGATTTTGGATCAACAAACAGTTTTATTGCAAAGGAATTGTTTGCTTCATTGTAACTGTATGTAATTTATCATTAGTCTACTATGGAGTTTGAGGACTATTCTCCTTTTACTATATATGATTACATTGATATTAGAATACAAATCCAATGTCAAAATTAAAATGTACAACAGAAGGTAGTTTGTACCTGAAACACAACTAATTGTAAAAACGAGTTTCTTAGCTCATTACCAGCCAATAAAGATGGATCCTAGAAGAGAATGACCAAAACTACTATTTATGATATCTTACACATTAATGCTGTACTATTTTCTTTTTTTCAGTAATGAAGATTGACCCACTTTCCATATTTTCTAATTTTCTTATCAACCAAAGTGTATTAAATTATGCAACCTATCTTCAACAGATTTTGAAATCATCTATATGGAAGTCAATCTTCCATAAAAGAAGGTTTAATTGAGCCTTCTCATTTTCCATGAAATGCACAAGTTCTTGTCACAGGAACTAACAAACTATGATTGGCAATAGATTATGCCCAAATTGGCAATAGATTCCCCCCAACTTAATGCCTATCTATCTTCAAATATCATCAACATTTCTAATACATGCATCTACTAGGACAACCAAAACATAAAAAATAAGAATGAATTGTATAGAAATATCTACTTACATAATAAAATAAGTATATAAAAAATAAAAATAAAATCTCTCTCTCAACAATTCACTCCCCTTGAGGGAAATTTCTTCCCCTCTTCTATTTCTTAGTAAACCCTATTTCTCTGCTTCTTAAGCTGAAAATAACTGCAGATGGCAGCAGCAACAGCAGTCACCAGTCAAATTTCACACATTTTGGATACAATTACACAAGATATTTTGTATGATATAAACATGAAATCAACATGTTATCAAATATAAATTCAAAATTGAAAATAAAGTCCTTACTACATTTAATGCTTATGAGAATCTTTACCAATTTTGTTGATTGGGCATTGGCGTTACAAATGTAGTCCCAAAAATTGAGAAGTATAAATCAAGAAAGTACCTCTTTATCTTAATGAGATAATTGATGATGTGATACAGGAGGAACATAATTCAAATCTGATTGTTTTTTAAAATTGTTGCTAAAGAAATTTTACATTCAGTTATGACATGTATTGGTGATAAGGAAACTGCTTTGCTTAAGTCACACCATTGAAAATTGTAGCAAGTAATCTGGCCCTGAGGCATTTGATGGATTTTCATATACCAACCATATTTCCTCAGTTTTGACATCTTTTTTGCTTACAATGTTAAATGAGCTAAAAATTACTTGTATAAAGTCAACCTTTCTCGATTTCATAAGAAAAATTATTTCAGTTGGATGTAAGGGCTCTTAAAAGTTATTTTCCATTTTAAAGGCAGATGCTGCCACAGCATATCTAGCCACACCAAATGATAAAAGACTTAATTCTTCAGTTATATGCTTCTAGTACAGCCAGTTGTATGTTGCTTTCTCCATAATATGAGTCAATTGCATTCTTGCAAACTGAATGAAAACAACCTGCCAAGGAGCTAGAAGTATGGGTGGTAAACTTACTCAGTTTAACACCCAATTAGTCCTTGGTTGCCTTTAGTGAAGTTCACCTGTTGCAAGCATTCAGGCTAGGTCTCCTTTTTGGCTATAATGTCCTCTCTTCCTCCACCTGCTTCAGAGATCCTGAAAAGCATAGATCATCAGCTTTCTCTCTCTAACTAAATTGAAAAGAAGAAAGCATTTGCAATCATTGAAGCTTTTTGGAAATGGAGATCTTTCATTCAAATATTTTATAGAACAGTAAAGGCTGAACAGCCAGCCAGAGCATTACTTTTCTTAAATAAAAAATATGGGATTAAAAATACTTCTAATTTAAGAAAAGAATTGCTATGGCTATTCTGTCTTTACATAAATGTGTGTACGCACACACACACATTGATTAAAAACACCAACTATATTCAAGTTTATTTCTTTTTTATTTTAGTTTTTGCATATTTTTTATTAACTTTTTATGGTTTGTCTGAAGCGATAGTGTTCCTAAATCCATGTCTGACATTTCAAGAATTGAATTTTTGTAGTCTTTACTGCTAAAGGTTTTTTTTCATACTTAGCATCATGCATCAGCAGTCACAAACAAAATTCTATGATATGGCAGCTAAAAACAAAACATGTACAAAGGAATTCCTAAGGAAATTGATCAAAAGGCAAATAGGTACAGCAACTCAAGAGATCAGAAAAACAAATCAATATGTACATGTTCTTTTATTCTTTTATTTGTTTCAGTTATTTCACTGTGGCCATGCTGGAGTACTACCTTAATAAGTTTTAGTTGAAGAAATCAACCCCAGCACTTATTCTTTGTAAACATAGTACTTATTCTATTGGTCTTTTTTGCTGAACTGCTAAGTTATGGGGGACATAAACACACCAGCATCAGTTGTCAAGCAATGGCGGGGGGGGGGGGGACACAAACTCAAACACACAAATACACACATATATGATGGGCTTCTTTCTGTTTCTGTCTACTCACAAGGTTTTGGTTATCCAATGTGTCATGCAGTGGGACTGAACCTGGAACCATGTGGTTGGGAAGCAAGCTTCTTACCACACACCCATGCCTGTGCCTATATACATATATATATACATGTGTAATTGTTAAAAAGGACAACAAACATTAAGGCAAGGCAAACATCTCAAGTCATATACATTATTATTATTATTATTGGAAAAAAAATTCAAATCTTACAGCTGTTTTGGGGATATCCCGTCATCAGAGACAAACAGGGAAAATGAGAAGGGTATAGATTAATGAAATGATGACATAGAGGACAGGAGAAAAGGAATAATGAGATGAAAGAAAGAGAAGAAAAAAGAAACAAAAGTTCACAGTTCAACTTTCCGAACTTGTAGAAATAAAGGTGTAATCCTGCGTAAATCCACGTGGGTTAAAGTCCTGATAGTGTAAATGTGCTTATTTCTACAAGATCAGAAAGCCTAACTGTGAACTTTTATGGTTCTTTTTTTCCTTCTCTTTCTTCATCTTATTCCTTTACTTCTGTCCTCTATGTTGTCATTTCATTAATCTATACCCTTCTCATTTTCCCTATCTGTCTCCGATGATGGAATAGCCCAGGAACAGCTGCAAGACTTTGAATCTTTTTTCCAATAATAATAATGTATATGACTTGAAATGTTTGCCTTGCCTTAACGCTTGTTGTCCTCTTTAACAATTATATATCTGCTATATGCGAAATCTGCAATGACTCCATATCTACTGCCTTGGCTATAACCTTGGAGCCCTAGTAATCCATTACAGCTTTTACCTAGCATACCTAGTCGTTTAGAACACCTGTGAACTAAACTCCCATATTTTGTGTGTGTGTATATATATATATATATATATATATATATGTATATATATATATATATATATATAATATATATATATATATATATATATATATATAAAAATATATATAAAAATACAAAATGGGACAAGAACGCAAAACATTCAAAAAACGGACGGGTCATTTGAAGCCTCTAATCTTTAGTCAAGAACCAGATCATCCTCGCAATTTTGGATGACCGTATATACTTGATCTCATGTAAAAGTTCAACCCGCTATTTTGGGCCAAAAAGCAAAATTTTCCATAGACCCTGTATAAAAGTCAACCCTAGTATTTGTGAACAGGACAACATTTGTGGGCCAAGGTACTATATCATTTTGTACATAGAAATAACACTGTTACAAAATTGTGTGGCTACCTTGTTGTAGCCTGATCTTTAGGTGGAATGCTTGGTGCTTATAATGGAATGCTCAGTGCTTATAATAGTGAGCACTACACATCTGTTGATGGGTGCTACATTACTAAAATGTATGCACAGGATATGCTGCGAGCCTGCATACATCTTGAAGCACAATAAACACATGCACCATACACTTGTTGTTTACATGGTGAGAAACATGTTTCACAGACAGCACTATTGGCAAACACTGGCAAATGCCACTGTTTGAATTTGTACAAAGGCATGACTTTGGTAAGCCTAAAAGCTTTCAATTAATCACTAGATCAGTGGTTCCCTCATAACCTTTACATTTTCCTCATCTCCAAATACAATAAGCACATGCATCATACACTCATCTGTTTACATGGTGAAAAACGTGTTTCACAGACAGCACTATCGGTGAACAACAGCAAGCACCACTGTATGAATTCGTACAGAGACATGACTTCCGTGAACTTAAAAACATTTAGTTAATCGCTAGATCAGTGGTTACCAAACTTTTTTTGCCACAGAATCCTTCGACATTATTTTTTAAAATGTGGAACCCCTAATAACTTTCAGGGAACCCTGGGGTTTTGCGGAACACATTTTGAGAATCCCTGCTCCAGATTAACAACTCTACACCACATTATGAACATTTACTGGTAACTGCACATAAGAGCTAGGACACGTGTTTTGATGTATAGAATTGGTAATATTACTGTAATTCATTGTGTTGTTGTTTTTATTCACTTAGAGATCAGTTGGGCTTTTGCTGCTGATATGGTACTTCAGATTCTAGCTTGAATTTCAGTCCCTCAAAAGTAGTATCCATGTAATAGTCGATCTCATAAATTTGACCTGAAAAAATGGTCTAAAGCATTCTACTTTTACATAAGTATATATGGTGTATAAAGGCGGTGCTCCAGCATGGCTGCAGTCAAAATGACTGAAACAAGTAAAAGAATAAAAGAATAAAGAATGGTGTATGTATGTATGTATATATGCATGCATGCATACATGCATACATACATACATATATTCCCGTGCTCATTCATCTGGTGGTCACTGCAGAAGCTAAGAGTAAATGAGTGATTGTGAGAGCCATCCAAGCCATGTACAGGCTTGGATGGCTCCTGTTTAGCATAGTCCTCTAGGCCATAACCGAGGACTATAAAACTGGTTACTTATGGAAGCTCCTCTATACCAATGATGTTGTTCTTATATGAATCTGTAATAGAATTACAAATGAAATCCCAAGTGTGGAAACAAAATCTGAAATCAAAGGGCATTAAAGTTAACTTAGCAACAACCAAAGTTACAGTAATTAGGAAAGCAAGCAAACCACTAATCCCTTCTGGAAAATGATCCTGTTTGATACATAAGAAAGGTGTTGGTAGAAATTCCATATTGAGTACCCAATGCAGGTTGTGGACACATAAGTGCAGTTGAAACACAGGAAGGTTAGCAGAGAAAGTAGTTTTTGTGAGGGGCAAAACTACAAGAAAAATAAACACAGAATATACAGGAATTAGATTTTCTCATATGCTCAGGAGGGTCCTTTGAGGTAGGAGATAGCATCTGTTGCCTAGGTAACCTAATTAGTAGTGGAAGAGGATGTTGTGAAAGCATGGATGTTCTTAACTCCCAGAGTGAAAGGCAAACTGTATGACGCTTGTGTACAACAGTAATGCTAAATGATAGTGAAATGTGGGCTGTGAATGCAAAAGACATGTGAAGGCTTGAAAGAAATGAAGCTAGCCACTCTGCTGCTTGTGCAACATCAGTGTGGTTGTTCATCAGCATGCAAATGTGTTGAGAAAAAAAGTGGGTATAAGAGTTATCAGATGTAGTGTTCAACAAAGAAGACTGCACAGGTATGGTCATGTGATGTATATGAATGATGACAGCTGAATAAAGGAGTGCTGATCATTAAATATAGATGATGATACTTGTAGAAGAGGATGATCCAGGAAGACATGGCTCAAAATAGTGAAGGCTGTCCTTCAGTCTCACAGAGTGGATGACAAAGGACCTATTTGATTGGTGATTTGCCATATTTGAGAAGACCCACCTATCTCAGCAAAAATTATGCCCTAAAAGCATATCGTTTACGTCTATGCTCTTGCACCTGTCAAGCTTTCCCAACAAATCATTTTCATAACACCCATCCTTCTTTTGCCCCTTTAATCCTGGCCAGACGAGGCTGGCAAACAGCCACGATCGGATGGTGCTTTCATGTGCCACCGGCACTGGTATCACAGCTACAATTTCCATTGATGTTGATCGATTTTGATTTTGATTTTCACTTGCCTCAACAGGTCTTCACAAGTAGAGTTTTGTGTCCCAAGAAGGAAAGGTATGCATAAGTGGACTGAGGCCACGGGTTATGGTCTCACTTGTCCTGCCGGGTCTTCTCATGCACAGCATACTTCCAAAGGTCTCGGTCTCTGGTCATTTCCTCGGTGAGACCTAAAGTTCGAAGGTCGTGCTTCACCACCTTGTCCCAGGTTTTCCTGGGTCTACCTCTTCCACAGGTTCCCTCAACCGCCAGGGTGTGGCACTTTTTCACACAACTATCTTCATCCATTCTCGCCACATGCTCATACCAGCACAAACGTCTCTCTTGCACACCACAACTGATGCTTCTCAGGTCCAACTTTTCTCTCAAGGTACTTACACTCTGTTGAGTATGAACACTGACATTACACATCCCTTGGAGCATACTGGCTTCATTTCTTGCGAGCTTACACATATCCTCAGCAGTCACGGTCCATGTTTCACTGCCATGTAGCATGGCTGTTTGTACACATGCGTCATACAGTCTGCTTTTTACTCTGAGCGAGAGGCCTTTTGTCCCTAGCAGAGGTAAGAGCTCTCTGAACTTTGCCCAGGCTATTCTTACTCTAGCAGTTACACTTTCAGCACACCCGCCCCCGCTACTGACTTGGTCACCTAGGTAACAGAAGCTATCAACTATTTCTAGTTTTTCTCCCTGGAATGTGGCGGAAGTTGGTCTCTGCGCATTTTCAGTGTTGATTGCTCCTGAGCATCTGCCACATACAAAAACTATTTTCCTAGTTAGCCTTCCTTTGACATTGCTGCACCTCTTATGTGTCCTTAGCTTACACTTGGTGCATCTTATAGAGTTTCTACCTACGCCTTTTCTACAGATCGAGCAGGGCCATCTACCTGAAGGCTTTTGTGACTTGTCTACCTTCCTACTTATTAGGACTTTGGTTTTAGCTAGGTTGACTCTAAGGCCCTTCGATTCTAATCCTTGCTTCCACACCTGAAACTTCTCCTCCAGTTCTGATAGTGAATCAGCAATTAGAGCAAGGTCCTCAGCGTAGAGGAGCTCCCAGGAGCATCCTGTCTTGAATTCCTCCGTTATTGCCTGGAGGACTATGATAAATAGGAGGGGGCTGAGGACTGAACCTTGGTGGACCCCTACCTCTACCCGGAATTGTTCACTGTACTCGTTGCCAACCCTCACCTTACTAGCACTGTCCCTGTACATGGCTTGCACAGCTCTCACTAACCATTCATCTATCCCTAGTTTCCTCATTGACCACAAGATAAGGGATCGGGGGACCCTGTCGAAGGCTTTCTCCATGTCAACGAAAGCCAGGTACAGGGGCTTATCTTTGGCTAGATATTTCTCCTGCAGCTGTTTTACCAGGAATATGGCATCAGTGGTACTTTTCCCTGGCACGAACCCAAACTGCATCTCATCTAAACTAACTCTCTCTCTAATTAGTTGGGCTATGGCCCTCTCCGTAACCTTCATTACCTTCATTATATTGTCAACTCCCCTTTTTATATGTATATTAAACTATTCGGTGTACCTTTTCATCAGATACATACAACTGTTTAGTTGAAGATAATGGAGAATGCTCAAGGAAGCAAGGCTACTGGAAAGAATTTAAAAAATGGGAGTGAAGATTGGAATTAGTAAAGAACCAATGGTGTGCCTTATTCACTAATCACCTTGTGAGATAGGGTGTAGTTTCATTTCATTATCGGCATACTCAAATTATTGTAGTGGCTGCAGTAATGACTGCATCTCATTAATGGGCAGTCAGCACACCAAAAGCTGGGATATATATTGCTAAGGATAGATGAGTCATAAACGCTCATATCAGGTGGTGGGAGGAGGAACAGGTAAGAGGGAAAAAAGAATAAAGACAAAGTAGTTGAGAGTAGTTACTTATATGTACACACATGGATACACTAGTCCATGCACACACACACACACAAAGAGAAACTACATAGACACGCTTACAAAGCATATCACTATAAACCTATAATTATGGGCACACATAAACATGTAAACAAATATACATATATATATGTGTGTGTGTGTGTGTGTATACATACAGCTATATACATATGGCCCAATATACAAATATGTATATTTATGCCCATCACATGCAGGAAAAATAAAAGAATAAAATATACTGTAGATATAGGTAAATCTCTATGGACGAATACAATTGTACAATATTAAAATAAGGGTATAATAACAAGTGTATATGTAAACACACACAAACATACAGACATATGCTGGAAGTAAATTAAAGGTAACAACAGAAATGAGAAATTATGCAACAAAAAATCTAAAATGAGATAGTTATAAACGCATAAATTCATATGCACAATATGTATATGTAAGGTTGGATATGTTGAAAAGCAAAACATGAAAACATATAGGTAGTAGGAGTTTGAAAGTAACATGGCAATCAGGTGCAAAAGATGTGGGGAGCATACTAATCTCAGCCAGATCCCAACATTGCTACTTGGTAATTTAGAATCCATTTAATATACCAGTTAATAAAATTAGATGAAAAGTCTACCAGGAAACATAATTATGCTAAATAATGTTAAATAGATAAAGTACAGAACTTGAGGCAAGGTTCCTTATAAAATTTTCAGTAACTACAAGTAAATAGGAATTGACAGAAATTGCTTCACAAGAATAAGGGTTTTTAGCAGATGAAAGTGTTATGTAATCTGTGCATACACAGGTTATCTAGAGAAGGAATGTGAATTTTTTTAACAACAAATGAGGTGGAATTAACTAGTAATGTTAAATGGGAATTAGGGTTTGTGGTGTAATTTATGTTTACATCTCATAAATTCATCAAATCTATTAAGAGAGTTGTCCTCACTGTACATGATCATCATAATTTCTGTAATGCATAATGAACACCTATTATTATAATCACTATAGGGTTTTGCATGTTGAGCAATTAACCATTCGATATTGTAGTTAACTAAATCCTTTTTCAATTTCCAAATAATTTTAGATAAAGATGTGCAAGTAGCCTAGATTTGAAATTACCAGTAGACCTTTCCTTCACTAGATAACTCATTAGGAAAGGTTACACAATACTTTCCTCTGCTACACACTGTAATTCAACCAAAACTGACATACATCTGGCAGGACATACTTGCCTCATTTATTTCTAACCATCTCAAATTCTCTGCATCCAAGGCCCAAGTCACACTACTATATATCATCATTCTTTTATTAGATTTAGAATTATGATTTTAATAGGTCTTTGATTTTTTTTTTTTTTTTTTTTTTTTTTTTGTATTCTGTCTGCAAGCATCCTACAATTTGCCCTTCAGTGAGAGGGACAGGCTCTACATTGTCAACAGAAGTAGTTATTACTTCCTGAACTTTTACCACCCAGTTCTTACTCTGGCTATTATTCTTTCAGGGGATCCACTCACTTTACTAATTAGGTCAAATAGGAAATAAAAACTACTGACTACATCTTGGAAGCCTTTTGAGCAGTTGAGAGAACCTATTTTCTGCATGTTCTTTGTCTTTAATGGTTCTGAGCACCTGCCACATATAAAGTTTTATTTTTCTTGTTAGACTACCTGCGATTTCACAATACCTTGAGTTCTTCTACTGGGCACCCTGTACCAAGGTTGTCAATTCAAAATTTTAAAAGCATTATTTCAGTAGCTGAGAGGCACTAAATACAAGTGAAAAGTACCAAACACCTAAGCAAAAGGCCCCACAAATTGGTATAAATATCAAAAGCTTTGTATAAAAAATTTTAGTTATTTAAATGATATTGAAATTACATCTTTTATCTTTTATTTGTTTCAGTTATTAGACTGTGTTCATGCTGGGGAAGCAAACTTTTTACCATGCAGTTATGCCTGCACTTAGAATTACTTTTATTTTTACTCCATAAGATTTTCAAACTTTTCCTTATCAATTTCTTTTGATGTACAAGCTGCAGTTTCACACAATTTAATAAGGATCCATGAATCCAATTTTCTTTAACAGTTTGCTAAGTAGATTATAATCATAATAACATCTACCACTTTGTATAAGTCCATATTTGATGCCTAAAATTTCTCTTCGTGCTTTTATGCCTAGACAATTATGCTCTTGATTTCATAAAATACATATGGCTAAATATTCTTTTCACATCAGTATGTATATGTGGTAAAATAAGAAGTGTTAAAGCTAACTTAGACAAATGTTCTAATGGATTTTTCCCAGTTGAATCACTATACAATGATATTTCAATCTAGATAGAAACTGTGTCTGAAACTTGTGTCCATCATACATTTAAACAAATTTTTCCACTGAAAGTCAGATTTTATCAGAATCTCTGAATCTTCATGCATTGCACAGTTTGTAATTCCAGGTTTTATTGGTTAGAAACATTCTGTTACACTAAAATAACTCACTGATCGTAAAAATCAAAATTTCTCTGGAACATGCTGTTTAATTTGCTCCAAAACTTTAACATCAGCCTCTTATCTCATTTACTTATTCCTCAGTAAATTTACTCTGTGATTTCTTCTTTAAGCTGAGAATCAAGATATGACTTCAGATCTAAATAATCCTGCCCTGAATCATTTTCATTTAGCATTCTTTTCCTAGCGTTATAATTATTGAGCTGAGTAAATCAATGTGATGCTGAAGGTCATTCAATAATTTAGCAGAGTTTTGTGTTTCTGCTTCAAATCTTTTGTTAACTCTTTCAACATCAGAAACAATTTAATTGAAAAAGAGTAGAAAAATGGTTTTTCTTCTAACAAAATTTTTCTACCTGAATTTTGAACAGAAAATTCCAAATTAAATTCTGATTTTGCTTTTATGTAAAAGCACTAACTTCAGCATTGAATTGTGTGAGCATGTAACTCAGATTTTCACACTGAAAATAGTAAAAAAGCACTAAAACTAGTGCAAACAGCACTAAATCGGCAATACTGTACTGTATGGAATTTCTACCAACACGTTTTGCAAACCAAATATGGCCATTTTCTTGAGGGCACCTTTTCTACTTTGCATAACTTTAATATTGGTTAAGTTTACTTTAACACCCTTCAATTCCAGTTTGCTTTTATGTTCAAAATTTCTTCCAGTCTTCCATAAATTCTGATATTATAAGAACAAATTCATCAGTATACACAGGTGTACCCACAGACAGCCAGTCTCTGTTATGACTTGGATGGCTATAATAAACAGGAAAGGGCTCAGGATTGAGCCTTGATGGTTCTGTACCTGTCACAGTGCTCATTGTTAATTCTCACCTTATTTACTACATCACTGTACATAGTTTGCACAGCATACACAAACCATTCATTTACTTCTAGCTCTCTTAGAGAACTCCAGATAACAGAGTGAGAAATTCTGTCAAAAGCTTTCTCCAGGTTTACAAATGCTAGCTTTAGAGGCTTACTCTTAACTATTCTTCTGCAGTTTCTAGAGAAACAGCATCCATGGTACCTTCTTGGCAACTTCTGTTCCAAATGAATTTTGCAATTATTTTTTCGGCAACTTTCATGACCTGGTCTATCAACTAGATGTCTCTATTGATTCTCCCCTCTGGTGCATCTCCTTTACCTTTGTAACAGTTTAAAGTTATGCTGCTATGCCAGTTACCCTATCTCCAATACTGCAGTCAACTTGGGTCTATTCAAAGGAAACTTTCTTCTCATGTTCTCCATATTCAACAGCCTCTCATAGTAGCACTTCCATGCCTCTTTCTTCTCATTGTCACTAAGAGCAGCCTATATACACTTCTCTTTATCAAGTTAACAAGATAGTACACTCTCTTGTCATTGTGTTTCGAATACACTTCTTTCTGCTTCTCCTCTTGCTAAATGTACCTGTTATCTTGCTTCCCTTCTAGCTATTTGATATTTTTCTTGGCTATCCTCTTTCTTCTCTTTTACCCAGGCCTATCATCTATAGTCTTATCTACAAATTATTCCACTATCATGTCATTTTTTTCTGAGGTTGAGGCCATGCTCCAACCACATACCCAGTCTGTAGTTTTCAGCAGGTTGTCCCATAGAATTCTCAGTTTTTCTCTATGAGTTTTTATTTCTTCTTCCTTCTCATCAGATGCTTGGCAAAGCACTTCCATCACTTCCATATCTTTTCTCCAAACTGCCTTATTTGTCTGGGTTTGTCTAGTTCTAGTTCTGAAATCAGTTATCATAAACCCATGTTGGTTGGTACATTCTTTACCTAGGAAAGATTCAGCATCAGTCAGCTATCTCCATTGGAGAGAATGAAATCTATCTGACTTAATTGATAGGCAGTCATATGGCTGGCTTGTTTTCTGAAGTTAATATTCTAAATGCTTAGGTCATTTGCATTGCAGCATGTCTATTAAAGTCACCAGCTGTAATAGTGATGTTGCTGTCATTCATTACTGAGATAGCCTCATAGAAATAGTTCTGCTTATATGCCAGGTCTCAGTGTGGTGCATACTGTTGTCAATAACTAACTTGAACTTGGTTATTCTATCACACACCCTGATTATTATTGCTCTATCCATCTGTTCATTCACTTTCTTCAATCCTTCCAACCATGTTTTTCTTCCTTCTCTCCCTTCATCCATCCTTCCATCACTTTCTCTCTGCTTAAGCAGTTTCACTGTTACCTCATCTAGCTCTACTACTTTGTTGTTCTTCAGGTAAAGCGGTTTTGAACAGCCTCTATTGACATGTCCTCATTTGTCACTTCACCTACAGATGATCCACCAAAGGCTTCTCTTTGTTGAAGTTGAACAGGTCCACTGAGTTTGACCAGGTCAGCTCTTCTTGAAAACGTTCCACCATTATGACTGATTGTTCCTCTCATTACTACCATTTGACCACATTTACCCTTAATTGGCCACATGAATTATTTATTCCAGTCAGCTCTTTTTCTCATCACCCTTCTCTTTGAACCATATCTTCTTGTTTCACCTACAACTCTTTATCACACACTTATGTATGTATTGTCTTGTTTCCATGTGCACACATTAATCACTTTCTCCTTATGGGTTTTTACTTCCTTCCTCTTGTTGATCAGGTTCCATAAGGCTGTGGAAATGCTTCATTGGCACCTGATATGCTGACCTCATGATCAGACCCTCTCATGAAGCTTCAAACTGTCCTTCAACATCTCAAGAAATCTGGTCAAAGTTTGTCTGTATTATACCCTATAGTAACAATTTAAGTCACTACCTACTACCAAATATGTCCATTTTAGTTGAGTAGATAAAACCTTTTTTCAAGATTAAAGAATTTTTTAATACAAGTTGCAAGGGGTATTTGGGGACACTTAATTATCAGTACATTACTTTCTTCTTCCTGATCTGCCATGGTAGATAAAATGCTAACACAAGAACTGAAAAGGCATGTAGTTATTTCTGCCATGTATGGAATGAGCAATTTAGAAATTATCAACTTTCTAAATTTTGCAAGATTTTATTGTACAGGTGGAATTGGAAGCTTCTGGCTAGAATGTTTCAAGTATATTAAAGTGAAAAGAAACATTTGTATGTTATCAGGACACTGCATTTCATCCATCAGGTTCAAAATATTATTGATGACTAGTAGAAAGACCACTCCTTGATAATATTTTCACATTTGATTCCAATTGCTAATAATTTTCATATTTTACGTCTAATTATTTCTTTGTATGATAATGCTCACTTGCTTAGTAAATATTGCTTTCATTATTTTATCACAGTCATAATTTCTCATTTTTAAACAAACATCACGGTAGTCCTACAACAAAGGGAGAAGCAGTTTATCAAGTTTTTACCTTCCCCTCAAAGCAACATAGAGATTTCAATTCAGCAGCCTGTCTGTAAGCTTTGCAATGTGTGTGTGTGTATGTGTGTGAGAGAGAGAGAGAACATTGCAAACAATGAAATGAAAAAAATTGTATAAGTAAAAGGGCATTACTACAGATGTATATGTCCCCAACTTTATTGCCTCATAACATCCTGAAAAATGAATACTTTTAACAAAATTTTCTACAAATACCACATAGATATTGTGGCTTCAGAATATATAGGGATTTATGGAAAGAATTTTTGCGAGGGGGTTGAGAGAGGAGTTTCAGAAAATTCACACAATCTGATTTTTTCCCCTCATAACTTTCAGGAAGATGCATATCTTTTAATGAAAATTTATACAAATCCCTTTCAAACGGCATAGATTATGATTATAAAGAAATTTGTGGGGAAAAGTTTTTCAGGGATTTTCCCCAGCCTTCAAAATGATGGGGTTGTGTGTGTGTGGGGGGGGGGGCATCTTTGTATGAAAATGTTTTGAAAACTCTTTTTTTTTACACTCCCCCTCCCTCATCATCTCAGTCCAGACCTATTTTGGCCAATTTTTTTTTCACTTCAAAACTATGGGAAAAGCATTTTCAGTATTAAAAATTTTTTAATATTTTCAGAGGGAAAAGTGATTTAAGGGTAATTTGGCTGTTGTTTGTAGCACATCCAAAGACAACTCTCCTCATTTCTTTATCACTCTCACATGTACTGATGTTTTTCAATATTTTTTCCCCATAAATATATTTACATGGTATAAAAAAGAAAATTTGAGAAATTATGAATTTTTTACAACCTCAATCCCTGCCCCTGATTGTTTCTGTTTAAAAATTAAAATATTGGAGAGCTTGAGGTCATTGCTGGCATTTATCAACAGTGATATAAAAAAATTACAGAGATGTACCTGCATAGCAAGTGATTTGATCTGAGATCAAGTGCTGAAACAAAAACAATTGCAGCATGGAAGATGTTTGTAAACCATTCAAGAACACAAATACCATTAGTTTCACTTCAACATTAAAACTTCATATGTGTCAAAATATTTTTGGCGCTTTGAAACTGCAACCTGTTCACTGACAAAACTTCACAAAAGTGATGCAGCACAAAGTTTTGTCAGTGAACAGCACACACACACACACATTACCTTTCATTTGTGTGTATGTGTATCTAAATGTGTGCTTGAGTGTGTATTGGTGTGTGTGTCACTGTTGAAGTTGTGTTTGGAAACTGTGAATAAGGTGCAAGTTTCGAGTGCTTGTCAGTAACTCTTTGTTTTTTTTCCTTGTCTTCTAATAGTAATTACCCAACATTCTAGGCTCTTCTCACAGCTATCTGGTGTTCAAAAATTATACAGGTATTTTTAAAAATTGTCATTCAATAAATAATGTTTTTACATTACATATACATTAATAGCGAATTAAAACTTAAAAGAGAAAGTGAGACTTAGCAAATAAAAATGGAATACTCTGCAGTGAATGGAATGAATATTTAAATTCATGAAGAATTGGACGCAGTAAATATTTAAATTTGCAAGAAATTGGTGTTTAAAAAATTCGATGAACTTGAGAAATCAAAATCATAGGAAATTTTTTAGAACATGAATTTATAAAAATATTTCCAGGCAGTCAACTCTTTAATAATTGCTTTCTTTTAGTAATTTTTACATACCTGATTAATAAGCAGCTTTCTCCATTATAGTATAGATGACTCTGGAAAATCAATGAGGGCCATTGCCAAAAAACTTTGGAGTGAACTATCAAAAGTGTGGTGCACAAGGACATTCAATATAAGTCATGTACTGAGGAAAGGCCAATTCATGTTTGCAAAGTCACAGGGAAACCGTTTGACCTATGCTAAGTACTTACTTAAGAAAGTTAAAAGCTATCACAGACATGGCATACTTTGACCAAGACCATATGTCTAACTAAAATAACAGATGGTTATATGCAGATCATTCTGATATCCCCAGTGTGATGCGCACTTAGTTTCCAGGGTCTTAAAATTAATGCTGCTGAATATGCTGAGGTGCTTGAGACAGTTGTTAAGACCAAGATGGATGAAGTACACAGTGGAAGGCCATATGTGTTTCAACAAGACTCGGTGCCTTTTCACAATACCTGCATAACCCAAGAATGGATGTCAGACAACATTTATGATTTTGTAGCCTCCAAACTCACCAGATTTCATTTCCATAGACTACTGCATTTGGAGTATTTTTGAATGGGAAACTAATCAACATCTTCACAATACTTCATTGAATACTAGCATTGTCCAGCTGATGTCCAAAATGAATTAGGACCGTTTGGTGCAGACATATCAACAATTCTAATCCTTCATTGAAGCAGTCATTGAAGTTGAAGGTGGATTCATAGAATAATCTTATGAAAAAGCTTGTTGAGAACTTGTGCATAAATTTTTTCGAAATACATTTGATTTGTACTAGATTAGAGTTGTTTTATCAAATTACCAAAAATGTCTTCACATACTTCTCATGCCTTGTATTAACACAGTCTTAGCCTTACAAAATTTATTAAAAACACATTTTATATATGAAAGAGAAATACAATAAAAAATTCAAATTGGTATCTGTGAAATTGGAAATTTTAACACTTATTTCAATTCATGTTTATTTGAAGCCAGAGATGTAAAAATGTACTGATGTAGTGATGACTGGGTATGATGTTGGGTGTTCTGAGTTTGCTTCAGGAAGTTCATGTATAGTACTTGGAAATCCTATTGCACAACTTGAATTATCATGTAAAGAGTATTTGAAGAGACTCTGAAACTGCATTGTGGTGAATGAATGCATGTAACTTATTTCTATGGGAACTTAGAATTAATGCTGCTGAATATGCTGTAACTCATTGGAGGGATTTTGTAGACCTTGTATTATGGTTCTTTGCAAATAAGGGACAGTTGGTGATGAACTGGACATGACATGTTGGTGGCTCTGGAAAAGGTCACCACCTTTTTATGTCATTAAAAACCACACATAATTAATCATTCTACCAGTAATTAACCTAACTGGTTGTAATTCTATAATAATCTAGAAATTCTATAATAATCTAGAAATTAAAACATATAACACTGCATGGCTTGATGTTTATTTGCAGATGTTTTCTATGTAAGACATGTTAGGGTTGCAATCATATATTGGAGGAGTACTTTTGATTTATAAGTAAATCCTTTCTCCCATCTGTAACCACTCAATTACAGAGTGAGAGCAGTTCTTTTCAGTTTGACTGACAGAGTTCAAGATTTGGACTGGGAATTCTCAAACACTATGTATATTTAACAGAGAAAAGTGATGGTCATTACCTAAAAAGGTCATATTCAAAATGAAGAGGTACTTCAATGGAGGTGAGCAGAGATTTCTGAGAAATAGTTTACCATTTAAATTTGTGCATCTAATGAACATGTACTTAAGTTTTGTCATGTTTTTATGCCATTGTTTGGGACCTTTGGGGTGTGTATAAAGAAGTTGCCAACATAAAACAAGCAGATTAGTATGGATGTAGAAATTTGAAAATGCTCAAGAGAACCTACAACTCTATCGTATTATTTTATGCTCCAATTTATTCTGGGTTCCACTGGACAATCAGTGGTATATGTAAAGTACAGTTTGTTCAGTAGGGGATGTCTATGACCCTTTTACTATATTGTTATTATTTAATCCCAGGTCAGCTCTGATTGAGATCTATGATGAAAGATATTCTAACTGTAATTAAAATCACCACCATTGTAAAAAAATATTTTAAAAAATGAAAAGAACTGAAATTGAAATCTTACTTTTTAAGTTATTGATTTTATTTCCTGTTATTTTACAGATTTTCCTGCAAATTTGACCATTCCTGTTGTACTTTACCTGAGTTGGACTCATTCTGATTGGATGTTATACTTTACAGAAATATACATGGCACCAATAGTGAAGTGTCCATGTATGTTACTTGCAGCTCAGGATTTTGTTGCAAGCTTAACTAAGCTTCTTCTGATAAGATGATGTTCTCCAGTTCCAAAGAGAACCAGCTGCCATTATCTGGTAATAATGGTTCGCTTAATGTCAATCAGATATCTGACAAGGGATGTTACAGCCTTAGGTCACGTCACAATTCACAAAATATTTTCAAATGTGAGATCTGTAGCAAAATCTTTGACAGCAATTCTTCCTTGGAACAACACATGTTTTCTGTTCATCATTCTACAAATGGAGTGTTTTTATGTGAATTCTGTAGTACCAATTTTTCACAAAAGAGCAGCCTCATGCAACACAGGTGTACCCATTTAACTAATACTACTTCACAAGCCATATTAGACACAGGTTTTCCTCAAAAGATTTATCAATCACTGACAGATAATTCTAATATAAATACTGTAAAGATGTCACAGAATTTTACCTGCGAATTCTGTCACAAAACATTTAAAACAAACTCAGCTTTGCTGATTCATAACCGCAGTCACACTGGTGAATCTCCTTATTCCTGTGAGTTTTGTGGCAAGAACTTTCGGCAGACTGCACACTTAGATGTCCATATGAGAATTCATACTGGAGAAACACCATTTAAATGTAATTATTGTAATAAATCTTTTAACCAGAAGAACAACAGAAACAGACATGAGTTAATCCACTTAAACGGTAACATAGAACAAAATCCTACTATATCTGGAATAAACTTTGACCCAAACGCAGCCACATCCCCAATTCATACTTCCAGTGTTCCTAACACATCTCAGAGTTTCACTGTTTCTGATGTGAAAGAATCTTCTTTGACACCTTCCATTTCAACAGATCAAAGCAGATCTAATGATTTGATTGTACAACGGACACCACAAACATCTCATATATGTCACTTATGCAACAAAACTCTTAACAGCAAATCAGCATTACAAGTGCACTACAGAACACATACAGGAGAAAGCCCATATATCTGTCATATCTGTAACCAAAGGTTCAAACAGAGTGCCCATTTGGATGCCCATTTAAGGGTGCATAGTAAGGAAACTCCTTTTAAGTGTCAATACTGTGATAAAGGATTCTCACAGAAAGGCAACAAAAATCGCCATGAGCGTACTCACTTTTTAAACAAAGAAGGAGATACTGGTAAAGTAAATACACTACTGCCATCAACCAGAGAAGTATGTCACACAAACAGTATTATTGGTTGTGAATTTGAAACTTTGCTTGATCATGAGGGAGTCAGAATTAATATAAACTACAAACAGTTTGTTAATATTGATGCAGACAATGTTTATAGTGATAAAAGTAATCTAGCTATTTGTGAGTTTTGCCAGAGCCCCATCAAAGATTGTACTTGTGCAGCTACTCACTCTTCCTCATTCCGGCAAAATACAGAACCATATCCTTTTCAGAAGACTACAGAACAGTTTGTTTTAAGTGATAACACCAGTAGAGAGGCTGTAGAGAATCAAACAGCGGAGGCAACAAATATTCAGAAGTATAACAACTCCAGAAGTAAACTCTCAGCCCAAACAATATGTAATGACAACACATGCATGTCAGCTTCAAGTGAATTGTTAAATTCCAATACTTCATCAAGGAACCATTCATCATTTATTTGCAAAATGTGCACAAAAGAGTTTGTCACTAACATTGAACTTCAAAGGCACATGCAGTGTCATAAGGGAGTTACTGTTTGTGAATTCTGTCATAAAGATTTTAAAAGCAGCTCATCATTAGCTGTCCACAGACGGGTTCATACTGGAGAGATGCCTTATAAATGTGACTACTGTAACAAAAGCTTTAAACAAGTACCTCATCTTGATGTCCATATGAGAACTCATACAGGAGAAATGCCATTTCAGTGCCTCTATTGTGACAAAAAATTCAGTCAGAAATGCAACAGAAACCGGCATATGAATACACATATGAATGAAGCTGCTACTGAATCAAAGGATAAGTGTGACAAGAATGAGGTATATTCTGGCAACCAGGTTGAAAAACTTCAGTCTCTAACTGAATGTACATGTGGGAATGAATTTTCAGAACCTAATAGTTTCATAACACATATATTATCACATGACAATCTACCTGATTTATTAAGTCAAAGCAATAGTCATAATAATCACACACCTGAAATAAACTGCAATAATTCTGGGACAGCTAGTATTAAAGACAGTCAGTGTAGAGTTTGTAATGAGACATTTACAGATCAGGCTGGCTTAGACCAACATATAGCTTCATCTCATAGAAAAAACTCATTCCCTGTCTCCAAAGATAATTGTGAAACTGAAGCAAATAAAATACAGGAGAGACCTTTGGGCTTAATACCAGGTGAAATCCCTTACATATCTTCATCAGCTAATAATTCTCTTGTAGTTTTGAATAACAATATGAGTACATTAGGCCATTTAGGAAATGAAAGTTCCAAAAGTTTCCAACCAAACAATTGCAACATTGAAGTTCAGTCAAGGTCACAATCTGGGGAATTGCTTTATGAAGCTGGTTACATAGAAAATTCTCAAAACAAAGAATCCAAAACAAATAATTGGATTGAAGCAGCAAGCTTAAAAACCAGTGAGCATAGTATTTCAACAAATTTTGTTTCCAGTGATATGAGCTATACCCCTGTTGAAAGACTTGGAACTCATGACTGTCAGATCTGTAATTCAAAGTTTACTAATTATACAAGTTTTATGGATCACCAAAACTCTCATAATAACTGTATAGAGATGATGAGAAAATCTCAATCAGCTTCTGATGAATTTATTCATAATAATAGCAACTTCTCTGACAGAGGTGTTTTCAAATGTGAGCTTTGTGGGAAGTTTTTTCCTGACATTGCGAGCCTCCATTATCATCAACAGGTCAAACATTCACAAGAGGTTATTGCCAGGAATAATTTTAATCAACCTAGATCTTGTCATCAACTTGAGAATGGTGATTTTGAAGAAAGAGATAACTCCTTCACATCTAGTCCCAGCAACAAAGGACATTTAATAACAGGAAGCACCAACATAACTTCAAGTAATAAAGAAGATTTGGCAGGTATTAACAACAAACTTTTCAGTTGTAAAACATGTAACTTCCATTTTAATTCCCGGCAAGACTTGATTAAACATAAATTGTGTCACACTGTTTCAACTAATCATTCAGTAAAGTGTAATCAGGATATGACTGCAGCTTTAACTCCATCAAATACATGTGCTGCAGTGGCTGACCAAATGAATAAATCAGATTCTCCTTTGGTTTCCACCAATTCAAACATATGTGAATTTTGTAAGAAAGATTTCCGTAACCACTCTGCCTTGGTGATCCATCGACGAATACACACAGGAGAAATGCCATTCCAATGTGAATACTGTCATCGTGGTTTTAGGCAAGTTGCTCACCTTGATGTACATTTACGTATACACACTGGGGAGACACCTTATAAATGTGCATTTTGTAGTAAGAAGTTCAGTCAAAACTGCAACCGAATAAGACACCAGAAGATTCACCTGCAACCACAAAATTTAGATGGTAGTTATGAGCAGTCAGCTAGCCACCAGGCTGGAGATCATATATACAATTGTGAATTTTGTATTTCAAAGTTCAGCAACTATGAAGAGTTTTTAGATCATCTTAACTGCCACAACACTCCTTGCTTACAAGATGGACAACCAGAAGAATATAAGAAAAAACGAAAATTGCAGTCTGTTTCACAGAGTTTCTATTCTGAAAATGGAACTCCTGAAGATTGGAACTGTTGTGAGAGAGGTTTGACTGGATCTAATAATAAATGTAAACAGTGTAATCCACATTCAGTAAATGCTGGTGAGTGTAACCTACAGATGGGAAGTAATTGTGACAAGACCCCTTTAAATGGGTGTAGTGTATCAGATTGTGAAAATAATGGTGGTTACTTTGTGAAAAACTGCCAGAATAGTCTGAAAGTTATTGGGAATAATGAATGTGAGTTATGTAGTGTACAGTTTGTGAATAAAGATGAACTTAATGTACACCAAGTGTCTCATCATATGGACCAGCCTTCAACAATGTTTAGCAATAGAAATTCTACCCACTGTCAGTCCAGCATGAATTTATTGAAAGATTCTGCTGGTCAAGGCCCATCTGAGAAGAGTTGTGAGTTTTGCCAGAAGACATTCAATAGTACTTCAGCTCTCATTACACATCGACGTGTACATACAGGAGAGACTCCTTACAAGTGTAGTTTTTGTCAAAAAAGCTTTAAACAAGCAGCACACAGAGATGTTCATATGAGAATACATACGGGTGAGACACCATACAAGTGCCAGTATTGTGACAGAAGTTTTTCTCAGAACAACAACAGACTTCGGCATGAAAAAACTCATCAGTTAGACAACAATACTACTACACAATCCAATGAAAATTCTCCAAGGGCTGAGCTCCAGAATGACAGCAATGGGGCAACTGGTTCATCAGCTGAGCAAAATGGTGCATTATGTTTTACTTGTCCAGTATGTGGAGCACTGTTTGAAAATGGTTTGGACCTCACTGATCACCAAACAATTTGTTTCGCAGCTAATGATAAACTTGCACATAATGATGTAGATGTACCAAATTGTTCTGTAAGTCTAGTATTAGAAACAGATTCTTTCCCTAATGATGACTTGCAGCACATACCAAGTTTATCTTCAGACAATAACTACAGTCTTAAAGAAGCAGACAAGTCTAGTTACTCAGATAAAAATGTAAGTCAACCAAGTGAAATATTTTTCAGTTGTCATTTTTGTGGAATTAAATTCAGAACTGAGTCTGTTTTAAATAAACATCAGAAGTTGTGTAAAGGTTCTTCAAGACTGGTTCCTGTAGCAACAGATGATATTGGCCTAATTACTACTGTCATGTCTGAAGATGGATCTTCACATTTTACATTAAAAAATAATGTTGAACCATCAAAAGCTAAGCAACATGATGCAACAGTAGATCTGTTTCCATGCAACATTTGTGGTGAAGAATTTACTCTTGCCATACATCTTAATTGTCACATGGCTACACATTCAGAGCAAAAAGAATTTACTGATCATGTTACTAAGCAAAATAAACCAAGAGCACTTTCAATAAACCTTGAAGAACCTTCTTTGCATATGACTGTTGAAGAATTTGGGAATTGTTCTGAAGATGAAGGTCTTGCTACTCCTCAACCTGACTGTAGTGGTCATCTGGAGAATGGGGAAGACAGTGACAATGTTGCAGAGAGGGAAGACAATGATGAAGAGCAAAAAGACAGTTCAAAACAAACTCACTTTAAGTATAAGAAGAATTCACAAATATTAGATTTTGAAAATTTGATAAAAAAAGAAATTCTTCTTGAAGATTATGAAAACCCTTTACATCAACTAAAAAAAACTTTTATTACAAAAGACAGTTCTAAAGACACAGAAAATCCTTGTGGTATTGATACTGCTATGGAAACAACATCAACTTGCTTGCCTGATGCAGATCGAACAGGATACTTTTGTCATCAATGTAACATAGAGTTTACTAATGAAGAAAAACTACATCAACACAGGATATCTGTTCATGAGGAAGCTAAAGAAAATTATGAAGTTGTGACTGGTGCAGAGCTATTATCTACACTATGTAATCGGGGGGATGGAAACCTGCTTCTTGACCAACATATATGTGAATTTTGTGAGAAAGGATTCAACAGTAGCTCTGCACTGCATGTTCATCGTAGAATTCACACTGGGGAATCTCCCTACAAATGCCACCTCTGCAATCGGAGATTTAAACAGAATATTCATCTCAATGTCCATTTGCGAACGCATACAGGAGAAACTCCTTATCACTGTCAATTTTGTGACAAAAAATTTACACAAAACAGTAACCGAATTCGTCATCAACGTATGCATCTAGCTGATATTACCACAGTGGATAGTTCAGCTGTTGTGGACAATATTACTCCATCTGAAAATAATGTGTCACTTGAACCAAACTCTGATTCTAGAAACAGAGATTCTTCAGATGACCATGAGCTTATGACTAATAGTGAACAGCAATGGAAAGATAAAAAGCCTTTATATTATAACCAACTTTTTGAAAAGGAAAGGAAATCATCTGTTCTTAACATCATTCCTCTAGAGTATCATCCCCCAAATGAGCCTAAAATAGAAGTCAATAATAGTGACTTGACTGGTTCCATTTACATGGGAGACTCTCAGCAAATGAGTGTTTTAAAAGAGGAAATAGATGCTGGTGACGATAAGAAGCTACCTGTGAATACTAACAACAAACAACCAGCTGACAAGGAAGGCTCCCAAAGTGAAGTGAACTTGTCCTTCCCTAAAGACTCTAAGTACTACTTAAGAAATTCACACTTTAGATGTGATTTCTGCTCACGACAGTTTCGTAGTAAATCTGCACTTATCATACATCGGCGAGTACACACAGGAGAGAAACCTTACCAATGTACATACTGCTTGAAAAGCTTCAAGCAAGTTGCTCACTTAGAAACTCATTCTAGAATACACACAGGGGAAACTCCATTCAAATGTAACTACTGTCGACGATCTTTCAGTCAGAAAAGTAATTGTGATCGTCATCATCGTATTCATGTGGCTTGGAAAAAGAGGATGAAAGCTAGAGCTAAAGCTGCTGCTAAAACAGTTCACCTGTGTACCATCTGTGATGGTCGGTTTGCTAATGCCAGTGCTTTAAGCAAGCATAAATGTTCTAAGGTAATTTCACTTGAAGAAGCAGGAGGCAACACTGATAATGTGCTTTCAAGCATACCTTACTCGTGCAATATATGTGGTAAAAACTACATTAACAAAGGATATTTTGAAAGACATAAGCAGTCACACACTTTAAACACCACTTCAGAGAAAGATGCAACATCTGTTACTGAAAAGGCATTTTATTTATGTGAGATTTGCCAGCAAAATTTTACAGATAAAACACAATACACTGAACATGTATTTCAGCATATCTCCGAGACACCATGTGATCAGGAAGCAAGTTCATACACCTCTACTGACGATGTTCCTGTTGACCATATTAGAGAAGTCTGCTATTTATGTGAGCAGTGTAAAAAAGAATTTTATAATAAAGAAGATTTCTATTCTCACTCTTGCTCCTCTACTTTTGACTCTGGCAATAAGGAAAGATATGAAGAACATGACTCTAAAAGTTTTGAGAACTCCTGTAATGATGACGAAATATTTACCACAACTCTACTTGATCAAGACCTTTCACGAGAAACTGAAGTTTCTGGGTTTTCAGAACAGAATGGAAATAACAGTGGACTGAGTGTGTGTGAGTTCTGCAACAAGACATTCAAAAGTTTATCATCTTTGCTTATTCATCGACGTGTACACACTGGGGAGACACCATTTAAGTGTCCTTATTGTAAACGACAATTTAAACAGATTGCACACCTTGATGTCCATTTAAGAACACACACTGGAGAAACTCCTTTTAAATGCCAGTTTTGTGACAAATCATTCACACAGAACAGTAACAAGAATAGGCATGAGAAAGTTCACCTGAGCAGTGAAACTGCAGCACAACTTGAACTCAGTAGTAGTCAAATATTTTCTAAAAATTCTGTTAATTCAGCAGTAACTACTTCTGAAAAACCATGTCAAAGTTACTGCTGTGACATTTGTTTTGCTATGTTTTCTACAGAAAATGACCTAAATGAACACACCCAAACACATCAAGATACAAGCTATGATCTTGGGACTACACTTTTAGATTTGAATCAAAATTCAAATAAAAGGCACCATCAAGGTGAAAATGCTGAATCTAACCAAAACCAAGTCCCACATGGAAAATCTAAGAGACTGAGTGACACAAAGAAAAGATGTATTATGGAAGTCAAAGGATTTCTTGCCAATGAACAAGAGTTAAAGCCAGAAGTTTTTAATCAAAATAGACTTGACGACCAAAGTATGACATATGATAACTTTGGTGAAAATATTTCTTGCCACCAGTGTGAAATGTGTGACAAAATATTTCAAACAAATGATGCTCTAGTAGAACACAAATTCTCTGAGCATATAACATCAGCTAGTAACCAAGACATTGATGATTGCAATTCAAAAATAATAGGCAGCCAGAAGTCTGTCTCTGCTAACTTTGACAATGGTTTGCAAAAACATGTATGCGAATACTGTAACAAAGATTGCAAGAGTTTTTCTTCACTGCTTACACACAGACGAGTACACACAGGGGAAACTCCATATAAATGTAGCTACTGTGAACGTAGCTTCAAACAATCTGCTCACTTAGATGTTCACATGAGGACTCATACAGGGGAAACACCTTATAAATGTAAGTTCTGTGACAAAGCATTCTCTCAGAATAGTAACAAGAATCGTCATGAGAGATTACACCTCATCCAAACAGCTACTTGAGTCAAAGTAAAACAATATTGTAACTACTCAGAGACTGAATTGTGAATACCTACCAATGTGTATAATAGCATATACTGCAACACTTCAGCTTTTCTGTCATCCTTTAAGATAAGAGTTTATCATTAATTTCATATTCATATGTCAATCCATAAACATTGTAATAAGATGTCCATTCATCAAACTGCTTCAGTTTTGACTGATGCCTTGTTTCTGAAGTTGGTTGACTTATATGCTGTTATATGTAATGTTGCAGTCAACACGTCAACCACTGCCAGTAGAAAACAGCATTTTCTATTATGACAAATTAGTTTCTTAAAATAAAAGGCTTTATTAAGGAATCATATCAAATTATTTTCTAATTTTATTACAATTCTACATCCTCAAATGCAAAATTAATATAACATTAAGATGTCAAACGGCATTTTTGTTTATAAATAAATATTTGATGGTATTTCATATATATATATATATGAAATACCTTCAAATATGCAAGTGAGTGAACAAACAATAAAAGGGCACTCAACAAATTTATTGGGAGTTACATACATGGATCAAAACAGTTTGATTCAAATTTGTTGGTACTCTTGTGTTTCAAGTGTGATGCTAGTCATCAGCCATTTTGAATTTGAATGACAGAAGTTGATTGTTATTGCCATAAGGTAGGCTGCTGTTGGTTGAGGAAGGTCACACAGTGTCGTGGTTTCATGTTGGTATATGAGTAACAGTTAGTTGGAAAGTACCACATAGTGAACAGGAAATTGACCACATGGCAATTAGGAAATCAGTCAGGTTGTTGGTGGGGAAATAGGAAGGGGAAGCATGTGCAAGTCTATAGTTCTATATATGGTTGTGTAGACATGCTCATATGGTTTTGTGTACATGTGTGTATTGATGTAACCATGTGCATCTGTTCATGGGTGCACATGTCTGCACACACTTGGACGAACGTGCATACACATATGCACACCAGTATGCACATGTGCATTTGCATGCATACATGAGTATATGCACAAAACAAGCGTTGGGGATTGGTAAGCATTGGGAATTGATAAGTATTGGGGATTAGTATGCATTGAGCGTTGGTAAGTGGCAGTCCTGCTCATGGGGTTGGTTGGTAGTGGTGCTAAGATGGTATATCTGGGTTGTCGGCAGTCAGAGGTTTACATCAATACAAACATGCACACAATACCATGATTGTGTCTACACACCCACATATAGAACTATATACTTGCACATGCCACCCCTTCCTACTCCCCCCATCAACCATGTGGTCTATTTCCTGTTCTTCACATTGTCAACTTCCTGTTTACAATGCCGTATTTTCCAACTAGCTGTTACCTATATACCAACATCAAACCACGACACCATGTAACCTTTCTCAACCAATAGCAGCCCACCTTATGGTAATAACAATCAACTTGTCATTCAAATTCAAAATGGCTCACGACTAGCATCATGCTTGAAACTTGAGTACCAACGAAAGCTGCAGAGATGTTAAAAATATCTAGTGAGGCAGAATAAAGGATTAGAATAAATGAAGTTATACAGGAAAGTATTGTACCCAATAACTGGCATAATAGTACCATTGTAAACTGTTATGAAGGCAAAGGAGATGCCTTAGAGAAAGGAAGCTATTAAGGAATCAAACTACTGGATCAAGTTATGAAGGTCATGGAGAAAGTTATGGCATATCTGATCAATGACAAAATAGACTTAAATGAGATGCAGTTTGGTTTCCTGCTTGGAAGAGGTACCATAAATGCAATTTTCTTAGTGAGGTAACTGCAAGAGAAATAGAGCAAACCACTATGCCTGGTATTTGTTGACTTGGAGAAGGCATATGACTGGGTACCACAATAATTCAGTAGTTATTATGGTAATTACATGTGGATAAATGGCTTGTGAGGGCTGTACAAGATATGTACAAAGATGCAGTAAATGAAGTAAGAGTCAAAAATTATTTCAGTAATGAAGCTAGGAGTCTATCAAGTTTCAATCTCCAATCCTCTACTATTCATCATAGTCCTGCAGGCTATAGTTTAAGATTAGCTGTCCATGGAACTCCTATCCACTGATGATCTAATTCTCATAGCTGAATCTAGAGTAGAATCAGGAAATTCCAAACCTAGAGTTGAGAGGCCTCAAAGTAAACCTAAGCAAAGACTAAGATTTTAATGAGAAGGAAAGAAAACAGGACTCTTCAGAGAAATGACCTGGTTCAGTATGTAAGAAAGTAGGTGTAATTTTCATATGCCGTTCTTAATGTAAACTATGGACACATAAGATGTTATGGAATTACAGATAGACTAACAGAAAAGCTTCATATGTTATAGATGTACTCAATCAGTATGTCCAATAAACAAACCAGGAATAGATTCTTTGAATGACCTGCTAGAAGTAGCCAATAGTTTTTATCACCTAGGAAATGTAATTAATATAGAAGGTGGTCACTCCAAAAGTTTAGAAGCCAAGTAAGAAGAGGTTGGAAAAGGTTCAGGGAGCTTCTGCCACTGCTAGCAACAAAGCACTTTCCTCTCAGCAAATTGTATGACACTTATGTTAGAACTGTGATGCTGCATGGTGGTAAAACATGAACCTTGAATGCAAAGGACTTAAGAAGACTGGGTAAAAATTACGCTAGCATACTCTGTTGGATGGTCAATGTAAGTGTGTATGAGTAACAAAGTACAAATGTGCTGAGAGAAAAACTGGGCAGATGTACTATGCAAGAAAGACGGTATGGATATGTGATGTATATGGATGATAGAAGCTGATTACTAAAGGTGGATGGAACTTTGCAGAAGAGGAAGACCTAGGAAAACATGGAACAAAGTGCTGAAGGCTGATCTTCGAAATGAGAAGCAGCCAAGATGACTAGTAATATGCACATCTCAAGAAGATCCACCCAAATCATTGAAACTAAGATAATGAGATCACAATGTGTGTATATATGAAGGTGGGCCACCTGCCCACTTTTGTGATTCCCATCATCCATTATCTCTTTAAAGGCAGTGAGCTAGTAGAAAAGTCGGCAAGCTGGCAGAATCGTTAGCATGTCGGGTGAAATGCTTAGCGGTATTTGTCTGCCACTATGTTCTGAGTTCAAATTCCACCGAGGTCAGCTTTGCCTTTCATTCTTTCGGGATCAATAAATTAAGTACTAGTGAAACACTTGGGTCGATGTAATCAACTAATCCCCTCCCCGAAAATTTCAGACCTTGTGTCTATTGTAGAAAGAATCATCTCTCTAACTGCAATATTTTGCTGCTATAATTAAATATGAGTAGAACTGCATATTTCACTAGATTTTATTTGATACCAATTACCATACTTGTTACCTGGAACCATTTCCATTTGTTATTTATCCTTCATTCTTAATACTGTTCTCTCCACCCATACTTTTGATCACCCTCAACCATGTGTCATCTCTCCCTCTCTCCATCATCCTTCACTTGTCTACTGTACAATTATTACAATACTGTAACTCTTCACCCCTCTTTTTTCTCCACCTTCCCCCTACTCATGTATCATTCATCACTCATCTCTTATCCATCATCCACTCCTTAACCCTACTAATTTCTAAAGTTGTCACTTTCCAATACATTCCCTATGCACCCACCAACATTGCTCTTCATGATATTTGCCCCTAACTCATTTTTCATCTCTCATTCTGTCATACACCCTTATGTTGTCTACCCATCTGCCTTCCCCGTTCTCCTGTCCCCACTTCTACTTGCCTCATACATTGAGGGTTCACTTTGAAACTTCATCACTTTTATCTTTTCCCAGCTCTACACTGGTCACTCCTATCCTCTGCTTTATAATGTAGATAGCCATATAACACCCCTATAGCAAAAGATCTATTCTATTCTGACCCTTTCTCTCATTTCCTAGCATAGTGCTTCCTTCTTCTCAACTATAGCACCACTCAGTTGCAAGCTGCAATGTCAACTTTACTAGAGCTGGTGTCATGAAAAAAAAAGTGCCCAGTACACTCTATAAAATGGTTAGCATTTGGAAGGGCATCCAGCTATAGAAACCATGCAAAAGCAGACACTGGAGTACAATGCAGTCTTTGGATCTGTTGGGTCCCAGCATGGAACTCAGGTGTTAATTTTAGTAAGTATACATGGAGTTCCAAAACTAATGTCATGAAATATTAATTCATTTCAATTTATTTTCCCTTCTCTTACAGCAATTGAAACTGGTAGCATATTTTGGTAAAAATGTAAATCTTTTCTTTTTATTCTCAAAGCATTTTCTCCTTTTTGTTTTTAATATAAACTAGCTTAAGGTGACCTGCTCTACGCGTGGGTAAGAGTGTGGTTGTTACTTTCTGTTGCTTCCATTCTGTTTTTTATCACCACATTCTCCCTCCTTTCTCTCTCACTTTCCCACTCTCTTACTCTTCCTTTCTCTTGGACTCTTCTTCGCTTTTTCTTACTTTCTATCTTTATCTATCTGTCTCCCATTTATAAACAACAAAAGTTCTTGAGTAAGTTGAGAAAGAAAATATTTTAAAAGATCAATCATAAATATCGGGCAGTGACAACGGAAAGGTCTGCTTCAAGGCAGACAGCAAAACACTAACATTTAAAAGGGACAGATGAACTTGTGAGCTGAATAAAAATTAAAAAATATTGGGAACCAAAGTCTGAGGATAGTAGAGTCACCATGGCTGGCATTTCTTAACGACGGACAGCAACGTAGTGGCAGTTTAACGGCTGGCGTAAAATTTTGATCTTGATGTAAAAGAAAATTCCTAAACACCAAGTTTTGAAGTGATTCTTTCTCATGACAATAGACTCACCATGGCAAGCATTCAAAACTTCTTCATCATGGATGGCAACACATTGACGATTTAAAGGCTGGCATAAATTTTTTAGCTTGATGTAACAGAGAATTCCTAAACACCCGCTCCTGTAAATATTAATCCCCTTCCAGCCCCATTTAGACACCTTTTCACATTTTGGTTAATATAACCAGATTTCATTCAAGTCTACTCAGGCCACATTTTATAAGATGAGGAATTTTGTCCTAGAGGTCTCACCTTTCATTTGAGGAAAAAAATAGTTGCCATGCAAACTCACCAGCACTTTTAACATAGGTGTGCATATTTTCAGCTCAACCTACCACAATGCACACATTATATATATATATACATATATACGACAGGCTTCTTTCAGTTTCCGTCTACCAAATCCACTCACAAGGCATTGGTCGGCCCAGGGCTATAGCAGAAGACACTTGCCCAAGATGCCACGCAGTGGGACTGAACCCGGATCCATGTGGTTGGTTAGCAAGCTACTTACCACACAGCCACTCCTGCGCCTATATATATATATATAGGTATATATATATATATATATATCATCATCATCGTTTAACGTCCGTTTTCCGCCCCAGCACGGGTTGGACAGTTCGACCGGGGTCTGGGAAGCCAGGGGCTGCACCAGGCTCCAGGCTGATCTGACAGAGTTTCTACAGCTGGATGCCCTTCCTAACGCCAACCACTCCGCGAGTGTAGTGGGTGCTTTTTACGTGCCACTTGCACAGGTGCCAGGGGGGTCCGGCATCGGCCACGATCGGTTGGAGCTTTTAACGTGCCACCGGCACGGAAGCCAGCCAAGGCGGTGCTGGCAACAGTCACATTCGGATGGTGCTTTTTTATGTGCCACCGGCACTGGAGCCAGTCGAGGCAGCTCTGGCATCGGCCACGTTCGGACGGTGCTTTTTATGTGCCATCGGCACAGAAGCCAGTCAGGGCGTTGCTGGCATCGGCCACGTTCGGATGGTGCTTTTTATGTGCTACTGGCACAGAAGCCAGTCGAGGCGGCGCTGGCAACGGCCACGTACGGATGGTGCTTTTTATGTGCCACCGGCACAGGTATCACAACTACTATTTCCATTGATATTTATTTCGATGTTTATGTTGATGTACTTGACTCAACAGGTCTCCTCAAGCACAGTGGGACGTTCTGGGATCCAGGGTACTTTGAATGGGCAGGGGCTATGCGGAACTGGTGCAGGAAGCAGCCCGGGTCTTTGCAGTCACAGCATATCTCCAGAGATCTCGGTCCTTCACCATTGCCTCAGTGAGGCCCAACGCTCTGAGGTCATGCTTGACTACCTCATCCCATGTCTTCCTGGTACCTTCAACTGTTTGGGAGTGGCACTTCTTCACACATCTCTCCTCATCCATCCGCAGTACATGACCATACCATCGCAAGCGTCGCTCTTGCACACCACATCTGATGCTTCTTATGTCCAGCATTTCTCTCAGGGTGCTTACACTCTGTCGTGCGTGCACACTGACATTACACATCCAGCGGATCATGCTAGCTTAATTTCTTTCAAGTCTACGCATGTCCTCTGCAGTCACAGCCCATGTTTCACTACCGTGAAGCATGCCAGTTCGCACACATGCATCATACAATCTACCTTTCACTCTGAGCGAGAGACCCTTTGTCGCCAGTAGGGGTAGGAGCTTTCTGAACTTTGCCCAGGCTATTCGTATTCTAGTGGTGATACTCTCTGACTAACTTGGTCACCCAGGTAGTGGAAACTATCAACTACTTATAGTTTCTCCCCCTGGAGTGTGATGGAATCTGTTTTCTGAGTGTCTGTGGTGTCTATTGTCCCTGTGCATCTGCCGCACATGAGAGCTATCTTATCAGTTAATTTCCCTTTGATGTTGCTGCACCTCTTATGCGTCCATAGCTTACATTGGGTGCATCTTATGGAGTTTCTACCTACACCTTTCCTACAGATCGAGCAGGGCCACCTGCCTGAGGGGGTGTGTGCTGAGTTCGCCTTTCTGCTTACTATAACTTTGGTCTTTGCTACATTTACTCTAAGGCCCTTTGATTCTAACCCTTGCTTCCACACCCGAAATTTCTTTTCTAGTTCCGGTAGTGATTCTGCTATGAGAGCCAGGTCATCAACATAGTGGAGCTCCCAGGGGCATCCTGTTTTGAATTCCTCTGTTATTGCCTGGAGGACTATGATGAATAAAAGGAGACTGAGGGCTGAGCCTTGGTGTACACCTACTTCTACCCGGAATTCTTCACTATATTCGTTGCCAATCCTAACCTTGCTGACAGCCTCTCTGTATAGAGCCTGTACAGCCCTTATTAGCCAATCGTCAATCTCCAGTTTCTGCATCGACCACCAGATAAGGGATCGGGGAACCTTGTCAAAGGCTTTCTCCAAGTCCACAAAAGCTATGTAGAGGGGTTTATCTTTAGCTAGGTACTTCTCCTGCAGTTGTCGGACCAGGAGTATAGCATCAGTGGTGCTTCTACCCGGCACAAAACCGAACTGCTTCTCATCTAAGCAAATTCTCCCCCTAATGAGATGGGTTATGACCCTCTCTGTGACCTTCATCTCCTGATCCTGTAGTTATTTTTATCTAGAGCATCACCCTTACCCTTGTAGCAGTTGACTATGGTGCTGCTACGCCAGTCATTGGGTATGACTCCATTATGAACTACCTGGCTTACAATGCGGGTGACTAGGCCATAGCCCACATAGCCAGCTGTTTTAAGCATCTCAGCAGTGATTCCTGGTTTCATGTCCTTAATTGCCTTAACTACAAGGGAGCTGTCTATTCAGATAGCTAGTCTCTCTACTGGGTCAACATTTGGCTGGCTCTCCTCCTCCCATTCATTCTCCTCATTCAGCAGTCTTTCGTAATGGCTTCACCAAGCCTCTTTCTTTTCACCAACATTAAAAGCAAGTGCCACATCATCCATGCGGACACATTTCTCTCCTGCAACATCACTGTTTTCTCTCACACACTGTCTGGCAAGCCGAAATACCTCAGCTCCTTGGTCCTCACGTCGCTGGACATTGGCAAACTTCTTCTTTTCTGCTACATCTTTGGCTATGTATACCTGCCGCCCAGCCTCCCTTTTGGCTACCTGGTACAGTTCCCTGCTACCCCCATCCCTCCAGGCTTTCCAGGCCTGTCTCTTTGCACTAATGGCTTTGTCTACTACACTATTCCACCACCACGTAACTCTAGGTCTGGAAGGGACTTTGCACCATCCACAGACTTGGTCTGTGGCACTCAGCAAGCTGTCCCGTAGGAATTCCCAGCTACCTTCTATGTCCGACGTCTAAAGCTCCTCCTCCCTCTCATCAAATTTCTTGATGAGGATGTCCCTAAATCTCTGACCATGTGAAGGGTTCTTTAGCTTCCAAATCCTTCTTTTCTGGATTGGTTTGTTTCTTGGAGTCCTTCTGGCCTCAAGCTTAAAGTCACTGATGATTAGCCTATGCTGAGGGATACATTCTTCACCCGGGAGGGTCTTTATATTTAAGAGCGACCCTGCATTCCGCTGTCTTGTGAGGATGAAGTCTATTTGTCTAGCGGAGTCTCCTGACTGATAGGTTATAAGGTGGCAGTCAGGCTTCCTGAAGTTAGTGTTGCAGATTACAAGGTTACATGCATCACAGAATTCCAGTAATCTAGTTCCCTTATCATTTCTGGTGCCAATACCATGGCCACCGTGTACCCCAGTGAAGATACCCAATTCCCGCCCAACATGCCCATTAAAGTCTCCACCCACAAAGATGAGGTCCTTGCCACTAGTCTTTGAGGTAGCCTGTAGAAGGGTATCATAAAAGTGGTCCTTCTGATCATTTGATAGTCCCGCTTGTGGGGCATAGGCGGAGATAATCATAGCTGTGCCACTCTGTAGGACTAACCTGAGCTTAAGCACTCTATCGCAAACCCTGACAATCTTATCCACCCATTTCTCTGCAAGGAGAATGCCTACACCCCCTACACCATCCATGTTACCTTGCCAGAAGACTTTATACCTATGTGCCTTGCCTGTGAGGACCCTAGCTGAAGCACCTCTCCATCTTACCTCTTGTATGCAGCATGCATCAACCCGTCTTCTCTCAAGCATCTCTACAATCTCACTAGACCTGCCTTTCAATGTACCAACATTGACAGTGCCAACTCTGAAAACTGGGAAGGAGATGTGGGGAGGAGGGGAGCAATTCAGCGCCTGAAAAGAAGAGGAGGGTTGTTGTGGTGGTGATCGTTTTTTAGGCATTTTTCATCTGATCTCTCTTCCAACCTGACAACATTCAAGCATTTAGGCATGTTAAGGTTGTGGCCCCTGTCGTAGGTAGGAGCTGGTGTTAGCAGCGTTGTAAGCATAAACACTAAGGTCATTGATGATGTAGATGTAAGCTCTGTGGCAAAAATACTGAAATTCTAGGTGTTAGTAGCATTCTCAGCAAACATTATGGTCACTGAGTAACGTGGTTTAAGCAGCGTAGCAGAAACATGGATATTCTAGTGTTGGGTTGGGGGGCGGGTTCCAGCTGAGAAAAAATTTTTGGTTGCATTGCGGCGGGGAAGGGTTCCAGCAGAGAGAAGAGAGGGAGAGAGAGAGAAAGTGGGGGGGTGCAGGTAATATAGGGGAGCACCGGTGGGGAGGATTGGGGTAAGGAGAAACGATGACAGGTAGGGTTGGTGGCAGGTTCTAGACAGAATAAAACGTAGCATATCACGAATGGGGGAGGGGACTGGGAGGAGATAGCTGGTTGAGGCAGTGACAGATTTCAAAACAGGAGGAAACGTAAGATAACTGGTTAAGTGGGACGGTTGATGAGCTGCGGCGCTAGCTGCTTCTGTCTTGGGTTAATACATAGTGCAAAAGCATATTGAGGAGGAGGGGTAGGAGGAATAGACACACGTAATGGTGGTGGGAGAGGGGATATCTGGTGTAGATGGTGTAAACAGAATATTCTCCAGTATTGGTGGTGGGCGTGGGAAAGGGCAGGCGCACCGCGAATGGCGAAGATTTGGATTGGGGACAGTAGTGAGAAGAATTAAGCAATTGAGGACAGTAATGGCGAAGATTTTGATTAGGGACGGTAAATGAACGAATTAACTTCGTACCGGGGGGGGGGGGGTTAAAAGAATTAAAGGATTATATTTCGTGGAGAAAAGAACAAGCAGATTAGCGAATAGATTCAAACATTTAAGCATTAGCGGCAAATGTATGTATGCAGTACGGGGATCGGAAGAAATGAAATGAGAATTTTTAGCTTGCTTTGGACATCGCTGTGGTCGAAGAAAGAATGAGTAGAAGAGGAGCACGAGGTAAAATTTAAATAGACTGACCGGAAGAAGTGAGTTGGAAAGACAGAAGTTTTGATTGAGAACAGTAATGGCGAAGATTTTGATTGGGGACGGTAAACGAACGAATTAACTTCATACCGGGGGGGGGGGGGGGTTAAAAAAATTAAAGGATTATATACGCATTAAATATATACATGTACATATGTACGCATTATATATATGTGTGTGTGTGTGTGTACGTATTATATATACAAATTATATATATATATATGCATATATATATATATATAAATACAGATATATACACTTTGTATATATATACATATTAATATATAGAACACACACATACACATATATAAATTAACCCAATAAATATCTGATTCATAATATTTGTTCTCATGATTGTGTTGTGGTGGTGGTGATGATAATTCTTTCTATGAATGCAGACAGACGTAGAGAGAGAGAGGGGGTGTGTGGGAGAAATAGTGACACCGCTGGCGAAGGCGGCGGGGGAAAGACAGTAGATGCTGTCAAACGACGTTATAGAGAGAATGTGAAAGGAAGGGAGGAAAGAGAGATGGAGGAAGACAGGCAGATGAGAGTAGACTTGTCAAAGTGTGCGTTTTTTTCCCTAGTAACCACACCTTTTAAGATAGGGATTTCTAACCTAGCCCACTCACATCCTCACCTCATTTTACATATACTTGTAAATTTTGGAGTCAATCCGATGGGATCTGGTGCCCTTTAACCTGTTCTAATGCCAAAACCAGACAAACAAACTTTTTGCATTTCAGAATTATAATATAGAGACTAGCTTAAGGTGACCCACTTTACGCGCGGGTGAGGTTGTGGTTGTTACTTTCTGTTGCTTCCTTTCTGTTTCTTATCGCCACATTCTCCCTCTTTGTTTCTCTCTCCTTTCTCTCTCACTTTCCCACTCTCTTACTCTTCATTTCTCTCGGACTTTCCCTCACTTTCTCTTACTCTCTATCTCTTTCCCATTTATAAACAACAAAAGATCTTGATTAAGTGGAGAAAGAAAATATTTTTACGCTTTTTAAACCCTTCGTCATTATTCTCATTCACTCATTATTACTTGCTCCCTCCCTTTCACTTTCTCTCTATAACGTTGTATGATAGCGTCTACTATCTTTCCTCCACTGCCTTCGCCAGCGCTGTCACTCTCTCTTTCTCTCTATGTCTGTCTGCATTCATAGAGAGAATTATCATCGCCACCACCACACAATCATGAGAATCTTTCTCTCTATATATAGATAGAGTGGGGAGAGAGAAAGTAATAATAAGTGAATGAGAATAACGACGAAGGGTTTAAAAAGCGTAAAAATATTGAAGGCGGCGGAGGAAAGATAGTAGACGCTATCAAACGACGTTATAGAGAGAATGTGAAAGGAAGGGAGGAAAGAGAGAGAGATGGAGGAAGACAGACAGATAAAAAAATGAGAGTAGACTTGTCAAAGTGTGCGTTTTTCGCCCTAGTCACCATACCTTTTAAGATAGGAATTTCTAAGCTAGCTCACTGACATCCTCACCACATTTTACATGTCTCTGTAAATTTTGGAGTCAATCCGATGGGATCTAGTGCCCTTTAACCCGTTCTAATGCCAAAACCAGACAAACAAACTTTTTGCATTTCAGAATTATAATATAGAGATTTACTCATGAAAATTCTAAACACAAGGAAAAGGTTGACAATGACTTCAAAAATTTGGCTTGCTCACCTTCATCAGACTGCTTTACTTAGGTTCTTCTTGGCTTTAAATAGTCTTTGGCATTTTTCTTGGGTAGTTGAAGCTATGTGAGTGATAATTAAGTGTACAGAGGAAGTAGTAGTTATGTAAGAAGGGAAGATAAAGGCAGGAAGGAACAAAGTATGTGTTTGTAAGGAGTAGATTAACAGAAAGTTATGATGTGGAGATATATTTTGGTTTTATGCAGGAATTTTCTTATTGTATAAAGTTCATTCCAGTATGGAAGTAAAGGTGTCAAAGGTGCAGGTCACAATACTCTTTCTATAGAAAGTTGGTTTTGCTCTGTTACAGGGTTCATAAAAGAAAGCCTGTTAAATTAGCTGGTCACACATCATAGGTCACACAGATATTGAATTGGTGCTGGTGATATTAAATTTCTAAGAAGAAATTTTAAACTGGGTGTATTGGGAAGGTTAGGATTGAGAAGGCTATGTTACTAAAATAATTATCATTTGGGCTTTCTAGTCTCATTTTAGCATGGCTATTGTGTATAATGGCAGACATATGCATACACATAAGTTCATGATGTTACTTTTACATCCATATGAATGTATGAAGATATCTATATATATAAAACTCAACTTGTGTGTCTGTGTGTGTATCTGTGTGTGTGTCTGTGTGTTTAACTTCCCAGCACATTTCCTCCTAGCCAAGAAATCGTAGAACCACAAAAATGGGTCACTTAAAGTCTAGGCGAATGAAAATTGAACTGCGCTATTTCTGTTCCGAAATTCATCTCGCAAGTGCAAAAATCGATAATGTGTTTGTTTAGGCCTTATCCCATGCATTGAATAGTGAACTTTACTCAGTCAGCTGTTTGACGTGAACTGTGTTCACCATGCATGCAAGCATGCGTAAATTGCATGAAAAATAAAAGATCAAGATATAAAAACGAATTGCCGTAAACATTGTAGAAATTCGGCAAAGAAATGAATTTTCGGGATGTAGCCTGGAGGGTTTTTTCGTATTAATCGTTTGGACTTTGTGAACACATACCAATTGTTTTCATAACATTTTTAACGCTTTGAATTAAATGTGACCATTTTGCATTAAGTCTGCAGTTTGAATCACTTTAACCAAATTTTAGCAGGCCGGATTTTTGATCATCACGATACATCACCAGCAACTCCCTGAAACTCTCCCCTGAAATCCCCGTTGAGAAATCTATATATATAAAAATCAACTTGTATGTCTGTGTGTGTATCTGTGTGTTTAACTTTTGGATCTACCAAGTTTCATTATTAAGGATGGAAAGTAGTGTGTAGCAAATCTATATATATAAAGCTGAAGTTGTCTGTGTGTGGCAGGTTTGGTAACCTTCAACTAACGCTATCTCCTTCAAGACCCTGCAGTGCAAGTTGACCAAAATTGAGAGTATTATAGAAGAAGGCTTGCTCTTCATTCTGTAGAAGATAAAATTCAAATCGGACCATGTTAACACCAAAAATTATTTACATCAAAAAGGTGCTTTTTTTCTATGAAAATCCCTATTTTTTACGATTTTTGACTGCTGTGTCACCATTTTTCAGTGTATTTCAACTGGAAAAATGTTCACTTGAAGAGAATAACAAATTGCATAATGCAAAATTTTCCAATTCTAAAGGGTCGAAACAAACCCAAGCAACACCGGGTGATACTGCTAGTAGTTTTATATAGGTATATCTGTCTGTAAGAAGATATACACAATGAATAACAAAAATAGATATAGCAACATGTATGCATACTGACACATAGCTGTATGTCTTTGTATAAAAACACACATGTATACTCATATCTGTGCTACAATTCATAAATAAAAAATACAAAAATATAACCCCATGGCTCTATCTATCTATCTATTATTCTCTCTTTCTGTTTATATATATAATTACACACACACACACCTATGCATATCCATACTTACATATCTCAGCTCATTCATCTGCAAACCCACTTCTGTTGTCAGGTACATATACACATATGTGCAAGTGTGTATGTGTACATAGATATATAATTTTTAATAGCAATTTGACTCAGCTCCTTATAACTTAATGTTTTGTCTGCAAAACTTTTAGTCATATGGAACTGAGTCAAACTGTTATTAAAAATTATATGTAACTCCTGCTATATAAATATATATTATGCGAAATGTGTAGTATTAAATATCCATCATTGTTGGTCATACCAATCAGTTTCACATAAAGAATACATAGGAGTGTTATGTAACAAACCGATTATATAACTTTACGCTCATCAGAATTAGCCAATATGGAAGGGAATATAGTGACTGCTTTCTATTGTCTGAGGTGGATTAGTACAACCGGTCAGTGGCTCCTGTGAAGAAGGTGGTGAAATGTAAAAGAAGCTAGGGGATTAGTTTAAGAGTTATGTCCCTTGGTTGGGTATGCTGTGAAGTGAGCAAGTTATGTTGAAGTGGGGAAAGTGTGTATTATAAATGTGGTGCTTCTGTGGGGATGAGGTGTGTGGTAAGTGTAGCAGTGTCATATATAATTTTTTCTGAGGGGTATAGGTATATACAGTGTACCCCTCACTAATTTGCGGTTTGGCATTCGTGAAACTAATAATTGCAGAAACCACTGCCTATTTGTGGAATTGTAAATATCGTCTGCAATTTTTTATGGCTTTTTCCATGGCAATATATATTTTTTCACACTTTCTAAGGCTAAATTATTAATAACAATATACCATATTTGCCAGCTTACTAGATGCCCCTTTGCAGTTGAAGCTCCCTCTGATTAGAATAGCCGCATATCACATCGCTTGATTGTATCTCTTATTCCTGCTTTCAATCAAAGCTTGCTAATTAATATAGTGACATCTATCTATATTTCACACATACACACTCTCTCTTGCTGTATTTGTCTCTCAACAAAAGCCTTTTGTTATAGTGAAAAAATATATATATATACAGTGTATCACATCAATATTACTTGGACTATTGATGACAGATCAAAGATATATACAGTGATCCCTCGTTTATTGCGGTAGATTGGTTCCAAGACCAGCCACGATAACTGAATTTCCGCGAAGTAGGGACACCATATTTACAGTATTTATTTAACGTGTATTTGGACTGTTAAAATCATCCCTGTACTGTTAACAACCCACCCATTACAATAGTCTATTAATAACAAGGGCAACTGTTAAGCAATAACACTTTAGATTTATAAAAAATAAAAGATTCTTACTGTACTCAACACGAAAGAAGTTGATGTAAAATTTGAATGCGAATAGCGATGAATTTGCTGCACAGTAAAAATGCTGATGATGAAGCTGACGGCAGTGCCCTTTCCTGGGACACCTCTTCCACTTCTGAATGTGCAACCATAGTAGTAGCAGCAGGAACTGGCTCTTTTTTGCAAGGCTGCAAAACCATTGTGAAAGGAAGTTGCTGGTACTGCTTTTTCCATTCAAAGAGCATCTTGTAGGGATTCATGACTTCCTTGACCTTGTTGCAAAATTGCACAGAACGAATCATATCGTCGCCCCATTCCTGTGCCCCCTCTTTCAATTCTTTAGCTAGGTTGCAGAGCTTGGCTAGCCGTTCCAAAGTCAAGCCAGTTTAGTCGACAACTTCCGTTTTTTGCTGCATTTCTTCTTCTTCTTCTTCTTCTTCTTCTTCTTCTCCTTCTCCTCCTCCTCCTCCTCCTCTTTGCTGGCCGACTTCATCAAGTCTTCAAGGTCTGTGTCGGTTAACGGCTGGAAGTGGCAGTCTAATAATGCATCGATGTCTCCCATGGTCATGTCTGCAAAGCTTTCTGTACTGCAGAGTGTTGGATTTCGGCAGGTGTAAGTCCCTTGTCGTCATAAATAATCTCGGGCCACAAATTTTTGAAGCTCGTGTTAATGGTGGTAGGCCTCATTTCTTGCAATGCCTTCTGCATATTTTGGAGGCACGTAGCAATTGTGTACTGCTGCCAGCATGCCTTCAAGTTAAAATTTTCATTTTCGTCTTCTTGGGCAGCATCTATAGCAGCAACCAGGTTTGCCAGAACATATTTTTATGGATTTAATGAAAAATTTTAGGTGTTCATATATATATATATTTTAAAAATCCACAAAGTCATGAATCTACGATAGCTGAACCACAAAGTAGCAACGAGACTGAATGTTAATTTTATACCAGCACTTTTTTAAAAATCATCGCTACATTTTATCATACACATTGTTTATTTCAACAGGATAATTTTTAAGGTCGTGAAATTAAGTTACTTGCTGGTCCCCCCCCTCTCTCTCTCTCTCTCTTTCTTTCTTATTATTATAGTATTGATTACTATATCTAGTGGTAATACAAACTAAATTTTTCAAAATCATGATTATTTTTAATCTCTGCTCAATCTCCCGTTGGTGGTATGCACATATTAGACGAAAGGAAGATTTTGTAGGTTTTTTGGGGAAAAAACTGCATCCAGTAGCTACACCATGTAGCTACTGAATGCACACCATGGTGTACATTCCAGAATGTACACCATGAAGGACAAAGCCAGAGCCCCACGATTTAAGGCACAGAAGGACAGAGTAACGCTAATTATGTGTAGTAATGCTGCTGGCTTCATTATGAAACCAGGATTTATCTACAAGTCTGCGAACCCAAGGGCCTTTGAAAACAAGAATAAAAACCAGCTGCCTGTCCACTGGATGCACAACCCCAAGTATTTTTTTGAGTGCTGTGTTTTTCACAGCATGTTATTAAAGCCATAAGATGCTGCCCCAACCCCCTAACATCTAAGGCTTCTGGCGGTGAATCCAAGTGCCAGAAAAAGATTATGATGCTCCATGAGAAGGTACAACTGCTAGATATGTTCCGGGAAGATGAAAGTTATGCTACAGTAGGTTCCTATTATGTTATCAACAAAAGCACCATACACTATATGAAGAAGAATGAGGTGGCGATCAGGACTACTGTAGCAGTAAGTTTCTGTGAAAGAGCCAGAAAGATAATGATAGTGAGAAATAAGCACTTCGACAGGATGGAATCTGATTTGGCATTGTGGATCGGCGACTGCAAGAAGTAAAACATTCCCTTGAGTGGTATCATCATTTGCAAGAAAGAATTGAAATTATACCAGCAGTTCAACAGAGGAGACAGAGCAGAAGGCACTGACTAAAAACCACATCCAAGACCATTGACAGCACGGGAGCCTGAAGATTTTCAAGCCAGCAAGTGATGGTTTGACCATTTCTAGAAACAGTTTAAAATGAAGTGTTTTCTTGCATGGAGAGACAGCAGCAGCCAACAAAGATGCCACTGAGAAGTACCACGAAACCTTCAGGAAGATCATCAAGGACAAGGGAAACAAGCCAGAACAGGTTTTCAATATGGACAAGACTGGCTTCTTCTGGAAGAAGATGCCTTCCAGAATGTACACCATGAAATACAAAGCCAGAGCCCCATGATTTAAGGCACAGAAGGACAGAGTAATGCTAATTATGTGTGGTAATGCTGCTGGCTTTATGATGAAACCAAGATTTATCTACAAGTCCGCAAACCTGAAGGCCTTTGAAAATAAGAATAAAAACCAGCTGTCTCTCCACTGGGTGCACAACCCCAAGGCCTGGATTACCAAAAGTCTAACTTTGATTTGGTTCCACCAATGCTTCATCCCTCAAGCCAAAACATATGCGTGGAATTCAAGGTGATACTTGTTATGGATAATATTGGTAGTCACTCTTTGGATTCAATCACAACGGAGTCCAAGTTGAGTTCCAGCCTATAGATCAAGGTGTGATCCATGCTTTCAAGGCACTTTACACTCAGAACTCTCCAACACCTTGTGGACGCAATGAATTCAGATGAAAATTTCAAGTTAAAGGAGTACTGGCATAACTTCACAATCTCAATGTGCCTGTCAATCATCCACATTGCTCTTAAAAAGAAACCTTCATCACATGCTGGAAGAAGATATGGCCAGAGTGTGTCCAGGACTATGAGGGCTTCTCACTTGAAGATATTCAGCACAAGGCTGTCAACAATGTGGTGAAACTGGCAAAGGTACTTGGTGGCAAAGGTCAAAGGTTTTGACAACTACACCCAAGATGAGGTCAATGACCTCATCAATGCCCACTCTGAAACCCTGATAGATGAAGATTTGTTGGAGTTGACAAAGCTCGCCAGTGAAGAGGAGGAAGGAGTGCCAGATCCAGAAGAAGAGGAGGATGAGTGGGCCTGGCAATCGAATGTCTGTCTGACCTTTTAAGGATAGCAAAGGAATTGCAAGGGAAGGTAGAAGCATAGGATCCCTATATGGTTCAGTCTCTCCAATTTAAAAACGCTATCAATGCTGCCATGCAGACATATCAAACTCTCCACACCACCATGAAGCAACTTCCCATCACAATGTTCCTCAAGCCCACCAAGAAAGCCTTGCACAAAGATACAACATCCCCTAAAACACCTGAAGAAGATGTGTCATCTAAAGAGCTTTAAACCTTCTTTGCTGTGCAATCATTACCTTCGTTAGTTTCATCATCATCATTTTAAATCAATATCATTCATTATTGGTGAGTAACCATACATTTTACTTTATTTTTTATTAAATTATATTATATATATATATATATATATATATAACACAGTTTAGGTGTAAAATACACCTAAGGGATATTAAATATCTGAAGAATTTACTGGTTTATATTACCTATATCAGTAACAGTGTCACTCCAATAGGTAAATAAAAATATACAGTTTATTAATGCATAAATATAAATCAGAAATGGAAAAACAAAACAATAAATTGAACAATTATAAATATATCTTTCTTAAATGGAATAATACTGGATAATGGAAAACATAACACTTGACACATCTGAAAGACATACCAATACCACCAAAAAACGTTTATATGAAAGAGCTGATTGCCAAAATAACAGACTTCACACATAGACTAAGATGGAGAACTTTTTATTATGATAAAGACCAAATTGATACCACTAATAGCAATAAGGATATTAACATGGAATTTACCGCTTGAATATTTAAAACCAGGAAGACGCCATTACATAATAACCCCCTAGGAACATTTAAGAAACACCCATTGCAGAACAACCGACACCAAAGGAAGCTAAAAAAGTTAACACATGAACTGAAAAATATAAAAGGAGTTATTGTTAATTCAGATAAAACAAGGAATTTATATAACATGGATATTAATTTATACCATAAATTATTGTACAAAGAAATTACAAAAAAATACAAGGTAGTTCCTAATAGTACCCTTTGACAGATTAACATAGAGGCTAAAAAAATTATGGAAAATTATAATATAAATGATAAAACAGAACCATTATTACCCAGTAGACCACTGATTGCAATTAAGGAGCATAAGGAGAATTTTCATATAGATACAAAGGTTAGATTACTCTGTCCTAATAAATCTCTGGCAATGATCACACTTGAATCATGCTTTTAGCACTCCACTAGCACGGATGCCATTCATCGAATTTGATTTCAATTTCAATTTTTAATTTCACTTACCTCAACAGGTCTTTGCAAGCAGAGTTTAGTGTCCAATGAAGAAAAAGTACACATAAGTGGACTGGTTACACCCCTGGCATAGGCCACAAAGTTATGGTCTCACTTGGCTTGCTGGGTCTTCTCAAGCACAGAATATTTCCAAAAATCTCAATCACTAGTCATTGCCTTCGTGAGGCCTAATGTTCGAAGGTCATGTTACACCACCTCATCCCAGGTTTTCCTGGGTCTACTTCATCCACAGGTTCCCTCAACCGCTAGGGTGTGACACATTTTCACACAGCTATCCCCATCCATTCTCGTCACATGCCCATACCAGTGCAGTCGTTTCTCTTGCACACCACATCTGATGCTTCTTAGGTCCAACTTTTCTCTCAAGGTACTTACACTCTGTCGAGTATGCACACTGACATTACACATCCATCAGAGCATACTGGCTTCATTTCTTGCGAGCTTACACATATCCTCATATCCTCAGCAGTCACGGTCATGTTTAACTGCTATGTATCATGGCTCTTCGCACACATGCGTCATACAGTCTGCCTTTTACTCTGAACTAGAGGCCCTTTGTCATCAGCAGAGGTAAGAACTCTCTGAACTTTACCCGGGTTATTCTTATTCTAGCAGCTACACTTTCAGCGCACCCTCCCCGGCTACTGACTTGGTCACCTAGGTAATGGAAGTTATCAACTACTTCTAATTTTTCTCCCTGGAATGTGGTGGAAGTTGTTTTCTGCACATTTTCAGTGTTTGTTGCTCCAGAGCATCTACCACATACAAAATCTATCTTCCCAGTTAGCCTTCCTTTGATATTGCTTCACCTCTTATGTGTCCATAGCTTACACTGGGTACATCTTATAGAGTTTGTACCTACGCCTTTTCTACAGATCGAGCAAGGCCATCTACCTGAAGGGATTTGTGGTTTGCCTGCCTTCCTACTTATTAGGACTTTGGTTTTAGCTAGGCCCTTCGATTCTAATCCTTGTTTCCATACCTGAAACTTCTCCTCTAGTTCTGATAGTGACTCAGCAATTAGAGCAAGGTCATCAGCATATAGGAACCCCCAGGGGCATCCTGTCTTGCATTCCTGTTATTGCCTGGAGGACTATGATAAATAGGAGGGGGCCGAGGACTGAACCTTGGTGGACCCCTAAATTTACCCAGAATTCTTCACTGTACACGTTGCCAACCCTCACCTTACTGACAGCGTCCCTGTACATGGCTTGCACAGCCCTTACTAACCATTCATCTATCTCTAGTTTCCTCATTGACCACCAGATAAGGGATCGGGGGACCATATCAAAGGCTTTCTCCATGTCAACGAAAGCCAGGCACAGAGGTTTATCTTTGGCTAGGTATTTCTCCTGCAGCTGTCTAACCAGAAATATAGCATCAGTGGTGCTTTTCCCTGGCATGAACCCAAACTGCATCTCATCTAAACTGACTCTCTATTTAATTAGTTGGGCTATGACCTCTCTATGACCTTCATTACCTGATCCAACAACTTGATACCTCTGTAATTATTTGTATCTAAAGCAGCACCTTTACCTTTGTAGCAGTTGACTATTATGTTGCTACACTAGTCATTGGGTATGATTCCTTCGTGTATTACCTGGCTAACTATACAGGTGACTAGGCTATAGCCGACACTGCTAGATATTTTGAGCATCTCTGCAGTCATTCCTGATGGGCCGAGGGCTTTCCCTGTCTTCATACTCTTGATTGCTTTATCTACCAAGGTACTGTCAACTCGGATAGCTGGTCCCGCTTGTTGGGTCACAACATTCGACAGACTCTCTTTATCCCATTCATTTTTCTTTATTGAGCAACCTTTCATAGTGGCGTCTCCAAACCTCTCTCTTTGCATCCTCATTTAGTGCAAAAGAACCATCATCCATGCGGACACATTTCTCTCCTACAACATCATGATTCTCTCTCACACACTGTCTTGCAACACGAAATATCTCAAGTCTTTGGTCCTCATGGCACATAACATTGGCAAATTTTTTCTTATCCGCTTCCCCTCTGGCTAAGTAAACCTGTCTCCTAGCTTCCCTTCTGGCAGTCTGATACAATTCCTTGCTACCACCGTTCTTCCAGTCCTTTCAAGCCTGTTTCTTTTCTCTGATAGCCCTGTCAACAACATTGTTCCACCACCACATTATTTTGGGTCAAGAGGGGACTTTGTACCATCCACAGATCTGGTCAGTGGCCCTCAGCAGATTGTCCCATAGAAACCTCCAGTTGTCTTACATCGTGTGAAGCTATATCCCCTTCTATTTCATCAAAGGCTTCAAGTAATATGTCGCTAAATCTCTGTCCATTCGCAGGATCTTTAAGCTTCCAGACCCTTCTCCTTCATGCTGGTCATCTTCTGGGCATCCACTTAGCCCTGATCCTGAAATCACTAACTACCAGTCTATGTTGTGGGGTACATTGTTCGCCTGGGAAGGTTTTGGCATTTATAAGCAGCCATCTTTCCCTTTTTCTGGTGAGGATGTAGTCAATTTGGTTAGTGTGTCTGCCAGAACGGTAGGTGACTAGGTGACTGGCATGTTTTCTGAAGTTAGTGTTGCAAACCATAAGATCATTTGCATTGCAGAACTCCAGCAGCCTGGTTTCTTCCTTGTTGCCGAGATAATGGTAACTAATCCATGATGAAGTACTAATCTAATCATAAGTATTCTGTCGCATACTCTGACTACCTTGATTACCTTATCGACCCATTTCTCCGCAAGAAGTATACCCACGCCCCCAACCCCATCAGTGTTCTTTGCCTGTGAGGAACCTAGCAGAACCTCCTCTCCACCTTCTTGGATGCAGTACATATCGACACAACCCCGTTCAAGCATTTCAACAATCTCACCAGACCTACCTTTCAGTGTGCTGACGTTAAGAGTGCCAACCATGAGGGTGTGGGAGGTATGGGCCCTTGAGACCCTGGGACAGGAGCCAGCAGCATCATGTACCTGAAAAGAGAGCTCGCATTTGGCAGAATTCATAAAACAAACAATAGCCTTAAGTTCAACCTGCATAACACTACCCTTTCATATTTTTGCACTATATTGTCACTATCTTACATAGTAGATAAACCCTAAGTAGGGGTGGGGATGGTGTAAAGCCTTTAGAAGTGTTCATGGGAGACAACCAAAGGATGACAAAGGATAGGGACTTCCGGTTCAGGTGGATGGGTGGGAGGGAGAGCGTACTGCGAACTAACAAATTTAGACAAGAGCATCTTCTGGATACGTATTCTTTCAGCAAGGTATTAAAAATTGAGTAGGGGAATCCATGTACATGCGCTAGTTTATATAGGGTGGTGGTGGTGGTAGTGGAACTAAGGTTATCTTAAGGCAACAACAAGGAAGATGAAACTATTGAAACTATATTTACATGATGGCAGGGTTCTGAAATAGACAGAATAATGAAAAGAACTAATAAGGGGTTTATGATCTGCGCAGAAATAGAAGAGTAGATGAACGAGGTTGAAAAGACAAATCTTCTTATCTGAGCATCTTCTGGGATTGGTATTCTTCGGCCGAGGTATTGAAATCAAGTAGGGGAGTCAGAGTGCATGCACTAGTTTATATAGAGTGGTGGTGATGGTGGTGGAGGAAGTCTTGGCGAGGCGAGTGGTAATCGAAAGAGAGAGACAAACAGACAGAGTGAGGCCAAGAGAGAGACAGACAAACAGAGAGAGGCGGGTAGTGAACAGAAACACAGGGGGAGAAAAATATTCTTTTGGGATTTGTGCAGCATAATTAATTTAATGAGACAGCAAATGTTGATAATAGTAAAATAGAATTGAAAAATCTGAGAGCCAATATAAGACAAAATTAGAGAAATAAGTGACTGTGTGATAAACTTTAATAGATGAATGAATGAATATATTGTGATTAAGAAAATGTGTGAACTAAGGTTCTCTTAAGGCAACAACAAGGAAGATGAAACTATTGAAACTATATTTACATGGTGACATGGTAATGAAATAGACAGAATAATGAAAAGAACTAATAAGGGGTTTATGATCTGCGCAGAAATAGAAGAGTAGATGAACAAGGTTGAAAAGACAAAACTTCTTATCTGAGCATCTTCTGGGATTGGTATTCTTCGGCCGAGGTATTGAAATCAAGTAGGGGAGTCAGAGTGTGTGCGCTAGTTTATATAGAGTGGTGGTGGTGGTGGTGGTGGTGGAGGAAGTTTTGGCGAGGTGAATGGTAATCGAAAGAGAGAGAGACACACACAGAAATAAAATCAGTAAATTTGATAATAGGAATAATAATATAAAAACTAATGATAATAATAAAAATCATAGATATATAAAGAAACTGAATAGAATTAAAAATAATGTCTACTTAATGAATAAAAATAATTTTAGTAGTTTCAACAATAATAAAGTAGATACTAATAAGGTATTTTGGCTTATAATCCCATATGCCATGGAAATAAAACTAATTTGGGGAAATGCATTTATAGGCTAATTAATAAGCATTTCAATATAAATAATAAGTATTATGAAATTAATTACAATAAAAGAATAAAGATAGGATATAGTTTAACTCATAACTTAGTAACTATTATAGCTTCTATAAATAATGAAAAATTAGATTTATTTGATTAGAGATTGTGTTAATAATAACTCCCATTGCCAGGGCCAATGTAGAAGATATTAGTAGTAATACTACTAGGTATTTCATTAATAAACATAATATTAATAAGAATGATCAGAAACCAGTTACATCTAAAGCCTCTTCCTCAACATATATAAATAATTATTCTTATAAAACATGTGATTATAAAAATATAGATAGCTGTATGGTTAAAAATTTATGTAAATTAAAAAATGTAGTATATCAATGTAAAGTTACCACAGAAATTAATGATAAATATATTTATATTGGATCACCTAAAAATGAAATGAAGAAGCATCTTTCAAAACATTTATTTACATTTCGGAATAGGAAAAGACGGAATTCAACGGGTCTAAGTAAATTCATTTGGTAACTTAAAGATAAAAAAATTAATTTTAATTTCAAATGGGATGTCTTGGTGACTGCATCTAATTACATATAAGTAATAAGAAGTGCCTTTTTGTTTGAATGAGAAATTATTTCCAAGAGATGAAAAAAATATTTCTTGCCTACATAAAAACAAATATGTATTTACTAGATATAAATGATTTTTTTCATTATAGTTATAATTAATAGGCTGTCATATCGATATCTCGTAATAGATATCTTTAACTATTGTAAAGTAAATTAATAACACTTATAATTATAATTAAAATTATAAATAGAACTTAATTAATATTTCCCCATTCTAAAGATGTGAGCATATAAATAGGAACTTATTGATGTGTGTGTGTATATATATAAATGTATGTGTATTTTTTCAATGTCTACAAATAACACGGAAAAAATAAATAAATAGTTACCAGGGTAGCAAAAATTTACAGCCTACATATAAATGTAGAAACTCCAGGTTTTGGTGAAATGTTTTAGTTAAACATAGATAAATAAATAAATGGAGTTAAACACAGGTGTTATTCAAATCTTCCGACACATTTCAAAAAAACATTGGTATTATTCCAGAAGGAATAAAATTATGTAAAACAATGCAATATTTTCAGCAGGGAAAAAAGAGGAACAAAATGCATCAATAAGATATCTTAACCAAAAATGATGCGTTTTCTTTCTCTTATTTTGCCTGATGAGAAGATTGCATTGTTTTACTTCATTTTATTCCTTCTGGAATGATACCAATGTTTTCTTCGAAACATAATGTCGGAAGTGTAAAGATTTCAATAACACCTGCATTTAACTCCATTTATTTATCTATCTATCTATCTATCTATATATATATATATATATATATATATATGTTTATGTGTGAATGTTTGTATGCATATGTGTGGGGATGATTGTGTATATATGTATATTTAATTTTTTCATATATGTGTGTGTGTGTGTGTGGATATATGTATGTGTGTGTGGATGTGGATGTGTATATGTAGACATTTAGGCATAGGAGTGACTGGTAAGTAGCTTGCTTATGAACCACATAGTTCCGGGTTCAGTCCCACTGCGTGGCACCTTGTGAGTGGATTTGGTAGACGGAAACTGAAAGAAGCCCGTCGTATATATGTATATATATATATGTGTGTGTGTATGTGCGTGTATATGTTTGTGTGTCTGTGTTTGTCCCCCCAACATCGCTTGACAAACGATGGTGGTGTGTTTACATTCCCGTAACTTAGCAGTTCGGCAAAAGAGACCAATATAATAAGTACTAGGCTTACAAAGAATAAATCCTGGGGTCGATTTGTTTGACTAAAGGCAGTGCTCCAGCATGGCCACAGTCAAATGACTGAAACAAGTAAAAGAGTAAAAGAATATGTATATGTCCATGGGTGTATATATGTATGTGTGTGTGTGTATGTATATGTATATATATATATATGCATGATGATACCGTAAATCCTTGAGTATAGCCCACCCTTGGGTATAATATGCAGAGGATTTTTAGGGGGCTGTACCTCTGAAAAGCCTAAACCTTGTGTATAATACACACTCCTTCTCTAACTTGAGTTGTGCGTAATTAAGCCAGCAGCACCTAGTCAAACAAACACTTCCACGCATGCGTAATACAATAATGGTGATGTTTTTAACTGTTATATGGGAATGTAAATATGTTTGCAAATTGTTTTTGTTATATGTTATTCAGTGTTCTGAATACTTTTATTTTAATAAATGTTGCTTACTGCAAGTTATGGGTGATTCTTTTAAGACTACATTGCTTTCAGGCTTAGCTTAAGGTATTTTCATGCCCAACATCACAAAATGCGTCTGAATAAACATTGCCGGACAGCAAACAGAGACTCAGATATTGCTTAGAAAATATTTTTCATTTTTAACCTCGTATATAGTAAGCACTAGGGAATTTGACCTTTAAATTTTGGGAAAAAATGCAGATTATACTTGAGGATTTACAGTATGTATATATATGTGGAGTCATGGTGGAGTTGCTATGTACATCCGCGAAGACCTCACACCCCAGGTCCTTTTGTCACACTCAAATTCAGTATGTGACACACTAATTGTACATATAAGACAACTCGGTGTAGTTATATGTGCTACATATCACCCTCCAGATGCTCTAAGTCATGTAGGCAAGTTTGAAGACTGCCTTACAAAAATAGAAGAAGTTCTAGTCACATTAGAACAACACAGGAATGACACGATGTGAACAAGGACAGGTGAAGTCCCTCCTGAACTTCATCAACACTTTGCACATGGAACAAATAGTACTCCAACCAACCAGGGCAGGTAACATACTGGATCTCTGCTTCACAAATAATATGGATCTCATCCATAATGTGAAAGTGACACCGACGCAACTCTCGGATCACAAAATGGTAGAGCTGACCATGTACAGGCCAAAGGAAAGCATGGACATGCAGCCTACAAGAAACTCTCAGAATCTTTCCAGCTTGAACTTCCATAAGGCAAACTGGAAACAAATTGAGAAAGAGATCCTCAAACAAAACTGGCCTAAATGTCTCTCCTCACCAGACATCGACATGAAACTTCAACAATTCATGTCTGTAATGTAAGCCATATGCTACAAATGTGTCCTAGAGAGAAAGGCAACTGTACACATGAACAAAATCGCCAGGGAGAGGAAAATTCTTGAGATGGTGTACAAAAGTTTCAATTCGCCTAAACAAACAAACTGGAAGCAGTGAAAAGTCCCACCTGAAAATACAACTGCTGGAAATTGAAAAAAGTCTGCAACTCTCCCATAAAAAAGGAAGTGCAGACAAAGAAGCGTGGGCTATAGACAATATAAAATCTAACCCCAGAACTTTCTACAAGTTTGCCAAAGAAACAGATTCGGTGCACTGAAGGATAGGGCCACTCCTTGAAAAAGATGATACACTCACAGGAAATCCACTGAGGGTAAGTGAAATAATAAATGAGCAGTTCAAAAGTATTTTCACTCCACCCCTAGGGCACTTTCAAGTCAGCAATCCAACTGACTTCTTTACCACTGCAGATATAAAAACTGAGGTAATGATGATTGATTACATCAATATAAAGGAAGACGATGTAATAAGGGCTATAGATGAAATGAAAACAAACTCAGCTACTGGCCCTGATTGATTCCCAGCAATCCTTCTAAAAGTATGTAAGCAAGTCCTAGCAAGACCACTGCAGCTCCTCTTTCAGAGCTTCCTTGCAACTGGCAAATTTCCAAGAAAACTGAAGGAGGGTAAAATATGCCCTATTCATAAAGGAGGTAGCAGAGCGGAAGCCAAGAACTATAAACCTCACACATCAGCAAGGTCATGGAATGAATAGTCAGAAGAAAACTAATCGCCTTCCTTGAAGAAAATGACTCGCTTCCTGACACCCAACATGGTTTCCGACCAGAAAGAAGCTGCCTAACTCAGCTCTTACAACACTATGACTGGGTGCTGATACAATTATTCAACCACTCAAATGTGGAAGTGATATATCTCAACTTTGAAAAGGCTTTTGATAAAGTCGATCATGGAATGCTATGTCAAACTGCGTGATCTTGGCATAGTTGGAGAATTGGGAGAATGGCTTCATGACTTTCTGAAGGATAGAAGTCAGGTGGTAGTAGCCAATGGGGCCAATCCAATGACACGCAAATAGTGAGTGGTGTTCCGCATGGTACTGTTTTGGGACTACTACTGTTCATAATGGCCCTCTCAGACATACCCTCAGCCACACTGAGAGCCATGATCACAAGTTATGCAGATGATACAAAAGTTTCACAGATAATACAGAACCCTGAAGACACTATGCACCTGCAATGTGAGCTGGATGAAATACACAAGTGGGCTGAAAAGATTAGCATGCAATTCAATGCTGAAAAGTTTCAAGCTTTGTGCTATCAGCATGCAAAACTAAATGCAATACCTAATAAATACACTGGACCTAGAGGGATTGCAATCCCAGAGGCACAATCAGTGCGAGACCTGGGTATTTTCATGAGTAATGATGCAACCTTTCATGTGCATGTTGCTAAATTGGCAATGAAATGTAGGCAGCTGACCGGATGGATTCTTAGAACTTTTAGAACAAGAGACTAGAAAACCATGATGGTCCTCTGGAGGAAACTTATCCTAAGCCACTTTGACTATTGCTCTCAGCTATGGTCACCAACCAGTGTTAAATTATTCTCAGAACTTGAGGCAATCCAACAAAGCTACATGAAGAAGATAGCCTCTGTGCAGCATTTAAGCTATTGGGAAAGACTCAAGAGATTAAGACTCTATTCCTTAGAGCATAGGCGAGAAAGATATGCCATAATATACATCTGGAAGATCCTGGAAGGACTTGTCCCAAACTTTGGCATTGAGAGTTACACAAATACTAGAACTGGGCACCACTGCATAGTGCCAAGGACTCCAAATTTGCCATCAAGATGTAGGACAAGATACTGCAATAGCCTGGGCTTCAGAGGTCCACAGCCCTTCAATATCCTCCTGAAGGACCTGAGAGACCTGCATGGGGTGGATGTAGGTGTCTTCAAAATAAAGCTGAACCTCTTCCTGTCAGGTGTCCCAGATGAACCAACTTCGCGGCAGGAGGTGATGATGAGGGCAGCTGCATCAAACTCTCTCATGCACCAAATGTCAATTGCTAAAAAGCATTCGTGAAGTAAAATCATGTAGCAACACCAAATGGCGGTGAAATTAAAAAAAAAAATGTGTATATGTATGTATGGTGTGTATGTATATATATATATTATATATATATATATATATATATATATATATATATATATATGCATGTCTATGTGTATGTATATGGGTATATAAGTGTGTGTGTATATATATATATGAAGGTGTTTATAAGCCATTTAAGAAACACACAAAAGCCGTTCGATTCACTTCAACATTTAAGTTTAATTTGTCAAAATATTTTCGTCGCTAAAATCCGCGACCTGTTCACTGACAAAGTCCGTGCTGCATCTAAGAAAGTAACAGTTAGTTCGTCATATATATGTACGTATGTATGTGTGTATGTATGCATACATGTGTGTATGTATGTACGTATGCATGTACGCACATACGCCTGTGTATGCATGTATGTATGTATGTATGTATATATGTATGTGTGTGTATATGCACGCACGTACACTCTATAAACCATAAAGCTATAAACCTGTAGCGATGGATGGATGTAGAGTGACCACTCATCACAAAGCTATCAAATTTCAACTTCCTACGGCCGAAGCTAGAAAGTGAATTTATGACGCTTACTCCCAAAACTATACCCTAAAATCTATTATCAGATTTTTATCTCTATATCACAGAACTATTGTTTTACTATTGTGCGTATGTATGTATGTATGTGCGTGCGTATGTATGTATGTGTGTATTATGTACATACGTACGCATGTGCGTATGTATGTATACGCGCTCGTGTGCATGTGCCCATGTATGTGTGTGCGTACATGTACGTGCGTATGTACGTGTGTATGCCCATACGTAGGTATGTATGTATGTTTGTATTCATGTACTACGTATGTATGTGAGTGTCTAGGAGAATTGGCAGATGTGTCTGTGAGAGTGTGTACATGTGTATGTGAACGTATGTCCGTGTACTGGCATGTGTCCGTCCAAATTGTGTACATGACTTACTTTGCTGAAGGTTGTATACATATTTACATATATGTTTGTATAGACGCACACACACATATATATATGTGTGTGTGGGTGTGTGTTTGTTCCTCTCATCATCGTCTAACCGTGAATGGATACAACGCCTAGGTGCAACTGTTCGTATCAAACAACGTCTGCTCATACCGTTGTATATAACTGCACATACGCGCTGTAACCCGCATGTAAGGACTACGGGTAAAAGGGAGAGAGAGAGAGAGGGGTGGTTATAGAATAGTCCTTTTGAATGGGATCTGGATGTTATTCCATTCGGACTTTCGGTTGAGAGTAGGTTTGTATTCTTGTATACTATAAAAATAGGATCACGCTTGGTCGTACCGTATAAGACAGTCGCACGCGACCCCATTCTTAATAATTTATTTACTGACTATATAATACATGCAGAGGCAATACACATAAGGTTGGAATGACAACAAGATTTCTTTTTAAGATATATACATTATTTATTTTACATATTTTACAATCATGCTTGATGTTGGAAGTTTGTAAGTGTTAGCATGTTTTTGTGTCTGTGTGTTCGTTAGGCGTAAAAAGGTACTGACCAGTGAAATGACGATGGAATTTGATTCACAGTTCATGTTGTTGGTATCGGCCTGGCAACAGGTAATAACAGATGGCTTAAGGTAGTTCTTAGAAGAAACTAGAACCCAAGAACAGATAATTGATTTACCGTTTATGAGGTACAGCGTAAGAGTTCCATATCAAGATATTGCGTATCGCAGTTGAGATTAATTGAATCACTCGTTGTGTTTATCTTTCTCTTGATATGAACATACTTCCAGATATGTTACTGTAGCCGTTTTTTCCGTGGCGAGAATTTCACCTAACCGCTATAGGTGAATCTGTAGTCGTCTTGTGTACAAATTAAATCTTCGATGTTTGGAGCTTGGTTTTCGCTGCGTCTTCATCATATGTTCTGCTTGGTTATTTTTCTCCAGTTATAGATATCCTGTAACCGTTCTTCATGGTGATATTTCACACTAACAGTATAAGAGGTATCTGTAACATCTTGTATTAATGGTGGTCGCCTGCCTTTCGAACTGGAACTTGGTCGAGTATGCTCTGTGTGGTCAGAGACTTAGCTCTTAAAAGAACTAAAAGCCTAAGACGTATTTCTTTATTACCCACAAGGGGCTACGAAGAGGGGGACATTACAAGACGGGACATGGGGAACATAAAATAAAAATAAAGTATGAAGTAAAAAATGAATTAGATGTAATGAGATGGAACGGCTTACGAACCCCCAACTCGCAGTTCCGTTTAAAATACAATTATACATACAATTTTACAGTTACAATAATTTTACAATTCTACATGTCAACATTACGTATAATCAAAATACAACTTTAAATTTTACAATTCTTTTACATTAGACGCTCGTCCGTCATATAATCCAACAGGTCCGTTTGCTCTATAACATCTGGCAATTTATCATACCGCACATAATGCGTTATGTGTATGGCATTAAACATCTTTTTTAGTTTTATATATGTCTCTTTGTCTATAATGACGCCTTTCACGTCGTCACCATACAGCTTTGGGTTCACCTTCACCTGACCAACTCTTTCTTACCTACAGTCTCTTCTCCACTTCTGTATTCTTGATATACATTACAACTGCCTTCAAGTTTTTTCCTGTCGGCCTTCTTCCATATCTGCACGATTCCAATTGCTCGTTCACTCTTGTCTCCCATTCTTTTTCAAACTCTGTCCTTGGCCGCTCTCTCACCTTCTCTTTTACTTCCTGTTCTTTGTCTTCTCTCTCTTCTGCTATCTTGCTTTTAATTTTCTTCTTTTTTTGATCTTTCGGTGGTGATTCCACCCTTGATCTCTTCCTGTCTTCCGTCTTTTCCTCTTCTGCACTCTCTCGTCTTCCTCACTTAACCGCTCCTCCGCTTTCGCCTCCTCCACACACGCGTCCTCCATCACAACCTCCGGTGCTTTAGTTTTTTCTCGCGGGCACACATCCTTCATGTGGCCCCTTGATTTACAATTGTAGCAAATTGGGGGTCTTCCCTCTACCACAACTCGGAGCCGCGTCTCGTCAGGGTAGACCAGCTCCTCTGGGATGTTGTACAGGTCTCGCACGGTAATGTGTGCGAGAACCTGCACCGTATATCCCCACCATTTCACCTCCGCTGACTTCTCCACCTTCAGTACTTCCACATCATCCTTGCAGTTAAACAGCACTGCTGCCAGCAACCTTTCCATATTAAATTCGGGTGAGATTCTATTGATTCTCATCCTCACTGCTCTCCTTCCGCAGTAACTTGGTAGCAAAGTCCACTTATCCGATTTCAAAAGTCTTGTTGCGTTCTTTTTTGCCTCATTTTCTGTTTCAAAATATACCACTACCGTGGCATATTTCCTTCCTCTTTTGAAAAATGTGGGTTCGCCCTCAATTTCCTTCAGACATTCTTCTACTTCTTTCATTTCCGCTACTTCAATTTTTTTCGACTCCACACACCACGTCCTGTACGCTTCTCTGCACTGCTTTCCTCCTCCTCGGACGGTGTGACTCTTACGCAGTCACCCTCCCTCTTTAAACTGTCGAAATACTTCTGTAGGGTCTTCTGTTCGACCACCACCTCCTCCATTTCCAGCTCGCCGGCAACCAGGCCTTTGCCTGCCGCTCGCGCGTAAGTCTGTTCTTGCATTTTCAGGAAAAAAATTATTCCACGTCCTCCAACGAATTCGAACTCACCACCTCTTCACTTGAAATAAACACACCAGAATAAACACACCTGAATAACTCCAAATAACTCACTCAAAGACTAAAAGCCTAAGACGGATATTTGTCTGAGAAACCTTATTTTATAAGGTTTATATGGCTCCCAATGAACTTCAGAAATGGAAAGCTGTGATTGGCTGCTTGGAACTATGGCGCGAAAATAAACGGAGGCAAATCGCGCCAAGTGATAACCAGCGGTGCGAACGTAGTAGAGACCAACGTGTCAGCCAATCGAATTAGTGTTTACAACAATGTTGAACTAGCCGAAGATGTTTGTAATCTCGACCGAGGTTATTCTTAATACTCTTCTCAAACAGTGAAGATAGCAATGAGAGATGGTATTGCTACAATACAAACAGCTTCTGTGACCTGTCTCAACATTGCATCGGTGGGGTGTGTTGATAGGATGTTCAACTTAAGCTCCCCTAAGGATCCCTTGTGGCAGTCTACAGCATGTTGGTAGAAGATGGAGTTTGGCTTCCTTTCAATGTAGTTGTCCAGGTGTTCTTTGAACCTATCATTGATGCTTCTAGAGGTCTCACCTATGTATGACTCTGGGTTTTTCGCGCAAGCTCCCTCTTGGCACTTAATCTGGTATACGGTGCCCTTGGTTTTACAATTTACATGTGGATTTGTCGAACATACTGCACAATTACTTTGACAGGTGATTCTATCAAATGGATATGATCTGCATAATGCCGATTTGATAGTCCTACCTGTCTTTTCTACAACTTTAACTTTTAGGCCCGTAGTGCGCAGGACTTTCTTGAATGCCTTACTTAGCTCGTTCTTAGGTGTGGCGTTAACGAACATCACTCTGTGAAATCTCCTGTTATCGTACCAAGTAACGTTTCTCATCTTTTTGTTGGTGTCCCTCTCTAACCTATTCCAGAACTTGTTGCGGTACAGGGGGCATATACCGTTTTCGTCGTTCCTTAGAATGCGTTCGAATCTAGCTTTCGCTCCTTTGTACACCCTGACTCTATCGTCTTGTGTATCCGGAGCGTTGCATTCGGAATATGTAGTGCTGGATGTGCTGTTGTCGTTCTTGTGGTTGGCATAGTGGTGATACATTCCTCATTACTCTAACTAGGTCTGCCACTAGGATGTTGAGTTTGGCAGTATCCGACATAGCTGAGTCACTACGGATTACTAGTGGATTAGCCATCGGTTTCTGATAGTGTGAGTGGAGTATACATGGTTTAATGGTACCATTAACCATAGCATCTTCCATCCATAGCTCAGTATCTAGGACGGGTAATCGTTTACTGGGGTGTTTAGAGGGGTAGTCTATGGTAAGTTTTATACTGCTGTGGATAGAGTCAGCTATGTGTTGTATAGATGTCATCACCTGTTCTTCACTGGGTAGAGGGCCCATAACTGTGTCTGTATTATATTTCACAACAAGGTTAATGTCGTCGACGTAACGAGAGTACATAGCCAAGTGGATGTTACGGTTTGCTAGGCACTGTTTAAAACGCTTGTCCCACCATACCATGAAGAGGTTAGCAACGTCACCGGCGATCCCCACTCCAATAGCACCGCCTTTCGTTTGCTTATACAGTTTGTTGTCAAATTTAAAAATATGTGTTTTTAGCGTAAATCTCAGGCTGACACCGATAGCATGTGCGATGGTGGTTCTAATATCGTGTGCACTTGAGGGTGGGTAGTCCGGCTTTGTCCATCCCTGCCAGCGCTCACAGTGAGTCTTCCTGTAAGCTGAGGTAATGGTAGGTGGTCTACCGCGTTTGTTACGGGTGGGACAAGCATGTAGAAGGTTATTGCGCGACAGGTATTCATTGGTACACGTCAGGGCCAGGAAGAGCCCTAGTTCATATACATCCACATTCTTAAATATCATACCACTCTCACTAACTATTTCTATACATTTATCGACAGCAAAGTCTATATCGATGGAGGGGTATAGTGATACCACATCCATGCTACCCACGATGTGGTTCTTGAGGTCATACGTGTTGTTGCATTCGCGGATCCTGCTAAGGAGGTCCTCAGTACTGTCACATACATCCGCAGATAGTTCTATTAACGGTCGTAGGAATTGTGAGAGAAAGTATGATATTTTGTGGTTGTTTGCATTGTTGGCACCACAAACGGGTCGGGTGGGTGGCCCAAGTATATGATCCGTGTGGCTCTTGTGATCTTTGCGAAGGCCATATAGGGGTGGGATTTCGTTGTTGGTGGTTAAGAAGTTGTTAGCTGTGCGCTTCTCCGACTGGAGAATTATACTTCTTAACCACCAACAACGAAATCCCACCCCTATATGGCCTTCGCAAAGATCACAAGAGTCACACGGATCATATACTTGGGCCACCCACCCGACCCGTTTGTGGTGCCAACAATGCAAACAACCACAAAATATCATACTTTCTCTCACAATTCCTACGACCGTTAATAGAACTATCTGCGGATGTATGTGACTGTACTGAGGACCTCCTTAGCAGGATCCGCGAATGCAACAACACGTGTGACCTCAAGAACCACATCGTGGGTAGCATGGATGTGGTATCACTATACCCCTCCATCGATGTAGACTTTGCTGTCGATAAATGTATAGAAATAGTTAGTGAGTGGTATGATATTTAAGAATGTGGATGTATATGAACTAGGGCTCTTCCTGGCCCTGACGTGTACCAAGAGGAAGTCCCTCAACGAAGAACGGTACTTGCCATGCGTTGACAAGAGGCAATAACCTCGAAACCGGTCCGTATGTAGTATCCGTATCTTCGGGGAGGCTGATCTCCCTTTGCAGGCTGGCAAGGACACCGAGATGGTGTCAGCCCTTCTGGTGACGTTGATGATCGCCTGGGGCTAAATGCATCAGTAACACCCCCACTACCCCGCCCTGACCCTAGCTACATTCAGATGGCTGATCCCCCTTATGTTAAAAATATTTAGTTTTGAATTAATATATATAAATTAATGTTCTAACATAAATAGATACATGTGTGTATGAATTTTATATGTATGTAAATTGTAAAAAATAGATGTATAAATATATATATATATATATATATATATATATATATATATATATATATATATATACATATATATACATATATATCCATATAGGATCTTTTCTTTTTGATGGACGGAATTTTCTAGTTAAAATTCCGTCATCAAAAAGAAAAGATCCTATTTACCTTTTGTGCAAATTTGTTGCGGCAAGGGGCAACTCACGAACGTGTATGTATGCTTGTGTGCGTATGTGTGTGTATGTATATCTCCGTTTGTATGTGTGTGTACGCTTATATATTAATTACTATGTGCTTGTGCAAATGTATATGCATGTGTTTGAGAGAGAGAGAGAGAGTGACAGAGAGTGTGTGTGTGTGTCGTGTATCTGCTATGATTGTTTATCAATATCGATAACGCAGCAAATGATTTATGCTCAAATGCTGGGATTTCATTGGTTAAAATTCGAAGAATTAAACTACGTTAAAGTGACGAATTACAATTTTGTTTTCAATTTTGTTTACAATAATGTTTTCTTTTGACACATTCTACCAGTATACGAAGTTTCCAATTTTTTAGTTAACTAGAAAATTCCGTCCATCAAAACGAAAAGATCCCAGTAACAATATGTTTAGACGCAGAAAATGATTTCAGTTCAAAACAAAGAATACGATTGGTTAAACAGCTCAAAACAGAGAATACGATTGGTTAAAATTCGAAGAATTAAATTTCGTAAAACTTACAAAATACGATTTTCTCAAAAAAACTAATTGAAATTAATATTTTCTTTTGACACATTCTACCAGTATACGAAGTTTCAAATTGTTTAGTTAAGTAGAAAATTCCGTCCATCAAAAGGAAAAGATCCGGTAAATAAACCAGATGGCGGGGGGGTCAATGTTTCATCGTTTCGGGGTCGATAAGTTAAGAACCAATTACGCACTGGTGTCGTTCGCAAATTTTTACAATACGACGTTAAAGTTATGAATTACAATTTTGTTTTCAATTTTGTTTACAATAATGTTTTCTTTTGACACATTCTACAAGTATACGAAGTTTCAAATTGTTTAGTTAACTAGAAAATTCCGTCCATCAAAAAGAAAAGATCCTTGTTACTGTGACGTAGACAGCTATTTTGTGACGTAGTTAACATAAACAGCTAAATTCGTTTTAAAAGCTTGACATCCTAAACAGCTAAATTCTTTTTGAAAGTCTGAGTATATATAAAATTAGTGTTTAAATTATTTTCCATTGTTTGCATTGCTTTATGGAATTTGAAACTTATTCATTTTGTATAAAATTATTATTCGTACACTAGATAAGGAGTGGGTCAATATAGTTGACATTATTTCCTCCTATAAAATTTTTGGCTAAGTACCTTTGTTAGAATTTCTTATTTTTATTAATATAAAGTGCGAGCAAGAGAACATCTGCAGGCTTTCCTAAACTGTTAATGTGAATGTAGATGATGTCTTTTTCCAACTTGTGTAAATTAATGTCTGATGAGAATGTGATTCCATGTAGAAGCTGCCATTCTGGAGATAAATGATTGGATAAAATATTTAGTAAAAGGTTCTAGCTGTGAGACATGTTAAAGATGATGATGTGGGCTCAGTTTGATATAGTTTACAGCTTACTAATTCACAGGAATAGTAGTGGGTGTATGGGTTTTTTTCTTCCCATGTTTTATTTGAACAATTTGGCTGGATAAAAGGGGCTGTATCCTTGCCTTTTGCATTCCTTCTGAGACAAAAGGCAAGAGCTGTGCCTTCAAAACTGGTAAGATTGACATAGTTGATCTTGAATAAAATGTGTGGATGGCTGCAGAGGAAATAACATGGACAAGGGAATTTCAGAAGGCTGACAATCTGGTAAGAAAGAATTTAATGCTTAGTTTGCAGGTGAATTACATGCTACGTGATCTTCGAGCCTTTTGTCGCCAGATGCTGTAACATGGTTTGTATCCAATATAGTAGTACCACCACTATTGCGATAATGGTCTAAAATATGTGGTACCAGTGTGATAAAATAAGATAATGCAGCAGCAATAACAATATAACTATCTCTCAAGGACCAACAAATATTCCAAATGAACAAACCAACCCACACTCTCGAACTTCACTATGAAATAACACAAACTATATACACTCTCTCGGTTCAGTCCATTCCTCACAAGAGGGTACCTTGACTCTCATCACAACACTGAGAGTGTAAGAGGTGACTTAAGGTTACTAACTTTGTTCCGCCGACAAATTTCCATTTATTTATTCTTAAGCTTCTCTTACTACTGGAAACCACCTCTGCCTACATTATGTGAACAATGTAGACAATTGACAAGTATCAAATGCCACAATACATAAATTAATTATTTATTAAAATTATCTTCAATTGTAGAAGTATCATAATTACTAAATGGTAATCGATTAGCATATTCAGGACCATTTAGTCACCTACCAATCTGGTAGACACACTAGTCAAATTGACTACATCCTCACTAGGAAACAGGAAAGACGACTACTTGTAAATGCCCAAACCTTCCCAGGTGAAGAATGTACCCCACAACATAGATTAGTAGTTAGCGACTTCAGGATCAGGGCTAAATGGATGCCCAGGAGACGACCAGGAAGGAGGAGAAGGGTCTGGAAGCTTAAGGATCCTGCAAAAAGAGATTGAGAGACATATTACTCAAAGCTGTGGAAGACAACTGGAGGTTTCTACAGGACAACCTTTTGAGGGCTAGTGACCAGATCTGTGGATGGTGCAAAGTCTCCTCTCAACCTAAGGTAACGTGGTGGTGGAACAATGTTGTTGACAGGGCTAGTAAGGAAAAGAAACAGACTTTGAAGGACTGGAAAACTGGTGATAGCAGGGAATTGTATCAGACTGCTAAAAGGAAGCTAGGAGACAGGTTTATTTGGACAGATAAGGAAAAATTTGCCAATGTTCTGCACCGTGATGACCAAAGACTTGAAGTATTTTCCTGTTGCCAGACAATGTGTGAGAGAGAATCGCGATGTCCAAGGAGAGAAATGTGTCCTCATGGGTGACGGTTCACTTGCTTTAAACAAAGCTGCAAAGAGACAGGTTTGGAGATGCCATTATGAAAGTTTGCTAAATAAAGTGAATGAATGTGAGAAAGAGAGTCTGCCAAATGCCGGCCCAACAGAGGGACCAGCTATCTATCTAAATTGACAGTGCCTTGGTAGGTAAAGCAATTAAGGGTATGAAGACAGGGAAAGCCCCCGGACAATCAGGAATCACCACAGAGATGCTCAAAATATCTGGCGGTGTTGGCTATAGCCTAGTCAACCAGGTGATACATGAAGGAGTCATACCCAATGACTGGTGTAGCAGCACCATAGTCAACTGCTAACAAAGGTAAAGGTGACGCATTAGATACAAATAATTACAGAGGTATCAAGTTGTTGGATCAGGTAATGAAGGTCATGGAGAGGGTCATAGCCCAAGTAATTAGGGAGAGAGGCAGTCTAGATGAGATGCAGTTTCGGTTCGTGCCAGGGGAAAGCACCACTGATGCTATATTTCTGATAAGACAGATGCAGGAGAAATAGCTAGTCCAAGATAAAACTCTGTACCTGGCTTTCATTGACAGGGTCCCCCGATCCCCTATCTGGTGGTCAATGAGGAGACTAGGGATGGATGAATGTTTATTGAGAGCTGTACAAGCCATGTACAGTAAGGTGAGGGTTGGCAACGAGTACAGTGAAGAATATCGGGTAGGGGTAAGGGTCAACCTAAGATCAGTCCTCAGCCCCCTCTTATTTATTATAGTCCTCCAGGCAATAACAAAGGAATTCAAGACAGGCTGCTCCTCTATGCTGATGACCTTGCACTAATAGCAGAGTCACTGCTGGAACTGGAGCCAAAGGTTAGGGCATGGAAGCAAAGTCTAGAATTGAATGGCCTTAGGGTTAACCTAGCCAAAACCAAAATTTTAGTTAGTGTGCAGGCTGTCAAATCACAAACTCCTCTGTAGAAACTCCATACAATGCACCCGGTGTAAGCTATGGACACATAAAAGGTGCAGCAATATCAAAGGAAGGTTAACTGGGAAAATTATTTCTTGTGTGTGGCAGATGCAGTGGGGCAATAAACACTGAAGGTGTTCAGAAAACAGCTTCCATTACATGCCTGGGGAAGAAACTAGAAGTAGTAAATACTTTCTACTACCTAGGCAACCAAATATGTAGTGGGACTGATTGCTCTGCGAGTGTAGCAACTAGAGTAATAATAGCCTGGGCATATTCAGGGAGCTCCTACCTCTGCTGGCAGCTAATGGCCTCTCACTCCGAGGGAAAGGTGGACTGTATGATGCATTTGTGTGAACTGCCATGCTATACGGTAGTGAAACATGGGCCATGAATGCCGAGGATATGCGTAAGCTTGCAGTATGCTTGAGTCAAGTAAAACCAATACCATAGCTGGGGGCCGGTGACCCGCTAGCTGGCTCCTGTGCCGATGGGACATAAAGAACACCCACTACACTCTCGGAATAGTTGGCATTAGAAAGGGCATTTAGCTGTAGAAATTATGCTAGACTAGATTGGAACCTGTTGCAGCAGCTGGCTCTCCAAGATTTCAGTCAAACTGTCCAACCCATGCCATCATGGAAAACGGACGTTAATGGATGATGATGATGATGATGACGACGACGACGACGGTGGCGGCTATATTAGTAATAAAGTTGGATGCAGGTAAGCAATTTGTAGTAGAGAGCAATAGCAAGCAAAGAGTTGGCGGCCGGCGACAGGCGGTGCGATCGATCGAAAAGCCATCATCTCAGTGGCGATATCGCCCACGAGTGTGTGTCTGGTAGCGTACATAACACACGGACGCATCGCGTTTATGCATGCAGCTAAGGCGGCTATTGCTCTCTAATAATCGCTTGCTTATTATTTACTTAATGCATTCTTCACTTCGGCATACTGGGCAGAGATTGCATCACATTCATGCACGCATTAGCTGTCTATCACTGCCTTAGCTATCAGAAACAAACACAAGTTCATGTATGATATTAATCTTTCTTCTACTTCAATTATTACATGGTTTTCTCTTATAAAAATACACACATACAGGAGAAGTAAATTATACATATAATACTTTAAATGTGGCTCTCAATAAACAGTCAAAGTAATTACCTGATCAACAATGGGTTTTACTGCTAGTATATATGTATACTAGCAGTATACAGGTGACCAAATCTGATTTTCTACCTTGCAGTTAAGCAGATTCACTGTTTTAAAAATATCACTCAAGTAGAATATTTTTTTTAAACTCAGAAAGTCTTTCCAAAATTTTCTTAGCTGTATCAGCTTGTCTTGGAGTTGTAATGAGTCATCTGACTCTTGAACATGAAAAAGTGGATTAATGGCTCCCACAAATTCACTAGTCTTTCAAGGCTCAGGCCTTTTGACCCATCTTACTTCTGTGTGAAGCAACAGGGTTTTAAAATCTTCATCTTCACAGAATTGCATAAAAAATCTATTATTCACAGAGTTTGATTTGACAATGTTATTTGTATGTATGGAAGTGTTGAGTGCGTTTTCCATGTGTCCTCCAATATTCTTAGCAACCACATGCTGTCTGTGAATAATGCAACGTATATTAAAAATGTGAGGATCAAGTGATTTCATTCTAGAAACAAAGCCTTTCACTCTTCCAGTCATGGCTGCAGCTCCATCTGATGCAGTGTTGATCAAATTAGTCAATGGAATATTTTTATCATTAAAATACTGCATTACTTCATTGAATATATCTTCTCCATTAGTTGTTTCAGAAAAAACTTTTAATGAATAACATTTCTTCCCTTATATCATCTTCATGGATGAATCTGACATAGACCAGAAGGATAACTTGGTTATGAATTGTGCTATCATCAACCTGGATAGAAAAATTTGGGGAGGGGTGTTCGGAGTGTTCATGTACTTGACTCAACAGGTCTCCTCAAGCACAGCGGGACGATCTGGGATCCGGGGTACTTTGAATGGGCAGGGGCTATGCGGAACTGATGCAGGAAGCAGCCATATATATATATATATAATATATATATATATATATATATATATATATTATATATATATATATATGCTTTTTTCGGACTATCCTTTTCCTTCTCTCCAGTCATTTTCCGCTTTCCTTTCTGACAAAGAACCATGCTTGAAATGTCACACCCCCATCTTTTTTCCATCTTACTTTCTCTGAACATCAATCTCATATATTCGCTGTGTACATCCTTTTGAATTTTGTTGTTTTTTACTTGCCTACACACCACCATGCACACACTAGCACAGACTACTTCCCAGCACCCACACCATCATCCACACACCCATATATGCTCTCATATACACACGCACGTGCACCTTCATTTTGGGATCACCACTACTTTATTATCTCCCCTTCTTTCTAGCTCTCCTGTGTGACCCCTTTGTCCGGCATTCGCCATGATAGATCGCTAGCCACTACACTGTATTTTCTCTCCATTTCTTTCTGCGGAAGAACGTAGGCTCTAAATATTAAAGACTTTTTCACTTCCCGAGCATTAAACTAATACATCTGTTGTCTACACCACCCGACTTCGTCTTTTGTTTTTTTTGTGAATTCTCCCTATATATATATATATATATATATATATATATATACACACACACACACATATATATATATATACATATTATATATAAATATATGATATATTATCATATATATATGTATCATATACATATATATATGTATCATATACATATATATATATATATATATATATATATATATATATATATGATATATATATATCTGTATATATATATGTGACAATTATTCGTAGCCATGATAAAACTCCGAGAATTGCGACATATTATATTTACAGATAAATTCCTCTATTTACAGAATATCGAGGTCTCTTTCATTCTTTTGTTGTCTTACCATTTCTATATATATATACTAGCAGTATCGCCCAGCGTTGCTCGGGTTTGTAAGGGAAATAACTATATAAGCATTTTTAGAGAGTTATAGCCAAAAAATAGCAAAAAATGCATTAAAAATGGAAAAAATATGATGGTAAATTTTTTTTTAAATCGTTGACTCATCGTAGACATTTTTAGAGAGTTACTTCCCTTATATAATAGCGAAAAAATGCATTAAAATGGAAAAAAAACGATGGTAAATTTTTTTTTAAATCGTAGACTCACGTAGACGCTTTCTTAGCCATTTCTGTTTTGGTGTCTTCAAGCCATGAAGTCGTTGTTCTAAAAGAACGCTGGTCTCCTTGACAACGCATTACGACGTTGATTTCCTTACACTCCCTTCCCGACAGGTGCAGGTGTGAGCGTGGACGCCAACTCCGCCGCCATCGACACACGAAAAATTATGCATTAAAATGGAATAAAAACTTATGTTAAATTATTTTTAAAATCGTAGACTCATCGTAGACGCACGCTAATACTCAGACGGGCTCGATATGAATCACGACTATAAGCTACCCGAATTTGGTTAAACTGCACCGCAAAATGTGGGAGTAGTTAGGAATCTAAATCGAAGGGGACAGACACTCACACAACTACAGTTTTATATATATAGATATACATAGCGCAGTAGTGGTGAGATGTGACAGCAAAGAAAAGCATACATTCACTCTCTGCATGCAATTAGACTCGGAAAGTTCGTGAGGAACCCATTGACCCAATTTGCTGACTTTTCCGATAGCACACAGGTCTCAATGAATGGTTGAATGACCAAATCCAAGCTTCTCTGCTAGTTCCTCAACAGTTACGATGAGATTTTGTTCCACCAGGGTTTTCAGGATGTCCTTGTTGAGTTCTACAGATCTTTCAGGATGAGGCTCGTCTTCTAGGCTGTAGTTTATGGCTCGGAATTTCTGGAACCACCATTGACACTGCCTTACGCTTATTGTCCAATCCCCATATACTGCATTAATATTTCTTGTACTTTCTGTTGCGTTGTTGTCTTTATTGAACTCATAAAGCAAAATATGCCAAATATGCTCCTTTGTTACTTCCAACATAGCTTTGAAAAAAATAGCTGTTAAAATCGAAATGCACTCTTCAAAACTTGCACTATGAATAAGGACAAGATAAAATTACTACCTGCTTTTATAGCAAGTTAATATAAGTAGTTTATCCCATTCCCCTCTGACTTTTAGTTCAAGCTGTTGAAAAAACCGCATTATTATATATATACATACATACATACATACATATACACACACACTCTCTCTCTCACACACATGCACACATTTATATTCTGTTATTCTTTTATATGTTTCAGCCTTGAGGTTATGGCCATGCTGGATCATGTGTGTGTGTGTGTGTGTGTGTCTATCTGTCTGTCTGTCTGTATGTATATATGTATATGTATGTGTGTGAACAATAATATTTTCAACAGATGTGTTGCAAATGTATCTGATTGTTCTCAAGCTTCAATACTGTGTGTGTGTGTATGTGTGTGTGTGTGTGTATGTATGTATGTATATGTATGTATGTATATGTATGTATGTATGTATGTATGTGTGTATGTATGTATGTGTGTGTGTATGTATGTGTGTGTGTATGTGTGTGTGTGTGTATGTATGTATGTATGTATGTATGTATGTATGAGTGTATGTTTACTTTATTACTAACACAAGCCACTACGGTTATTTAATGTAAAGTCTTCCTCAAATCACTCTCTCTCGCTATTTACTCTCTTCCAAGAACATTTTCACTCACTCTTATGTCTTAGCTTCCCATACATTTTATCATGTATCTATCAGCGTCATAGACAGAAACAAATATTACATCGCCATCGTCACCGCCATCGTCACCGCATTCTATTGTCTACCTGTCAACACACTGAATTACTTTCACTTTATTCGTAGCACACTGTGTGTGTGCGTTTGCGTGTGCTGTAAACTAGACTAAGAAAAGCATTTGACGTACACACCAGAATGTGAGTTTTCTGTAAATTTTGCTTAATTGGAGTTTAAATTTTAAAAACTGGACCTGGCATGACCCGATGCATTCTACTCTTAAAAATGCTAGGTAAATTGTAATTGAAGAAATCCTATATTGTAGATTTCTATAAGATACAAAGGGAGGCAGATAAAATCTGCCTTTTATAATAAGAGATATATGTGACTTCGTGAGTACCGCTGGTGATTTTTTTTCCTCTGTCTTCCTTTCTTGGGATCTTTCCTTCTCCTATGTTTCCGACGAAGAGCTCCGCTCGAAACTTTAAACCCTCCTTCTTCCCTTCTTTCCTGAGTGTACAATAATACTTTATTTGTTCTACGTCCTCGCGTTGTTGTGTTTTTTTTGTGTTTTCTTGTTTGGATTAACTTTATATATATATATATATATATATATATATATATATATATATATATATATATATATATATATATATAATATATGTACAAAAATTCTATAATTATGAACATAATTATAATCAGGGGTTAGCTAATTGCTTTGCCATGCACTGAATTTAGAAATAGGAGTTAAATGCCTTTTCTACTACCAAAAAAATCTCCCAGGCATTAACACACTTTTTTCCTGTGCCCATAATATATATATATATATATACGTATCATATATATATAATTTTATTATACATATATATTATACATATATTATACATATATAAATATTATATATATTTTTGCTTTTTTAGCCAAAAAATTAACTAACTATATATATACATACATATATATATATACAGACATACATATATATATACATACATATACATATATATATATATACGTATCATATATATATATATATATACGTATCACATACATATATATATATATATATATATATATAATATATATATATATTTCAATCATATATACATATATCATATGTATATATACATATAAATATCATCAAATACATGTATCTATTTGAATATGTCTTGTTTGATTTACAAGTTTTTCGAGTCAAGTATGTTTTAAATGAAAAAATGATTGAAGTATTCTTTCACAACCATATGCCTTTCCTGTCATTAATACTTGACTTTTAAATAAGGAATCTCTTAATTACACATGTCTTGAAAGGCTTGAAGTAAGCAGACAATTTGTCAACCAGAGAAATGACAACAGCAATGCTTGTAGCTTGCAACTTTTATAGAGCACAAACATAAACAGATATACACACATGTTATATAGATAGATTTTTTACAGGTTCCATCTATCAAATTCACTCACAAGGATGTGGTCAATCTTGGCTATCATAAGTGATACTTGGCGAAGTTGCCATGCACTGGGACTGAACTCAAAACCATATGATTAAGAAGGGAACTACATGCCTGTGCCTTCTATCAGTCTTTCTGTACATATGTATGTGTGCATATTCTCTTTTTTTCTCTTTTACTTGTTTCAGTCATTTGACTGCGGCCATGCTGGAGCACCGCCTTTAATCGAGCAACTTGACCCCGGGATTTATTCTTTGTAAGCCCAGTACTTATTCTATCGGTCTCTTTTTTGCCGAACCGCTAAGTGACGGGGACGTAAACACCAGCATCGGTTGTCAAGCAATGCTAGGGGAACAAACACAGACACACAAACAAACACATATATATATATATACATATATACGACAAGCTTCTTTCAGTTTCCGTCTACCAAATCCACTCACAAGGCATTGGTCGGCCCGGGGCTATAGCAGAAGACACTTGCCCAAGATGCCATGCAATGGGACTGAACCCGGAACCATGTGGTTGGTAAACAAGCTACTTACCACACAGCCACTCCTGTCCCTATATATATATATAATATATATATATATATATATATATATATATATATAATATATATATATATATATATATATTATATATATATATATACACATATATAGTATGTAGATAGGGTTGTAATCGAAGCTGTGTCCTCGTGAAGCACACCTGCATATTCCAGTATGCCGACATTGTATGTAGATGTTATAATTGTGTGAGGCATGTATAGGAATAGAAAAATATTGGAAAATAATATTTGCATCAAAGCAGTAGACTGGAAAATATTTTTAGTATTATTTATTCACCATTGCACATGTTTCATTTGCTAATAGGAGTTAGAATATTATAACATCTAAGAGAAAATTATAAAATATCTCTTATTAAAAATTCCTCAGACAGCGAATCAATTATCAGGTTGCATAAAAAATAAGCAACGTTTTGAACCATGAAGAATTTGTACCAGATTTTTGCAGGGTTTTGAATTTTTGTTAAACATTTTTTTGCAGTTGTCTGATAATACAGATATAAACTTACCCAAATGCATCAATAAATTAACATTTATATATTTTTTTTCCCCATTGTTACAATCATCTGAAATGGAACTGTGAAAGTGCGATATTTGAGCAGTTTTGCTATTCAACTTCAAAAAAGGATGTAAAGCAGCTAAAACTGTTCATGATATCAATGAAACATTTGGTGGGGAAATGACCAGTGAGAGGTCAGCTTGAAAATGGTTTAAATGATTTTGCAGATTGTGAGCATTATGGACGCCCATCTGTCATCGATGACAGTCAAGTAGAGACTGTCATTGAGAAAGATCCATATAAAACCACTTGAGAACTGGCAAAAGAACTTCAAGTTAACCAGAAAACTGCCTGCAACCATTTTCATGCAATCAGAAAATCAAAAAAGCTCAACAAATTTGAATGAAAATCAGAAAATGCTTATTGCTTCTTCTCCGCAACCAGACCAATCCATTTCTTGACCATATTGTAACTTGCAATGAAAAGTGGATTCTGTACAATAAAAAACGTTCATTGCAGTGGTTGGACCAAAATGAAGCACCGAAAACCTTCCCTAAACCCAAGCTCTTCAAAAGAAGGTTATGGTGTACTTTTGGAATCATCCATTATAACTTTTTAAAATCTGGAAAAACCATTACTGCAGAAACATATTGTCATGAAATTGTCAAAATGAACGAAAAACCGCTACTCCTCTGTCCCAGACTGGTCAACAGAAGAGGGCCAATCATTCTTCATAACAATGCTCAACCACACGTTTCACTAATGATGCTTCAAAAGTTGAAGGAACTTGGCTATGAATTTATTCCCCACCCAGCTTATTCCCCCAGACCTTTCTCCTACCGACTACCACTTTTTCAAGCACCTTGATGGTTTCCTGAAAGAGAAAGAGTTAAAAAATCAAACCGATGCTGAAACCGTGTTCATAGAGTTCATCAGCTCCAGAACTCCAGATTTTTATGTTACCAGAATAAACAAACTTGTAACTCATTGGCACAAATGTGTTGATTGTAATGGTACTTACATTGATGAATAAAATTTCCACATTGCTGAAATATATTGTGATGAATTTCATGTTTCAAAACGTTGCTTACTTTTTACTCAGCGTGATAATACTCTCTGATTTTCTGTCTGAAGACTTTCTAACAGAAGATATCTTACATGTTTCTCTGTTAAATACAATTTTGTAACCCCTATTAGTAAATGAAACATGTGTAATGGTGAATAAATAATACCAAAAGTTTTTTCTTATCTCCTGTTTTGATATATGTATATGTTATATTATATACAAGATATACTATATTATCATTAATTGATGGATGCAAAGAAATAAGAAACTTGAAGTAGTCAACTCCAAAATATAGTTGGGGTAGGTAGAGTGGGGAAGTAAATGTCAATAAGAACTAACTCAGTCTTGCCAAACAGATGCCAGGACCAAAAAGTGATGATGATGATGATCATGATATATATATATCATCATCATCATCATCATCATCATCATCGTTTAGCGTCCGCTTTCCATGCTAGCATGGGTTGGACGGGTCAACTGGGGTCTGTGAAGCTGGAAGGCTTCGTCAGGCCCAGTCAGATCTGGCAGTGTTTCTACGGCTGGATGCCCTTCCTAACGCCAACCACTCCGCGAGTGTAGTGGGTGTTTTTTACGTGCCACCTGCACAGGTGTCAGACAGAGCTGGCGAACGGCCACGAACGGATGGTGCTTTTACGTGTCACCGGCACGGGGCCAGGCGATGCTGGCAACGGACACGAACGGATGGTGCTTTTACGTGCCACCGACACGGGGCCAGACAGAGCTGGCAGCCGGCCACGAACGGACGGTGCTTTTACGTGTCACCGGCACGGGGGCCAGCCGAGGCTGGCAACGGACGCAAACGGATGGTGCTTTTACGTGCCACCGACACGGGGCCAGACAGAGCTGGCAAACGGCCATGAGCGAATGGTGCTCTTACGTATCACCGGCACGGGTGCCAGACGAGGCTGACAGCGGACACGAACGGATGGGTCACTTAACCCCTGCTTTCTGATATATGATTTGATTTTGATTGTTCTCACTGGTCTTGCCGGGTCTTCTCACGCACAGCATATTTCCATAGGTCTCGGTCTCTGGTCATTTCCTTGGTGAGACCTAGAGTTCGAAGGTCGTGCTTCACCACCTCGACCCAGGTTTTCCTGGGTCTACCTCTTCCACAGGTCCCCTCAACTGCCAGGGTGTGGCACTTTTTCACACACCTATCTTCATCCATTCTCACCACATGACCATACCAGCGCAATCGTCTCTCTTGCACACAACATCTGATTCCTCTTAGGTCCAACTTTTCTCTCAAGGTACTTATACTCTGTCGACTATGAACACTGACATTACACATCCAACGGAGCATACTAGCTTCATTTCTCGCGAGCTTACGCATGTCCTCAGCAGTCACGGCCCATGTTTCACTGCCATGTAGCATGGCTGTTCGTACACATGCATCATACAGCCTGCCTTTTACTCTGAGCGAGAGGCCTTTAGTCACCAACAGAGGTAAGAGCTCCCTAAACTTTGCCCAGGCTATTCTTATTCTAGCCGTTACACTTTCAGCACACCCACCCCCACTACTGACTTGGTCACCAAGATAACGGAAGCTATCAACTACTTCTAGTTTTTCCCCCTGGAAAGTGACGGAAGTTGTTTTCTGCAGATTTTCAGAGGTTAATGCTCCCGAGCATCTGCCACATACAAGAACCATCTTCCTAGTTAGCCTTCCTATGACATTGCTGCACCTCTTATGTGTCCATAGCTTATACTTGGTGCATCTTATAGAGTTTCTACCTACACCTTTTCTACAGATCGAGCAGGGCCATCTACCTGAAGGCGTTTGTGATTTGTCTACCTTCCTACTTATTAGGACTTTGGTTTTAGCTAGGTTGACTCTAAGGCCCTTCGATTCTAAACCATGCATCCACACCTGAAACTTCTTCTCCAGTTCTGATAATGACTCAGCAATTAGAGCAAGGTCATCAGCATAGAGGAGCTCCCAGGGGCATCCTGTCTTGAATTCCTCCGTTATTGCCTGGAGGACTATGATAAATAGGAGGGGGCTGAGGACTGAGCCTTGGTGGACCCCTACCTCTACCCGGAATTCTTCACTGTACTCATTTCCAACCCTCACCTTACTAGCAGCGTCCCTGTACATGGCTTGCACAGCTCTCACTAACCATTCTTCTATTCCTAGTTTCCTCATTGACCACCATATGAGGGATCAGGGGACCCTGTCGAAGGCTTTCTCCATGTCAACAAAAGCCAGGTACAGGGCCTTATCTTTGGCTAGGTATTTCTCCTGCAGCTGCCTTACCAGGAATATAGCATCAGTGGTACTTTTCCCTGGCACGAAACCAAACTGCATCTCATCTAAACTAACTCTCTCTCTAATTAGTTGGCTTATGACCCTCTCTGTAACCTTCATCACCTGATCCAACAGCTTGATACCTCTGTAATTATTTGTATCTAGGGCATCACCTTTACCTTTGTAGCAGTTGACTATTATGCTGCTACACCAGTCATTGGGTATGACTCCTTCATGTATCACCTGATTAACTATACAGGTGGCTAGGCTATAGCCGACACTACCAGATATTTTGAGCATCTCTGCAGTGATACCTGATGGGCCTGGGGCTTTCCCTGTCTTCATGCTTCTAATTGCCTTAGCTACTAAGGAACTATCAACCCTGATAGCTGTCCCTCTGTTGGGTCAACGTTCGGCAGACTCTCTTTATCCCATTCATTTTCTTTATTCAGCAACCTTTCATAGTGGCGTCTCCAAGCCTCTCTCTTTGCATCCTCGTTTAGCGCAAGTGAACCATCTTCCATGCGAACACACTTCTCTCCCACCACATCACAATTCTCTCTCACACACTGTCTTGCAACGCGAAACACCTCCAGTCTTTGGTCCTCACGGCGCAGAACATTGGCAAATTTTTTCTTATCTGCTTCCCCTCTGGCTAGATAGACCTGTCTCCTAGCTTCCCTTTTAGCAGTCTGATACAATTCCCTGCTACCACCATTCTTCCAGTGCTTCCAAGTCTGTCTCTTTTCTCTAATAGCCCTGTCTACGACACTGTTCCACCACCACGTTACCTTGGGACGAGAGGGGACTTTGCACCAGCCACAGATCTGGTCAGTGGCTCTCAGCAGGTTGTCCCTTAGAAACGTCCAGTTGTCCTCTACCCCATGTGATACACTATCTCCTTCTACTTCGTCAAAGGCTTCAAGTAACATGTCTCTAAATCTCTGTCCATTCACAGGATCCTTAAGCTTCCAGACCCTTCTTCTCCATGTTGGTCGTCTTCTGGTTGTCCTCCTACTCCTGATCCTAAAGTCACTACTACCAGTCTATGTTGTGGTGTGCATTCTTCGCCTGGGAAGGTTTTGGCATTTATAAGTAGCCATCTCTCCCTTTGCCTGGCAAGGATGTAGTCAATTTGGCTGGTATGTTGGCCCGATCGGTAGGTGACTAGGTGGCTGGTAGGTTTCCTGAAGTTAGAGTTGCAAATCATAAGATTATTTGCATCGCAGAACTCCAGCAGCCTGGTTCCCTCCTCGTTGCGGGAACCAGAGCCATAGCCTCCATGTACGCCGTGGAAGCCCCCAGCATGTCGTCCAACGTGACCATTGAAGTCACCAGCCACAAAGAGAAGGTCTCTGCCGTTCGTCAACGAGGTAGTCTGCAGTAGAGTGTCATAGAATCAGTCTTTCTGTCCATCAGGTAGCCCCGACTGAGGAGCATAGGCTGATATAATGGTTGCTAAACTATGATGAAGCGCTAATCTAATCTTAAGTATTCTGTCGCATACTCTGATTACCTCAATTACTTTATCTACCCATTTCTCAGCGATAAGTATACCCACGCCTCCAACCCTGTCAGTGTTCCCTGCCCAGAAAATCTTGTACCTGTGTTCCTTGCCTGTGAGGAACCTAGCAGAACCTCCTCTCCACCTTACTTCTTGCATGCAACATATATCCACACGTCTCCGTTCAAGCATCTCAACTATCTCGCCAGACCTACCTTTCAGTGTGCCAACGTTGAGGGTGCCAACCCTGAGGGTGTGGGAGGTATGGGCCCTAGAGACCCTGCGTCGGTGGAGAGTAGCTTCATGTACCTGAAAAGAAAGCTCGCATTTGGCAGAATTCATGAGCAAGTAATACGGTAGCCTTCAATTCAACCTGCATAACACTACCCATTCATATTTTGCACTGTATGATCATTATCTTACCTAGGTCGAAACTAGGGGTAGGGATGGTGAAAGAGCATTTGCAGTATTCAAGGGAAGCAACCCAGGGATGAAAAGAATAGGAACTTCCGGCATGTTGGGAGGGGGTGAGTGGGCGGGTCAACCCCAAACTAGCAAGAGGATTCTGTTAATCGTGAAAGCAAGAAAGTAGGTTTGAAAGTATCAGAGAAGTCAATTTTTAGGGGAGACGATGAGTGGCTATGAAACGGGAGCAAATAGGGAGATGAGACAAGGCTAAACGAAAAACATTACATGAATGGTATGTTGAAAACTGAAAGAAAATATGAATAGAGGGTACTGAAAAATCGTGATAGCAAGAAAGTAGGTTTGAAAGTATCAGAGAAGTCAATTTGAAGGAAAATATGAGAGAGAAATTGAAGGAAACTGAAAGAATAGTGATTATACGTGCAGAGGGTAGTAGGAAGCGAGGTTGAAAGAAGAAATCTTAACTTTTAGCCGTTCATGAGCTGTGCATTCGTAGTGGAGTTGAAAGCGAGTGGGCTTAGCGATTTGCGGTCGCTGGTTTATATATGGCGATGGTGGTTATCGAAGACGGGGGCATATAGAAGACATAGGGAGAGGGACAGGGTTAGTTTGGGGAGGAGGGGGGGGGAAGAAATGGTCAAGGAACACATGTGTGGAAGCTGTGCGATGGGTTTTGACTGGCATAGTGGAACAAGACGAAAGTGTCGATAATATTATTATTTGATAATTAAGATAGGCTTGGAGAGAAAGAGGTAAAATCTAAAATCTGAGTTCGTCAAGGAAGTCTTAACTGGGCCCCAAACTAGCAAGAGGATTCTGTTAATCGTGATAGCAAGAAAGTAGGTTTGAAAGTATCAGAGAAGTCAATTTTTAGGGGAGACGATGAGTGGCTATGAAACGGGAGCAAATAGGGAGACGAGACAAGGCTAAACGAAAAACATTACATGAATGGTATGTTGAAAACTGAAAGAAAATATGAATAGAGGGTACTGAAAAATCGTGATAGCAAGAAAGTAGGTTTGAAAGTATCAGAGAAGTCAATTTGAAGGAAAATATGAGAGAGAAATTGAATATATATATATATATATATATATATATATATATATATATATTATATATATATATATATATATATATATATACACACACACACACACACACACGTATATATACATGTGTGCGTGTATATATATCATAATATGGCGTAAAAGAAAGAAAATGGTAAATCTAGTTGAGTTCCTCATGAAGATAACATGGATGCTGCTTGAGCTCAAAAGATTGGCTGTTATGAAAACCTCCTAGAGGAATGTGAAGACACAGGCTGGAAAGCAGAGCATTTTTCAATCAAAGTTGGATGTAGAGGGTTTGTTGGACACAGTGTGAAGTGACTATTGCCATCATTGACCTAATTCATCTTAAAGCAAATACCACTAGGAGTAATATCCAAACTACACTGGAAAAGGCAAACCACTGGATTTGGTTAGAAAGCAACAATGAGCAATGGCTAGAAGAATATTGAGTGAAACCTGATGACCAGTTGATCTAGCAAGCAGTGTCTCATTTCAGTGAGGGGTGCCCAATGATGCTGTCAAGAGATAGGTCCTGAAATGGCAGGCATTCTCTCCTAATGGCCCCATAGACTTGCTAGCATCTGGTATGCAGAGCTTTCAACAGGTAACACTTGCATCTGCATGTTGTTTGCAAGAAAATATTAAAAAATATATATTCAACCCTGTGCTTGAGGAGACCTATTGAGTCAAGTACATCAACATCAAAAATCAATGGAAATTGTAGTTGTGATCCCTATGCTGGTGGCATGTCAAAAGCACCATTCGAACGTGGCCAATGCCAGTGCCGCCTTGACTGGCTTCCATGCTGGTGGCATGTAAAAAGCACCAATCCAATCGTGGCCATTGCCAGCCTCGCCTGGCACCTGTGCCAGTGGCACGTAAAAAGTACCCACTACACTCACGGAGTGGTTGGCATTAGGAAGGGCATCCAGCTGTGGAAACACTGACAGATCAGACTGGAGCCTGGTGCAGCCTTCTGGCTTCCCAGATCCCGGTTGAACCGTCCAACCCATGCTAGCATGGAAAACGGACATTAAACGATGATGATCATGATGATGATATTCATAATCCGCATTATCATCACTTTTCTATGCTGGCATTTGTTGGGCAGAACTGAGCCAGTACCTCCACCTCCACTCCCAACTAAGTTGCAGGACTACATTTTGTTCATACTTTCTCTTTGCAACATAAGTTTCTGTGTCTGGATTTAACACCAGCCACCTTACAAAAAATGTATTTGTGTGTGTGAGGGTGTAGTTGGTATAACAAACAGGAGAAAAACTATTCAATAATATAGTAGGGGGTAACATATTTTAGTTGATCCAGTAGCATCATAGACAATGTCTTTGTGTTTGTCCCTATCCCAAATTAACAATTGGTGTTGTTTTGTTTATGTCCTTGCAACTTCACGGTTTAGCAAACGACACTGATAAATAACAAACTTAAAAATATGTAGTGGGCGCAATTAGTTTCACTAAACCTTTCAAGGTGGTGCCCCATCATGGCCACAGTTCAATAACGGAAACAAGTAAAAGAGGTAATGTATGAATGTGTATATATAAGAACTACACACACAAACCTATCTGTAGATAGAATAACAAAGAGAGGAGAGACAGCAGTAATAGAGAAGCTAGTTGTATTAGTCAGCAATTGTTAGACTTTTTGAGAAAATCTAAAATATATAAGTTTAGTTGTATGTCTGTATCCAACAATGTATATTATTCTCAGACTTGCACATTATTTGAAATACAAAAAGGTCACAAATTTCCAGAACTTTCACATATATTGCTCAGATGAAACTTGGCTGAGTGACCCAAGTGTCTTATGTTCAGTAATCTTCCATTTATTAGACAAGACAAACATGTAAGCACTGAGGTGCGACTGGCACCTTTATTTATGATACTGAGAATGATGGATTTTGGTTCAAATAAGAATGCAATTATTTTGTTTAACATTGTTACAGTAGTTTGTTTCAATATTAAAAGTAATGTAATTCAATTTAAAAGATCTCTGTTAAAAACCAGTGTTCAATTCTTGTTTCATCTTAACTCCTTAACATTCAGATTGTTTATTCACATTGCTTTGAATTAATCATGCATTACCAGTAGCCTTGAGATTCCATTGATCTGATTGCTTATTTTTAGATTGACTTTCTAGGATAGGTGCAAGAGGCCAGGCCTGACCGGTTTGAACATAAAACAGGTAGAATATTTGTGCCAGATATGGCCGGTTTAAATGCTAAAAGGAGAAACATATCAATTAAAATCTCCTCGCTACATGGAGAGGAAGCCACTCTGTCACGTCTTAACATCATCAGATGATCTAGTTCCTATTCCCAATGTTTCAATAATGTGAAGTGTCATCATGTAGTCATCATCATTTAACATCCATGTTTCATGCTGACATGGGTTGGACAGTTTGACGACGAAGAATTACTTGTTATGTCCAAATATACAATGAAACATCAATGTTTCATTGCATATATATGAGCAGATAAAAAAATCATAGTGACTGCCTGCAAGCGAGTATGACTTAGTAATGTATACCATGCTTTCACTCATTATTTTAAGTGTCTACATAGTTACAAGCAGATAGACACTCTACTGACCTTCTCACCTTTATCTCATAATTTTGTTGATCCAAACACCTGATTAATAATTAAAGAAAGTAGTTATTTTACTAAGACTGTTCAAATTGATTATGCGTATTTCATTGGGAACATGACTATAAAAGAATTTAGCATCAAATTTGATTTCAACTTAGATTTTCCACAGCTATTCTCACAACAGTGTAATTATACTTCTGTAACCTCTCAGAGGAAACATGACTCCTCCTTCACTCCTCTCCACCATTCATTTATGGTTTGAGAATAATTCTATAATTGTTGTAAACTGGAATGGAACTTACTCTCTTTCTGCTCACATCCATTCTCCATGTAATGCTACTTGGTTTGCATCTTTTAGAGAGATAGATTAGATATAATAAACTCAAAGAGCAACTAGAAAGTGAAAGTAGTATCTAACTTAGGATGTCTCATAGATAGTGGTGGCAATAGTGTTGGAGGTGATAGATGTGGTTATCATGGCAGTGGTGGTGGTGGTGTAGTGGTGACAGTGGATATGTATGATGGCAGCAATTATAGTGTTGGTGTTTTTGTAGAGGTGGTGGTGGTGGGGGTGGCAGTGGATGATGATGATAATGATGATGATAGTAGTAGTAGCACTGATAATGTTAGGATGTCTCATGGATGGTAGTGTTGTGGTGAAATTGGTGATTTTGAATATGATGCTTGTATTGGTCTTGGGGTTGTGGTGGTGGCATTGGAGGTTGTAGTAATGGTTGTAGTGGTGGTTGTGAAGATGATTCTGATATTGATAGTCTTTGCATTGAGGTGGTGGCAGAGTCAGAGTAAATAATAAGAGCCCAGTTAACACAAGATTCTTAAATTTCGGAGATCATAAGATAGAGAGCAAGAAGTTAAAAGTTCCAATACTGGCCCAATTCCTACACCCCAGATTCTTCAACTATTTTAGAAGAAAGGGGTTAATGGCAGGATAGGGATTCAGCTTAAAAATAAATTTTATAACAAAAAATACATAAATAAATTACTGCTCCAACGATGTAATTTTAGTATGTGTGTATGTATGTATGTATGTATGTATGTGTGTGTGTGTGTGTGTGTGTGTATGTGTGGGTATGTATGGATCAAAACAGTTTGATTCAAATTCTGTGGTACTTATATATTCATACATACATATACATGTAGATGTATATAACATATATATATATATTGTATGTAAACATCTTTTATATATATATAATGTATGCATCTACAATACACACACATTATACACATATATGCATATGCAGTAGAATATGTGTGTATAGTTCCGTTTTTTTTGTGTGGGTGCTTGTGAGTCCGCGCGCGCGTTGTCGCACGCCTGGGGTGCGGCCGGCCCCATATGCTTGCGTGTGTGTGTGTTGTGTGTGTGTGTGTGTATACATACATACACACATACATGCATGCATGCACATGCACACACATACATACCTACATACACACACGCACACACACGCACACACATACATACACACACACATACACACACACATACATACATACACAAGACATACATACATGCATACATACAGACATACACCCATACACTCACACATACATACATACATGCACACATACATACATACACACCCACATACACACGCACACGCATACATACATACATTATGCTCACACAACTCCAGAGGAAACCCCACGCACACACGCATACATTCACACACACACATACGTACACACACATACATACATACATTCATACTTTCATTCATACATACATACATACATACACACACACAAACATACACATACACACACACATACATACATACACACATACATATATACACACACGCATACACACATACATACATACACACACACATACATACACACACATATACGCACATACACACACACATACATACGCACATGCATGCATACATACATACATACACACACACACATACATACATACATACACACACATACACGCATGCACACATACATACACACATATACATACATACATACACACACACACTTACACACATACACACATACATACATACACACATACATACACACATACATGCACACACACATACACACACACATACTTACATACACCCATACGGACATACATACACACGTACACACTCACACATACATACATACACACACATACCTACATACACACTCGCATGCACACGCACACACATGCATGCGCGCGTGCACGCACGCATACATGCATGCATGCATGCCTGTGGGGTCTGGCTTTATTTCGGGCGTACATCGGAGCGTGTGTGTGTGTGCCTGTAGATTCGCATGCGCCTGCACCACAAGAGTCTTTTCCATCAGTCTTTCAGTTGCGAAGTGTGTCCTTGCATGCATATATATACACACATATAAACCCCTACATTTGTACACACACGCACATACATACATTCACTCCCACGCACGTACACACACACATTTACATATATATACAATACACGCACACACACATACAAACACACACTAATTCACATACACACCGACACATATACATACACACAACATATACCTCCACGCACACATACACAAACGTATACACATATAAGCACAGACACACACATACATACGCACACCAAAACATGCGCACACGCGCAAAAAGAAACTCACAACCCCACGGATACACGCATATACATCCATTTACGCTTACACACACACACATACAAACGCACACATACATGCACACACAACTACATGCACATACATACACACACACACATGAACCCACACATACATCCCATGCGACACACAACCATACATACACGCACACAATTATACATACGTATATATACACACACACGCACACCTACACTAAGTTAAGCACAGTTACTCACCATACACACAAAAAAAAGCATACGTACACACACACATACTACAACAAAACACACACACGATACATATACACACACACACACATACCTCCCTGTTTCTGACCTGCCTTTCTGACTTGATAGGGTACCCCCACACCACCCCTTAATTCTACTACTGCCTGCTACTAGCCATTGTCCACCATACACACTCACACTTGTCATCTCGCACACCTTTTTTACCATTCCTTCTTTGATTAACTCTCTTGTTTTTAAAAACATTTTCCTCCATTTTTACCACTTCCGTCTTTTTAGTATGTGAACTCGTGAATACCACCGGCGATTTTTTTTTCCTCTGTCCTCCCGTCTCGGGATCTTTCATTCTCCCATGTTTCCGACGAAGAGCTCCGCTCGAAACGTCAAACCCTCCTTCTTCCCTGAGCGTCCAATAATACTTTATTTGTTCCACATCCTTGCGTTGTTGTCTTTTTGTTTTCTTGTTTGGATTAACTTTTCGTCCCTCTTCTCTCTCTCTCTTCCTTCCTTTGCCTCTCTTTCTTTTCTTTCCTCTCTTCTCCGTCACGTGACCGCTGGCCGAAATCTGTCTCTCAGCTTCCGACCAGCGACGTGACAACATCGTTGTCTTTTGTCCGCCGTTAAGGCTTTTTTCCAAAATACGCCAGCCAAATTTGTTTGCACTGTTATTAGTCGTAAGACACTTGTTGTTTTCACCGTTATTGCTTTTGTATTTCATGTTTTTGTATTCCATTATTGTTTTTTGCTTTTTATATTCGTCCTTTTTGCTGTCCCGGTGTTCGTATGCATTCGATCCTTCTTCCAGGAAATCTACGCTCCCAGCTTAGTTTTTCTAATGCTCGTTGCTTAGTTTTTCTTGGAGGGCTGGCCGGATCTAGTAATCTCAAGATTAATCAGCCGAAATTACTACGATGATCCGGTTCTTGACTGAAGACTGAGGGCTTCGAATGTCCTGTCTGTGTTTATTGTATCGTCTTCTAAGAGTTATGCGTTCTTGTCCCTGTTTGTATTTTCCTACATATCTTAATATATATATATATATATATATATATATATATATATATGCATATGTTTGTATACATGTGTGTGTAAAAATAAATATATGCATATGTCAATATATGTGTTTGTGTGTATGTGTAAATAGGTAAGTAAGACTATCATGACTTTGACATTTGTGCTGAGTTGATCATTCTTAAAACAGATATGATAGAAGTGAAAGTTTCTCTCTCCAGCCCTGACCATGCGGAGAATGCTCTACAATCATGAAACTTAGAGTCAAGTAAAAGTAGTGTTATGATGTATCTACTACATTATAAATAAATTAGAATTATTGAGAAGTGTTTGAATTTGGGCTTTCCCTTGCAAAAGATGAATGGTGCTGCTGCTGCTGTTGTTATTGCTGCTGGTGATGTTGTTGCTGCTGTTGGTGGTGGTGTTAGTTGTGGTGATGAGCAAGATTATGGTGATGATGATGATGAGATTGTTGCCATGAGAATGACAATACACAATGTATTGAGTGCTCATATTCATTTTTTTTTGTTGTAGAAACATTTACACTATCATCATTTTATATATGCTTTCCAGACTGGTTTGGGCCAAATAGGCTGTTGCTGCTTTCGTAGATGAGTTGAGAGATTACATCTCACTCCCAAGTTACATATTTTAATATATATATAGTCAAATTTTTGCACAGGTTGTAGATGGTTGAGAGTTTCCCTTGTTGTTAAAGTCAAAATGACCTGATTTGATCATCTATTATTTTTTTTTTAAATGAACATTTTAAATAGCGTCACTCTGTGTAATTAATCATTTCAAACTCACCATTAAATTCCTGAATTAATTTAGATGACACCAACCTGCTGGCTGTTTTGTAACCGATTGTTTTGCTGTTTGCTCTGCCTCACCCCACATGATAGATTTGATGAGGAGTTTGCCCAGCTCGAGCTCCACCTTGGCGGGACATGGAAGCCGCGAGACCAACCATAATTGGATTCCCACGATTCCCAGGTCGAAGACATCCAGGACGAAGACAATGCAAGGGGCTGCAAACGAAGTGAAGTTGAATGGGAGTGAGCATGAGATGATGGGCTTGGTGTTGGTGGCGGTGTGGCTGGAACAGATGACATAGAGTTGAGTGAAGTTAATGATGCATTCATAGTTGGTGTGGAGGACATGCTTGATGAGTAAACTGGTACAGTTACTGTAGCAGCAGTGGCAACAGAAGTAGAACTGGACACTACATTAGCTGCAGTTGACAATGTTGTACTTACACTTGTTGACGAATTAGAATTATGAGAGTTGTTTGAATTCGGGTTTTCCCTAGCAGAAGATGAATGGTGCTGCTGCTGTTGTTGATGCTGTTGGTGATGGTGGTGGTGTTGGTTGTGGTGATGACCATGATTACGGTGATGGTGGTGGTGATGATGGTGATGCGACTGTTGCCGTGACGATGACATGCTTGTTGTAGATGTGTTCTTTGACAGCTACTCAGGTGGCATCGCTCGACTGACTTCTTCACGAGTGTGAGAGCGCATGTGCGGTGATACATATTTATGCATGTATGTATGTAATTCACCAGCAAACTAAGCATTAAATTCTTTCTTACCAGATTGTCAGCCTTCTGAAATTCTCTTGTCCATGTTATTTCCTCTGCAGCCATCCACACATTTTATTCAAGATCAACTATGTCAATCTTACCAGTTTTTAAGGCACAGCTCTTGCCTTTTGTCTCAGAAGGAATGCAAAAGGCAAGGATACAGCCCCCTTTATCCAGCCAAATTGTTCAAATAAAACATGGGAAGAAAAAAACCCATACATCCACTACTATTCCTGTGAATTAGTAAGCTGTATACTATATCAAACTGAGCCCACATCATCATCTTTAACATGTCTCACAGCTAGAACCTTTTACTAAATATTTTATCCAATCATTTATCTCCAGAATGGCAGCTTCTACATGGAATCACATTCTCATCAGACATTAATTTACACAAGTTGGAAAAAGACATCATCTACATTCGCATTAACAGTTTAGGAAAGCCTGCAGATGTTCTCTTGCTCGCACTTTATATTAATACAAATAAGAAATTCTAACAAAGGTACATAGCCAAAAATTTTATAGGAGGAAATAATGTCAACTATATTGACCCACTCCTTATCTAGTGTACGAATAATAATTTTATACAAAACGAATAAGTTTCAAATTCCATAAAGCAATGCAAACAATGGAAAATAATTTAAACACTAATTTTATATATACTCAGACTTTCAAAAAGAATTTAGCTGTTTAGGATGTCAAGCTTTTAAAACGAATTTAGATGTTTACGTTAACTACGTCACAAAATAGCTGTCTACGTCACAGTAACAGTATGTTTAGACGCAGAAACAGAGAATACGATTGGTTAAAATTCAAAGAATTAAACTACGTAAAACTTACAAAATACAATTTTCTCAAAAAAAACTAATTGAAATTAATGTTTTCTTTTGACACATTCTACCAGTATACGAAGTTTCAAATTATTTAGTTAAGTAGAATATTCCGTCCATCAAAAGGAAAAGATCCCACTGTTGGATTTGTTTCGGATTATGCAGGTTTTATTCCGCATCGCAAAGTTTTGTATATATTTTGTTTATATTTCGATATATAAGAAAAAACCTTCGACTTAGTTTATTTCATTTTATTATATTGTATAAACTCACTTTGGTAATTTAATTTATAGATAATCCAATATAGGGTGTTATATTTTGCAGGTCTTTTATCTAAAATTTTTATTATTATGCACTCAGCAATTTTGAAAAAAATAATGTTGTCAGATCCTAGACATTTTTATGTGAATATTTGTATTGGCATGCATATGTATGTGTAACCATGCGTCTATGTATATGTGTAAGTGAGCATGTATGTTTGTATTTATGCACATACATACATGAATGTATGTGTATGCATGTGTTCACTTGGACTTGTGTGTTTGCATACTTGTCTCTATATATTTATATGTGTATTTACTGCTTACATACTTTATATATACATGTATACGTAATTTTATCTTATGAACATTCGTTACGTATAGTCAGACTTTTTCCTTTTTTTCTTTCTTCCTTTCTTTCATTATTTTTTCTGCCCCTATTCGTTACTTGTATAGAGCCCTGTAACTTTACGCCCCTCCCCCTCCCTTACTCACATATTTAGCTTTTTGTTGCTTACAAGATCGTCCCCCCCCCCGGATTTTGCTTATAGTCTATGTTGTTACGCCGTGCGCTCAGGGCCCAAGGACCCTAGGCCGCGACGATGCTCAGCGCTCAGTAACACCGGAAGTCCACCACAGAAACGGGAGAAAAAAGCGAACGCAACCAGAAGCCAACACAACAACAACAAAGAAAGAGAGAGACACAGCGGAAGTTGCGTAATTTAACAATTTTTTTTCACAAAAGCATTTAACAACAAAGGTTAACAAACATTTGACAGAGTTCGAAAAAGCAATCAATGCATTTAAACATAACACAATTCGAATAACCAAATCAAATACATTTAAACATAGTACAACATCCGAAAACAATACAGAGTTCGATCCTTCAAAACAAATCAATTAACAGTCTCTTTCTTTTCTTTTAAAAACAGTCTCTTCTTTCTTTTGTACAGTTTACGTCACAGAGTCTTTCCTTTCTTTCTTGAAAGATTTAACACAGCAAAGTTTCCCCTTCTTTCAAAACATACAGAAAAACAACATTTACCAGAACATTTTTTTCCCTTAATTTCACGTCAGCAACGTCCTCTTAACTCGCAACTCCTATTATATCAGTTCGGCTTCTATCTGCCCCCTTCACTGTCATCTTCCTTACTTCCTCTCGCTTGTCATTTCTCACATTCATTGTCTGTCTTTCTCGCCATCTCCACCATCTCCTTCAACTCACTCCCTTATCCGCTCCGCTCACACTTCTGGCTGGCTGTCCCGCATCGACTGACCACCTCTCGCCAACTGACCACTAATCCCAATGCCAGCCGCATATATAAAGGGTAGGGTTAATATCTAGATCCGCACCCGGTGGAAAAAATGGAAACGCAAATGTGTAACAGTTGTAAGGCATCGTATATTGACGTAATAAGACGGAAAAAAAGGGCGCTGACGAACGGGGGTGAGGGAGGGGGTTCGGAAGGGGTCGGAAAATTCCCAGGATCAACCTGGAATCTAAAATGTGTAACAGTTGTAAGGCATCGTATATTGACGGAATAAGACGTAAAAAAAGGGCGCTGACGAACGGGGGTGGGGGAGGGGGATCGGAAAATTCCCAGGATCAACCTGGAATCTAAAATGTGTAACAGTTGTAAGGCATCGTATATTGACGGAATAAGACGTAAAAAAAGGGCGCTGACGAACGGGGGTGGGGTGGGGGGGGTCGGAAAATTCCCAGGATCAACCGTAGAGGATCCACGCCCAGGTGGCAAAAATGGAAAAAAGTATGTGTAAGAGGTGTAAGGCATCGTATATTGAAGGAATATGACGAAAAAAAAGCGCGCTGACAAACGGGGGGGGGGGAGGGGGCTCGGAAAATTGCCTACGATTTAAAGAAAAATTTACCATCAATTTTCACCATTTAAACGCATTGTTGGCATAAGGGAAGTAACTCTCTAAAAATCTCTATATAAACGGCAGTTTTTCTGTGTGTCTGTCAGGTTGTACCCTCACCCTGACCACGGCTTTCAACCGATTCTGATGAAACTTGACACACACATAGCCCAATGTCATAATTCAAAACTAACGCAGCGAAAATTTTGAAAAGTTCCCCCAGTTCTGAAAAAGATCGATAAATTCGACATGGGGTCGAGAATTTCAATTTTTTTGCTATTTTCAATATTTTTCAATATTTTTGCTAAAAATGCTTTATAGTTATTTCCCTTACAAACCCGAGCAACGCCGGGCGATACTGCTAGTCTATATATATTTTTTTTTTATTTTACAAACAAAAAGTGAAAACTGAAGTAATGGAATTTGAATTTTTGAAGTTGCGATTGATAATTATTCTGTGACAATCAATAATATTGGGAAAATATAATCTGTACTTACCACATGCGTGGTAGATTTATGCCAACAATGCGTTTAAATGGTGAAAATTGATGGTAAATTTTTCTTTAAATCGTAGGCAATTTTCCGAGCCCCCGAGCCCCCCCCCCCCCGTTTGTCAGCGCGCTTTTTTTTCGTCATATTCCTTCAATATACGATGCCTTACACCTCTTACACATACTTTTTTCCATTTTTGCCACCTGGGCGTGGATCCTCTACGGTTGATCCTGGGAATTTTCCGAGCGCCCCCCCCCCCCCGTTTGTCAGCGCGCTTTTTTTTCGTCATATTCCTTCAATATACGATGCCTTACACCTCTTACACATATTTTTTTCCATTTTTGCCACCTGGGCGTGGATCCTCTACGGTTGATCCTGGGAATTTTCCGACCCCCCACCCCACCCCCGTTCGTCAGCGCCCTTTTTTTACGTCTTATTCCGTCAATATACGATGCCTTACAACTGTTACACATTTTAGATTCCAGGTTGATCCTGGGAATTTTCCGCCCCCCCCCCTTCCGCCCCCCCTCCCCCACCCCCGTTCGTCAGCGCCCTTTTTTTCCGTCTTATTACGTCAATATACGATGCCTTACAACTGTTACACATTTTAGATTCCAGGTTGATCCTGGGAATTTTCCGACCCCCTCCCTTCCGCCCCCCCTCCCCCACCCCCGTTCGTCAGCGCCCTTTTTTCCGTCTTATTACGTCAATATACGATGCCTTACAACTGTTACACATTTGCGTTTCCATTTTTTCCACCGGGTGCGGATCTAGATATTAACCGAGGGTAGCATTTTAATTTTTTTCTTAAACTTTCCCTGACCGTGTTGGGATCAAGAATCGTTACCTAAGATCATTAATTACTGTGACAGTGAAAGGACAAAGGAGATTCCATCGTCCTGAATAGCTGGAGTGCCGGTTCAATTCCAACCAACGGAACAAGGGGCACGATGTTTTTCTGTTTATTTACCTTTTTCTTGCCTCCATAACACTATGTATACACCAAGTGATTTTTGCATGCGAACAAGATTGCGTATGCATATGTGTACATGTATTTGTGTGTATATTTTCGTTTTGCATTTATATGTCTGTATATGTATGTGGTCTGCGCACATCTATCTGTGTATTTTGATGTATACATTTATATTGATGGTTTAGTATGAGTACGTACTGTTGTGAAATATTTTAATATATTTTAATTTCAATTTTTATGTATTAATTGTATTAATCGAATTATATTTTCTACATAATTAATGACAATATGTATTTGAATCAAATCTTCGATTTAAGGTTTATCCTCGATTTTTATAATTTTATATTGAACTCATTTATTTGTTTTGTTTATTTTTGTTTATTGCTCGCATATGACCGTTATTTGAAAGGTCCAATCAAATAAATCCATTTTTAAAGGTGTAACATTTATACTAGTCTTGATAGAATTGTCATCTCATTCCTATTTTAACAAAACTATCCGACGAACGGGAACATGAAACTCTGAGTAACAGCTTTTGTTAAATTTCTGCTGCTTTTAAATAAAGCATATTACTCTACCTCTTTTTTCCACCTTGTTTCACATTTATGTGTTTACTCTGGTATATATATATATATATATATTCCTCCTTAATCCCTTCTTTCTCCTTTTCTCTTGGTCACTGATTCTGTCCCCTGCCTTCCACCCTCTTTGATTCCCTCTCTCTCTGTCTCTCTTTCTCTCTCTCCTGCGACCTGCTGCTTCTTAAACCATTCTGTTGGCCTTCGTATCTCGACCAACATGTGTCCCCGCTACCGAAACGGTAATTATTTCTACGCCAGCTATGTTGTTGTTGTTGTTTTTGTCTCATTTGGTCTAAAGTCGTATGACAACCACCGTTATATATATTTTGTTTATTCATTACTGTTTTCAATTTCGTTTTCGTCTCTTGTATTCACATCCGTCTTGTGCGTTCACATTCCTGTCTTCTACCAAGAAATCTAATGCTTACAGCTTAGTTTTTTTTTCTTGGGGCTGGCCGAGTTGGAGCAAATATCAGAATTGAACAGCCGAAATTTGCTATGATGATTCGGTGTCTGACTGAAGATTGAAGGCTTCGAATGATTTGTCTGTGTTCCGTGTTCGTCCCTTCCTGTATTTCACGTTCATTATATATAAAAACATTCATTCTATATATATACCTTGGATAGTAGGGCAACATGCTGTGCATGAGGAGACCTATTGAGTCAAGTACATCAAAATCAAAATAAAATGGAAGTTGTAATTGTGATCTCTGTACTGGTGGCATGTAAAAAGCACCCACTACATTCTCGGAGTGGTTAGCATTAGGAAGGGTATCCAGCTGTAGAAACACTGTCAGATCAGACTGGAGCCTGGTGCAGCCTCTTGACTTCCCAGACCCCAGTCAAACCGCCCAGCCCATGCCAGCATGGAAAGCAGACGTTAAACGATGATAATAATGATATATATATATATATATATATATATATATATATATACACATATATATATATATATATATATATGTGTGTGTGTGTGTATATATATATATAGATGAATGTATGTGTATATGCATCTGTGTATACGTATGTGTGTGTGTATATATGCATACATAAATGATAGGTGTATACATGTATATATAAGTATATATAAATATGTGTATATATAAATGTCTGTATTGTGGAAACAAGTTGGTTATTGAATGGAATAGTTATAGATTTAAAATTATGAATTTACAAAATTTCAGTTAGATTATTTATTGATGATTAAGCTCACTCTTATACAGCGTCTTCGTAAAGATTCAGAAATTATAAATATTTTCATTTGATATTTTTCATCAAATATTTAAGAAGATATGTCAATCCAATGAAGCATCATTACATATTTAAACAGATTTGATTATTCTTGAAAAACTTTGTTTTATTACGGAAGTGGAAACAGCTGTAATTTATGAGATATGTCGTTTGTATAAAATATTTAAATGGATTTGAATTTATAATTGTTCAATTTATTTTGTTTTTCCATTTCTGATTTATATATATGTATATGTATATATATATATATATATATATATATATATATATATATATTACATCATATTTGACATTTATAGGCATTTATATGGACCACATCCAATATTCGCAGGTGGTCTAGGAACATAAACCCCGTGAATACCGGGGCAAAAGTGTATAGCTGTGTGTGTTGGTCTGTTTTTTCCTGTAATGGATAAAGTTGTGCCTCTGTGTATGTTTTTTTTGTGGTGGGGTGGGGGGGTTATGTTAGGGTGCAGTGTGTAATATGTGTGTGAGGGTCCATGTATATGGTAGTCCAAATCATGTGAAGGGGGTATGTGTTGGGGTGGGGAAGACAGTTTATTATGTGAGGTGTCTGACTTATAGGGGTGTGTGCATGTCCGCTTTATAGCTGAGTCTGCATGGGTGCCTTGGTGGAAGGTCACTTGCAGAAGGTCGCGGCAGGAGACTTGTGGTTGCAGTCAGGGTGGGGCGTGCAGGTACAATAGAATGTAGGGAGTATTTACGAAAAAAACAAAAGACAAAGACAGGTGGTGTACAAAACAAACAGATGTATTAGTATAACGCTCAGGAATAGAAAAAAGTCTTTTACGTTTCAAGCCTACGCTCCTCTACAGAAAGGGACACAGAATAAAACAAGGAGAGAAAAAAATGTGTGTAGTGGCTAATGATTTATTATGGCGACTGACTGCCAGACAGAAGGGTCACACAAGAGAGCAAAGAAGTAGGGGAGATAACAAAGTAAAGATGAACCCCCAACAGGAAGGTGCGTGTGTGTATAAGAGAGTATGTATGTGCATGTGAAAGAAGGCTGGTGGTTTGGACGTGTGCGTGTATGTATGTGTAGGTGTGAAAATGTGGGGATGGGAATTGGTCAGTGCTGGTGTGTGGGTGGTGTGTTGTGATGTGATGTGTAATGTTGTGTGGTGTGGTATGATGTTGTTGGGAGGTGGGGGAGGTGAAAGTGGAGAAAGCACGGGCGGTGTGTGGGTTCGGCTGAGGGTTGGGGTAGAGATGGGGTATATGGGTAGGCAGAGGGTGGAGGTAGAGGTGGGGTATGTAGGAGAGGGTGTAGGGGATAGGATGTGAAGGCTAGGGAAGGTGGAGTAGGAATGTGTAGGGGTGGGGTGGGCTTATGGGGGAGGGTTGACAATGAAGGGGGAAGGTGGGTATGTGAGGAGAGAGAGAAAGAGAGGGTGAAAGAGTAAGAGAGAAGAGGGAAAGAGATTAGGGGTGAAGAGAAGTAGGAGTTGGGACAAGAGAGGAGAGTGAGGGGAAGAGAGGCAAGGGGGGGAGGTTAGATCAAGAGGGGAGGAGAGTTCAACCCAAATGGTGTAAAGGAGCGAAGAGGGAAGATTAATCCCTGTTCACAGCACAAACGGGAGTCAGGATGGCCTCTGTGCAAGGACAATCCGAACACGGACAGGTGTTGCAAAGAGTGACCGGTAGAGCGGAAATGGTGTGAGACCGGGGTGTCATTGCCAAGGCAGATGTCTCAGAGGTGTTCTGCAAACTGGTGAGCCAAGCGGCGTCCTGTTTGTCCGATGTACAGAGAATGGCAGAGAGAGCAGGAGATGCAATAGATGATATTGGTGGAGGTGCAGATGAAGGAGTTGGTGATGCGATAAGGTTGATGATAGGTGCCAGTGAGCAGGGTGGTGTTGGAGAGGTATGGGCAAGTGCGGCAGTGTGGGCGGGAGCAGGGGAACGAGCCAGGTTGGGAGGTAGGGTTGGGGAAGAAGCTGTGAACCAAGAGGTCTCGTAGGTTGTGGGCTCATTTGAAGGAGGGGAGGGGTCAGTTAGGGAAGATGTGTGAAGTGGACAGGTCAGACTGGAGATGCTGGAAAGCTTGGAGAATAGTGCATTGGAGAGGTAGGTGAGAGGAAAAGGGAGGCGGGAGACTGCAGGGCGGGTTCGGGGGTGAGAGAGCAGATGCACAGTCCATGGACTGTGCTCTGGCAAGGGCGGTGTGGATAGTGGTGAGGAGAATGTACTTCCTTTCATGCAGGCAAGAATTAAACACTGCACTCCTGCTATTCAGGTAAACATCCGGGCATTGAGTACATTTCTCTCTCAGCCAGGCATAATCTGCACTTTCTGCTGCTATTGAAACATGGTTTGCATCTTTCTAAGATCTTCTATTTTAAACTGTACTCCATGGCACTTTCTTTCAGAATCCAGAATGTTTGGCTAGGGTTGTGGTGTTATGTTTCTTGGGGATGTTGAATGAGGACTTGTTGTTATTAAAGCAGGTTCTGAAGGGGGCCTTCCTACATATTTCCCCATGCTTGGTTGTCCATTGACTCCTCTTGATTACTTCTGCTTATAAACAACTGTTTCCATATTGCATGAGCATCCTACCTCGGCCTTGGGTTTGGGTCTGCCTACGAAAATCTTTTTTACACTAGGTGCACAGCTAAAGGATAATCTCAGGGTATGTCTATTAAATATTTTGTTGAATCTATTGGTTTGGGAGTAGTGCCTATCAATCTCCAGCTTGTCTTCAAGCAAAAAGATCTTTGATGGTGCCACCCCATACTACAGCCAAGCTCTGACTACCAGTGGTTACATGGATATTAGTCTAGCCCCCAAGAGCAAGCACTATCAGAAGGTATTGTGGTTCACACTACCATTCTCTTTAAGCATAAAGACCAGAGTAGGTAATATCTTCCTGAGGTTAGTTAATAGACACTTCCCCTGAACAAAATATTCAACAAAATATTTAATAGACATACTCTGAGATTATCCTTTAGCTGTGCACCTAGTGTAAAATAGATTTTAGTAGGTAGACCCTGACCCGAGGCAGAGGCAAGATGCTCATGCAGGGTAACACATCTTGTCCACTAAATGGCCACTGCAATATGGAAACAGTTGTTTACAAGGCAGAAATAACAGCAGCAGGAGCCAATGGACAATTGAGCATGCAGAAGTATGTGAGAGTAACAGAAGGCCCCTTC
>NC_043000.1:75464118-75469118 GCF_006345805.1 Octopus sinensis | reverse complement strand
CGTGCCACGGCCACGAGTCGGATAGTGCTTTTTATGTACCACCAGACCAGGGATCCTGGCTGGTTCAATTCGATTTCGATTTCGCTTGCCCCAACATGTCTTCACAAGCAAAGGGGGTTGGCATGGGTGCCTGTCGTACGGTCGCATTGGAGTATTTTACGTGCCACGGCCACGAGTCGGATAGTGCTTTTTACGTACCACCAGGCCAGGGATCCTGGCTGGTTCAATTCAGTTTCGATTTCGATTTCGCTTGCCCCAACATGTCTTCGCAAGCATGGGGGGTTGGCATGGGTGTCTGTCGTCGGATGAGGTTCTATATCGACTTCGCTTGCCTCAACCGGTCTTTGTGTCCAGGGAGGAAAGGCATTCATAAGTGGGCTGGGCTCACTTGTCCTGCCTGGTCTTCTCACGTACAGAATATTTCCAAAGGTCTCGGTCTCTGGTCATTTCCTCAGTGAGGCCTAAAGTTCGAAGGTCGTGCTTCACCACCTCATCCCAGGTTTTCCTGGGTCTACCTCTTCCACGGGTTCCCTCAACTGCTAGGGATTGGCACTTTCTCACACACCTATCTTCATCCATTCTCGCCACATGACCATACCAGCGCAATCGTCTCTCTTGCACACCACAACTGATGCTTCTTAGGTACAACATTTCTCTCAAGGTGCTAACGCTCTGTCGAGTATGTACACTGACATTACACATCCATCGGAGCATACTGGCTTCATTCCTCACGAGCTTACGCATGTCCTCAGCAGTCACGGCCCATGTTTCGCTGCCATGTAGCATGGCTGTTCGTACACACGCATCATACAGTCTGCCTTTTACTCTGAGCGAGAGGCCTTTAGTCACCAGCAGAGGTAAGAGCTCCCTAAACTTTGCCCAGGCTATTCTTATTCTAGCAGTTACACTTTCAGCGCACCCACCCCCACTACTGACTTGGTACCTAGATAACGGAAGCTATCAACTACTTCTAGTTTTTCCCCCTGGAAAGTGACGGAAGTTGTTTTCTGCAGATTTTCGGAGGTTAATGCTCCCGAGCATCTGCCACATACAAAAACTATCTTCCCAGTTAGCCTACCTTTGACATTGCTGCACCTCTTATGTGTCCATAGCTTACACTGGGTACATCTTATAGAGTTTCTACCTACACCTTTTCTACAGATCGAGCAGGGCCATCTTCCTGAATATTTGTGGATTGTCTACCTTTCTACTTATTAGTACTTTGGTTTTAGCTAGGTTGACTCTAAGGCCCCTTGATTCTAAACCCTCCTTCCACACCTGGAACTTCTCCTCCAGTTCTGATAGTGACTCAGCAATAAGAGCAAGGTCGTCAGCGTAGAGGAGCTCCCAGGGACAGCCTGTCTTGAATTCCTCCGTAATTGCCTGGAGTACTATGATAAATAGGAGGGGGCTGAGTACTGAACCCTGGTGGACCCCAACCTCTACTTTGAATTCTTCTGTGTACATGTTGCCAACCCTAACCTTACTTACGGCATCTCTGTACATGGCTTGCACAGTCCTCACCAGCCATTCATCTATCCCTAGTTTCCTCATTGACCACCAGATAAGGGATCGGGGGACCCTATCAAAAGCTTTCTCCATGTCAACGAAAGCCAGGTACAGGGGCTTATCTTTGGCTAGGTATTTCTCCTGCAGCTGCCTTACCAGGAATATAGCATCAGTGGTACTTTTCCCTGGCACGAACCCAAACTGCATCTCATCTAAACTAACTCTCTCTCTAATTAGTTGGGCTATGACCCTCTCCGTAACCTTCATTACTTGATCCAACAGCTTGATACCTCTGTAATTATTTGTATCTAGGGCATCACCTTTACCTTTGTAGCAGTTGACTAGTATGCTGCTGCACCAGTCATTGGGTATGACTCCTTCGTGTATCACCTGGTTGACTATACGGGTGACTAGGCTATAGCCGACACTGCCAGATATTTTGAGCATCTCTGCAGTAATTCCTGATGGGCCTGGGGCTTTCCCTGTCTTCATGCTTCTAATTGCCTTAGCTACCACGGAACTATCAACTCGGATAGCTGGTCCCTCTGTAGGGTCAACATTCGGCAGACTCTCTTTATCCCATTCATTTTCCTCATTCAGTAACCTTTCATAGTGGCGTCTCCAAGCTTCTCTCTTTGCATCCTCATTTAGCGCAAGTGAACCATCCTCCATGCGAACACATTTCTCTCCTACCACATCACGATTCTCTCTCACACACTGTCTTGCAACACGAAATACCTCAAGTCTTTCATCCTCACGGCGCAGGACATTGGCAAATTCTCTCTTATCTGCTTCCCCTCTGGCTAGATAGACCTGTCTCCTAGCTTCCCTTCTGGCAGTTTGATACCCTTCCCTGCTACCACCGTTCTTCCAGGCCTTCCAAGCCTGTTTCTTTTGTCTAATAGCCCTGTCAACAATATTGTTCCACCACCACCTTATTTTGGGTCTTAAGGGGACTTTGCACCAGCCACAGATCTGGTCAGCGGCTTTCAGCAGGTTGTCCCTCAGAAACGTCCAGTTGTCTTCTACCCCATGTGTAGCTATACCCCCTTCCACTTCGTCAAAGGCTTCAAGTAACATATCTCTAAATCTCTGTCCATTCGCAGGGGCTTTAAGCTTCCAGACCCTTCTTCTCCATGTTGGTCGTCTTCTAGTCGCCCTCTTAGTCCTGATCCTAAAGTCACTAACTACCAGTCTATGTTGTGGGGTGCATTCTTCGCCTGGGAAGGTTTTGGCATTTATAAGCAGCCATCTTTCCCTTTTTCTGGCAAGGATGTAGTCGATTTGGCTAGTATGCCGGCCCGATCGGTAGGTGACCAGGTGGCTTGTTGGTTTCCTGAAGTTAGTGTTGCAGACCATAAGACTATTCGCATCGCAGAACTCCAGCAGCCTGGTTCCCTCCTCGTTGCGGGAACCATAACCGTAGCCTCCATGTACGCCATGGAAGCCCCCAGCATGTCGTCCAACATGCCCATTGAAATCACCAGCCACAAAGAGAAGGTCCCTGTCGTTCGTCGATGAGGTGGTCTGCAGTAGGGTGTCATAGAAACTGTCTTTCTGTCCATCGGGTAGCCCTGGCTGAGGGGCATAGGCCGATATAATGGTTGCTAATCTATTATGAAGCACTATTCTAATCTTAAGTATTTTGTCACTTACTCTGATTACCTCAATTACTCTATCTATCCATTTCTCAGCGATAAGTATACCCACGCCACCAACCCCGTCAGTGTTCCCTGCCCAGAAAATCTTGTACCTGTGTTCCTTGCCTGTGAGGACCCTAGCAGATCCTCCTCTCCACCTTATTTCTTGCATACAACATACATCAACACGTCTCCGTTCAAGCATCTCGACTATCTCGCCAGACCTATATATATATATATATATATATATATTATATATATATATATATATATATATATATATATATATATATATATACATACATACATATATATATGTATGTATGTATATATATACAAATAAGAAAATGGAAGAACAAATTCATTTCAATCATCAACTTACAGATATTACTGTTTCATATTATTTATCTTTATATATATAAAACTGAGAATGTGTGTCTGTCTGTCTGTGTGTTTCCCTAAAACTGGCGAACTACACATCCAATTTCATTCAAATTTTACACATGCGTTACTTAGGGTCCATGTAGTTTCATGGGCAGAAAAAATGTTCAACTTCTTGCCTAGAGCGAGTTCATAGCAATATCATATCTTTTCCACTATTTCAGTATTACATGTTAAAAGTGAAACAAAAACGTTTCTCTATTTTATGTCAGATAATTTCACTTTAACAATAAAAATAATAATAACAATTGAATTATATGTAGTAAGTAATAATAAAATCAAACTAAAGTAACATAACAAAAGTAAAAATAGCAATGGTATAAAATTGCATCAATGATTTGAACTTGAATAAGTGGTTTCACATAATGGGAATAAATTAAAATAAAATTAGCGTGCAGAAATGGAATAGTCCAGATGGATATAAAAATTAAGCTAAAGAAAAAACTATTGTCTATAAAGTATACAATGTAGAGAAAAAAAAAGATTTGAACACATGGAGGAAAGCACCTTCGAAAAGTGTTTTGGTGCAACTATGAAAGGTATCTAATCAGAGGCGGTAAATTCGCCACAATAGAAGCAAGGTTCGAGTCAACGGAGCATGCAAGGGAGTACTCGACTCGAACTTACAAAGTGGAAATATTTTTAATTTACCCTCATATCTGGGACGTAGGACATCCCGGAAAAAAATTTTAAATGCCCCCCTCCCCCCAGAAGTAGAGGTAGGCTGGATTGTAGCCACACTTCTATACAAGAGGGAGGACAAGATACAATTGATCGAAATTACAAGAGACGGGCTAACAATTCCAGTCTGTTATATATTTTGAGTTTTGTTATCACTAGCGATATCAAGATATAACTTTGTATTTTGTATTTTATGTGTAGATGTATATATATAGATGTACATGTAATATGTACACATATATATATACATGCATTAGCACTATGACCCGGCAACGACGGGCCTTTAATGCTAGTTAACTATATAAATAGGAACATACAAATCGAACAAAACAATATACATGAATATGCAAGATAATAATACCATAAGAATAATACACATAAAATGGTCCTTACAGCTGTTTCAGCCTATAGATAAAGTATCTCATTCTGCCTATATTAGTCAGATGTATTAAGGTAATATGCAGTTAAAAATGAGTTACTTATATATATATATCTCAAGGTTTCATCAGAGATTACAAAGTACAATTATAAAAATGTAAATATAAATATGAAACAAAATACACATACAATAGGATATATATATATACACATAAGTGTATATATATATATATATACATATATATAAGTATATATATAAAAATATACATACACATAAGGTTACAGATAAATAAATATTTATACTGGAATATACCTATACATCCACATCAATGGGTACATATACAATGTTCA
>NC_043000.1:75376618-75459118 GCF_006345805.1 Octopus sinensis | reverse complement strand
AATTTCCAAATTTCATAAAGATCCATTCAGTACTTTTGACCTAGTTTTGGATCATAAAAGAAATTACTAAAATTTGGGAGTTAAGGTTCCCATTAGGGTGTTATATATATATATATATATATATATATATATTATATATATATATATATATATATATATATATGTATATATATATATATATATATAGATAGATAGATAGATAGATAGATAGATACACACACAGACATACAAAAATAAATTGATAGATACAACTGAGTGGGCAAACAAAAATATGAGACACAGGCTAGTGCATTTTTTATGTTGATAAGTCTGGTACTTATTCTATTAGTTTGTTCTTGCGAAACCAGTAAGTTATGTGGATGTAAATATATGAACAGTAGTTGTGAAGCAATGATGAGGGCGAAACACAGAGACAAAGACAAACACATACACTTACATATATACATATATATACACAATTGATTTGCTTCAGTTCCTGTCTATGAAATCCATATATATTGTTGTTGGCATCCTTTTTGTCTAGGGAGACAATGGAGTTGTCCATAAAATAATCTAGTCCGGCTTTTACATTTCATGTCCTAATACATCTCCTGCTGTGGCTGTGTAGTCCTATCCTGGACAAACACTCCCTCTGGGAGGTGCCGCAAATGTAGCAAAGACTTTGCCTGCCTGGTTGTAATGTCATAGTTTCTTGTTGACGTCTTTTCTTGTCTTTTCATTTCTCCTCTCTCTATGTCACTCCTTTGTATTCCCTCTTTTACAGTACATCGCCAATTTCCATGGTTGCTGGCAACTGCTTCCCAGTTGATAATATTGATGTTGCAGGCATTCATGTCCCTTTTGCAAACATCCTTGTATCATAAGAAGGGTCTTCCCACAGACCTAGTGCCCCTAGCAAGCTCTCAGTAGAGTATGTCCTTGGGGATTCTGCCATCTTCCATACGGCTAACATGTCCAAGCCATCTCATACGTCTTTGTGTGAGGAATGCAAACATGCTTGGTATTCCTGCTTGCCTGAGGACATCTTTGTTGGGGACATGATTCTGCCATTTGATGCCAAGGATTTTCCGGAGGCAGCGCAGGTAAAAGAAGATATTTAGGCGACACTCTTGGCATGTGTATGGCATCCCAGTCTCACTTACATACAGTAGAGTGCTAAGTACACATGCCTGGTAAATCTTCATTTTTGTGGTCTTGGTCAGCTTATTGTTGTCCCATGCCCGTTTGGAGAGTTGGGCCATCACAGCAGCTGCCTTGCCAATGCGTATATTGAGCTCAGCATCAAGGGATAGGTTGTAGGTGATGGTAGAGCCAAGATAGGTAAACTTCTCCACCTCTTGTAGTCTGTGGTCTCCAATATGTATGTTTGAGATGTCCAATGTAGCCTGACCCATGATGTTGGTCTTCTTGAGGCTGATAACTAAGCCAGAGTCGCTACAGTTGATGAGCCTTTGCAGGACTTCTTCTGTGTGTGATACCAGAGTGGCATCATCAGCAAATAGCATCTCCTTGATCAGGATGCTTCTGATTTTCGTCTTGGCACGCAGATGCGAGAGATTGAACAGTTTCTCATCACTTCTACTGTGCAGAAACACTCCATCATCTGATGTCTGAAAGGCATGTGACAGCAGCAGCGAGAAGAAGATGCCAAATAATGTAGGAGCAAGGACACAACCCTGCTTTACCCCGTTTTTTATTTGGAAGGCGGCTGATGTTGAACCATTGTGCTGTATTGGGCTTTGCATATCATCATGGAAAATTTGATGATCCTCAGCAGCTTTGGTGGACATCCGATTTTTCGGAGCAGGATGAAGAGGCCTTTTCTACTTACCAAGTCAAAGGCCTTTGTCAGATCAATGAAGGCCATATATAATGGCATTTTCTGCTCTCTGGACTTCTCATGAAGTTGGCGCATGGAGAATATCATGTCAATAGTTGATCTAAATCCACACTGCGATTCTGAATAAATTCGAGAAGCAAGCAGTTGTAGCCTGGACAGGATAATGCGAGCAAAGGTCTTTCCAACAGTGCTTAGAAGAGATATTCCACGGTAATTGTTATAATCACCACGGTCACCTTTGTTTTTTTAAAGCATAATGATGTTAGCATCCCGCATATCCTGAGGGACTTTATCCTCTTTCCAGCACTGACACAGAAGCTCATGAAGGTGCCAAAGCAGGATGGTGTTTTTGCCGGTTTTGATGATCTCTAAGGAGATGCCATCTTTTCCCGGAGCCTTGTTATTTGCTACAGAGTCAATAGCCTTGGTGAGCTCTTCTATAGATGGCAGACTGTCAAGTTCGCACATGACTGGCAAGATCTTGACACCCTCGATTGCAGCCTCAGCTATCATGGTCTCCTGTGAGTAGAGATCCTGGTAGTACTCCACCCATCTATCCATTTGCTTGCTTTGGTCCTTGATGAGATCTCCAGTAGTTGATTCCAGAGGGGCTGACTTGGTTTGTGGATGGACCGAAGGCTTTCTTCAAACCAGCATACATCCCACAGGTGTCGCCACTGTCAGCAGCTGACTGGATACTCTGACAGATTTCCTGCCAATACCTATTTGCACAGCGTCTGGTAATCAGTTGGGTTTTATTTCGTGCCTTTTTGAGTTCTTCGAGTGAATTTGTAGAAGAATCACCCTTGTATTGCATCAGAGCTGCACGCTTTTCTTCGATAACTGTTTCCAGCTCTGAGAGCCCAGCACTGAACCAATCTGGGTTTTGCCTTTCTCTCATGCTGAAAGTATCTATTGATGGTATATATCTATTATATCAGCTTCCCTGATATAATTCCACCTACTTTCAGCAGAGGAGTTGGGCAGCTACTGAGGGAAACCTTGATAGAAACAGCAAAGCATTTTCGCAGTGTAGGGTCCGAGGTTCTGGCAGTGTTAATGCATGGTTGGCCCATTTTCTTGGAGTGATGCACTTTTTTAGGCGGAATCCTCACCCTGCTTCTTATTAGTGAATGATCTGTGTCACAATCTGCGCTGTAGTAACTACGGGTCAGTTGAACAGAATTCAGAAAGAATCTTTGTGTAATGATGAGATCCAGCTGATGCCAGTGATGAGATCTTGGGTGTCTCCAAGATGCCTTGTGGGATGTCTTGTTGGCAGAGAATGTGTTGGTGATGCACAGGTTATAGTATGTGAAAAATTCAAGTAGTCTCTGACCATTGTCATTCATGTTGCCAATACCAAAGCACATACATTTACATATATACATACGTATATATACGATTGATTTGTTTCAGTTCCTGGCTACGAAATCTCTCTATATATATATCTCTATATACACACACACACACACACACACACACATACAAAGATAAATTGAGAGATACAATTGAGTGGGCAAACAAAAATATGAGACACTGCCTAGTGCTTTTTTATATTTTGATAAACCTGGTACTTATTCTATCAGTTTCTTCTCATAAAACCAGTACGTTATGGGGATATAAATAAACGAACACCAGTTGTGAAGCAGTGATGAGGGATAAACACAAACACACATACATAGACTTACATATATATACAATTGATTTCTTTCAGTTTCTGTCTGCAAAATCCACTGGAAGACTTTGGTTGGTCTGAGGCTATAGCAGAAGACGTGCCAAGTTATCACACAGTGGGACTGAACTGAGGACCATGTGTTTTGGAACCAAGTTTGTTACCACACAGCCACACCTGCACCTATGTATATGTGTATATGTGTGTGTGTGTGTATGGGTGTATATATGTGTGCATGTATATATGTGTATATATATATATGTGTACATATTACATGTACATCTATATATATATATATATATATATATATATATATATATATACATCTAGACATACATGTATACATATACATGTATATCTATAGAAATGCATGTATACATATACAGCTATACATATACATGTATCATCATCATCGTTTAGCGCCCGCTTTCCATGCTGGCATGGGTTGGATGGTTCAACTTGGGTCTGGGAAGCCAGAATGCTGCACCAGGCCCAATGTTTCTACGGCTGGATGCCCTTCCTAACGCCAACCACTCCATGAGTGTAGTGGGTGCTTTTTACGTGCCACTGGCAGAGGTGCCAGACGACGCTGGCAAACGGCCACGATCGGATGGTGCTTTTTATGTGCCACTGGCACGGAGGCCAGGCGAGGCTGGCAACGGCCATGATCGGATGGTGCTTTTTACGTGCCATTGGCACGGAGGCAGTCAGGTCGGCACTGGCAATGGCCACGTTTGGATGGTTCTCTTATGTGCCACTGGCACTGGTATCACAGCTACGATTTCCATTGATGTTGATCGATTTTGATTTTGTTTTTGTTTTTCACTTGCCTCAACAGGTCTTCGCAAGTAGAGTTTTGTGTCCCAAGAAGCAAAGGTATGCATAAAGTGGACTGAGGCCACGGGTTATGGCCTCACTTGTACTGCCGGGTCTTCTTACACACAGCATACTTCCAAAGGTCTCGATCTCTAGTCATTTCCTCGTGAGACCTAAAGTTCGAAGGTCGTGCTTCACCACCTCATCCCAGGTTTTCCTGGGTCTACCTCTTCCACAGGTTCCCTCAACCGCTAGGGTGTGGCACTTTTTCACTTTTTCAGCCATTCTTGCCACATGACCATACCAGCACAAATGTCTCTCTTGCACACCACAACTGATGCTTCTTAGGTCCAACTTTTCTCTCAAGGTACTCAGATAAGGGTTCGGGGACCCTGTCGAAGGCTTTCTCCATGTCAACAGGGGCTTATCTTTGACTAGATATTTCTCCAGCAGCTGTCTTACCTGGAATATGGCATCAGTGCTGCTTTTCCCTGGCACAAACCCAAACTGTATCTCATCTAAATTAACTTTCTCTCTAATTAGTTGGGCTATAACCTTCTCCGTAACCTTCATTACCTGATCCAACAGCTTGATACCTCTGTAATTATTTGTATCTAGGACGTCACCTTTACCTTTGTAGCAGTTGACTATTATGCTGCTACACCAGTCATTGTGTATGACTCCTTCGTGTATCACCTGGTTAACTATACGGGGACTAGGCTATAGCCGACACTACCAGATATTTTGAGCATCTCTGCAGTAATTCCTGATGGGCCAGGGGATTTCCCTGTCTTCATGCTTCTAATTGCCTTAACTACCAAGGTACTGTCAACTCAGATAGCTGGTCCCTCTGTTGGGTTGACATTCGGCATACTCTCTTTATCCCATTCATTTTCTTTATTCAGCAACCTTTCATAGTGGCATCTCCAAACCTCTCTCTTTGCATCCTCATTTAGCGCAAGTGAGCCATCATCCATGTGAACACATTTCTCTCCTACCACGTCACGATTCTCTCCCACACACTGTCTTGCAACACGAAATATCTGAAGTCTTTGGTCCTCACGGCGCAGAACATTGGCAAATTTTTTCTTATCCGCTTCCCCTCTGGCTAAATAAACCTGTCTCCTAGCTTCTCTTTTGGCAGTCTGATACACTTCCCTGCTACCCCCATTCTTCCAGTCCTTCCAAGCCTGTCTCTTTTCTCTAATAGTCCTGTCTACAACATTGTTCCACCACAACGTTATTTTAGGTTGGGAGGGGACTTTGCACCAGCCACAGATCTGGTCAGTGGCTCTCAGCAGGTGGTGGAACAATATTGTAGACAGGGCTATTAGAGAAAAGAGACAGGCTTGGAAGGACTGGAAGAATGGGGGGTAGCAGGGAATTGTATCAGAGTGCCAAAAGAGAAGCTAGGAGACAGGTTTATTTAGCCAGAGGGGAAGCGGATAGGAAAAAATTTGCCAATGTTCTGCGCCGTGAGGACCAAAGACTTATACATCTATATGTATACATCTCTCTCTCTCTCTATATATATATATACATGTAAATTTAAATTTAAAATAATAAGGGTGAGAAATTGAATATTAATTTGATTAATATGAATTGAAAACCAGTGGTGTAGCATATAAGACCATAGCAGATCTTCTAGCAAAATGGATATCCACTGTTAATGGTTCATCCATCTTATATAATAGTTTGACTTTAATAGTTTCAGTATTAAAGTGAAAGTATCTGACATTACAATAGAGAGATGTTTTTGTTTCAGTTTTAACACATAATACTGAAATAGTGGAGAAGATATGATATTGCTGTGGGCTCGCCCTAGGCAAGAAGTTAAAAATTTTTTTGCCCATAACACTCCATGTACCCTAAGTAAGGCATGTGTAACATTTGAATGAAATTGGTTGTGTAGTTCTCAAGTTTTAGGGATTCACACAGACAGACAGACACAGACACACACACATACACACATTCTCAGTTTTATACATATAAGATATGTCCCATACCATAAATGTATATCTGTTAAAGTATACAGATATATACGTATATATGCTTACGCACACATACATAAGTATACATGCATACATATATATTGATATATTTCTACACAAAGCCACAGATACATATATAAGTCATATCTATATTAATATACTAGCATTATGACCCGTCGTTGCCGGGTCATAGTGCTAGTGCATGTATATACATCTAGACATAAAATACAAAATACAAAGTTATATCTTGATATCGCTAGTGATAGCAAAACTCAAATTATATAACAGACTGGAATTGTAGGCCTATCTCTTGCAATTTCGATCAATTGTATCTTGTCCTCCCTCTTGTATAGAAATGTGGCTACAATCCAGCCTACCTCTACTTCAGGTGGGGGGGGGGGGCACTTAAAATTTTTTTCGGGGATGTCCTACGTCCCAGATATAAAGGTAAATTTAAAATATTTCCACTTTGCAAGGTTCAAGTTGAGTACTCCCTTGCACACTCTGTTGACTCGAACCTTGCTTCTATTGTGGCGAATTTACCGCCTCTGATTAGATATCTTTCATAGTCGCACCAAGACACTTTTCGATGGTGCTTTCCTCCATGTGTTCAAATCTTATTTTTTTCTCTACATTGTATACTTTATATACAATAGTCTTTTCTTTAATTTAATTTTTTATTTCGTTTGGTAGTGTTATCCTAGATTCACCGTCTTTGTCGGTGATCAATCCGTATTTCTTCCATTTTAATTTCAATGAGTTCGCGCCCACCGATGGCTGCAGCGAAATTCATTTTAGGACTTTCTTCTATCGAAGGCATTCTAACAGAAATGCTTCCGTGTAAACGGTGAAAATATTGTCAATTTCCCCAAACAGGGACACAATTCAATTTTTAAACAATAACCAAAGCTCCTTCACCCAAAGGGGGAGGGTTACAGTTTACAATTATTTAACAAATGCAACACAACAATGTTTCCTTTACGAGGAACCAACAAACGTGATAACAATAGTTAAACAGTAATAATAATAACAACAAACCTTACGATGAATCAGAAAGCAGTAAGCAGTTGAAGCTTTAGTCCTTTATGTATAAGAAATAAACCAACAGCAGTACTCTGTAAAAGCGGCTGTTCGAGAAAACAGATATTACATACAGCCAAACTTCATATAGATACTTAATGCTAGCTAATTAGCAGATAATCTAATGTAAAAGCACAGCTCCATCTGGACTATTCCATTTCTGCACGCTAATTTTATTTTTAATTTATTCCCATTCATGTGAAACCACTTATTCAAGTTCAAGTCATTGATGCAATTTTATACCAATTGCTATTTTTACTTTTGTTATGTTACGATTATATTATACTTTAGTTTGATTTTAATTATTACTTACTACATATAATTCAATTGTTATTATTATTTTTATTGTTAAAGTGAAAGTATCTGACATAAAATAGACAAATGTTTTTGTTTCACTTTTAACACGTATAACTCCAAATAGTGGAGAAGATATGATATTGCTATGGGCTCGCTGTAGGCAAGAAGTTGAACATTTTTTTGCCCATGAAACTACATGGACCCGAAGTAAGGCATGTGTAAAATTTGAATGAAATTGGTTGTGTAGTTCTCAAGTTTTAGGGAAACACACAGAGAGACAGACAGACACACACACATTCTCAGTTTTATATATATATATATCATCATCATCATCATCATCGTTTAACGTCCGCTTTCCATGCTAGCATGGGTTGGACGGTTCAACTGGGGTCTGGCAAGCCCGAAGGCTGCACCAGGCCAGTCAGATCTGGCAGTGTTTCTACAGCTGGATGCCCTTCCTAACGCCAACCACTCCGAGAGTGTAGTGGGTGATTTTATGTGCCACCGACACAGGTGCCAGACGAGGCTGGCAGACGGCCACGCTCGGATGGTGTTTTTTATGTGCCACTGACACAGGTGCCAGACGAGGCTGGCTGACGGCCACGCTCGGATGGTGTTTTCTTATGTGTCACCGACACAGGTGCCAGACGAGGCTGGCGGACGGCCACGCTCGGATGGTGTTTGTTACGTGCCCTCAGCACGGAGGCCAGTCGTTGCGGTACTGGCTACGGTCACGTTCGGATGGTTTTCTTATGTGCCACCGGCACTGGTACCACAAGGATACAGATTCCATTGATGTTCATCTATTTTGATTTGGTTCGATTTGATTTGATTTGATTTGATTCGATTCTCACTTGCCTCAACAGGTCTTCACAAGTGTCACAAGAAGGAAGGTATGCACAGGTGGACTGACTACGTCCCAGGTAGGGGCCACGGATTATGGCTTCACTAGTCTTGCTGGGTCTTCTCACGCACAGCATACTTCCATAGGTCTCGGTCTCTAGTCATTTCCATGGTGAGACCTAACGTCCGAAGGTCGTGCTTCACCACCTCGTCCCAGGTTTTCCTGGGTCTATCTCTTCCACGGGTTCCCTCAACTGCTAGGGATTGGCACTTTCTCACACATCTATCTTCATCCATTCTCGCCACATGACCATACCAGCGCAATCGTCTCTCTTGCACACAACAACTGATGCTTCTTAGGTACAACATTTCTCTCAAGGTACTAACGCTCTGTCGAGTAAGTACACTGACATTACACATCCATCGGAGCATACTGGCTTCGTTCCTCACGAGCTTACGCATGTCCTCAGCAGTCACGGCCCATGTTTCACTGCCATGTAGCATAGCTGTTCGTACACATGCATCATACAGTCTGCCTTTTACTCTGAGCGAGAGGCCTTTAGTCACCAGCAGAGGTAAGAGCTCCCTAAACTTTGCCCAGGCTATTCTTATTCTAGCAGTTACACTTTCAGCACACCCACCCCCACCACTAACTTGGTCACCTAGATAGCGGAAGCTATCAACTACTTCTAGTTTTTCCCCCCGGAAAGTGACGGAAGTTGTTTTCTGCAGATTTTCGGAGGTCAATGCTCCCGAGCATCTGCCACATACAAAAACTATCTTCCCAGTTAGCCTACCTTTGACATTGCTGCACCTCTTATGTGTCCATAGCTTACACTGGGTACATCTTATAGAGTTTCTACCTACACCTTTTCTACAGATCGAGCAGGGCCATCTTCCTGAGGATATTTGTGGATTTTCTACCTTTCTACTTATTAGTACTTTGGTTTTAGCTAGGTTGACTCTAAGGCCCCTCGATTCTAAACCCTCCTTCCACACCTGGAACTTCTCCTCCAGTTCTGATAGTGACTCAGCGATTAGAGCGAGGTCGTCAGCATAGAGGAGCTCCCAGGGGCAACCTGTCTTGAATTCCTCCACAATTGCCTGGAGGACTATGATAAATAGGAGGGGGCTGAGTACTGAACCCTGGTGGACCCCAACCTCTACTTTGAATTCTTCTGTGTACATGTTGCCAACTCTAACCTTACTTACGGCATCTCTGTACATGGCTTGCACAGCCCTCACCAGCCATTCATCTATCCCTAGTTTCCTCATTGACCACCAGATGAGGGATCGGGGGACCCTATCAAAGGCTTTCTCCATGTCAACGAAAGCCAGGTACAGGGGCTTATCTTTGGCTAGGTATTTCTCCTGCAGCTGCCTTACCAGGAATATAGCATCAGTGGTGCTTTTCCCTGGCACAAACCCAAACTGCATCTCATCTAAACTAACTCTCTCTCTAATTAGTTGGGCTATGACCCTCTCCGTAACCTTCATTACCTGATCCAACAGCTTGATACCTCTGTAATTATTTGTATCCAGGGCATCACCTTTACCTTTGTAGCAGTTGACTAGTATGCTGCTACACCAGTCATTGGGTATGACTCCTTCGTGTATCACCTGGTTGACTATACGGGTGACTAGGCTATAGCCGACACTGCCAGATATTTTGAGCATCTCTGCAGTAATTCCTGATGGGCCTGGGGCTTTCCCTGTCTTCATGCTTCTAATTGCCTTAGCTACCACGGAACTATCAACTCTGATAGCTGGTCCCTCTGTTGGGTCAACATTCGGCAGACTCTCTTTATCCCATTCATTTTCTTTATTCAGCAACCTTTCATAGTGGCATCTCCAAACCTCTCTCTTTGCATCCTCATTTAGCGCAAGTGAACCATCATCCATGCGAACACACTTCTCTCCTACCACATCACGATTCTCTCTCACACACTGTCTTGCAACAGGAAATACCTCAAGTCTTTCATCCTCACGGCTCAGAACGTTGGCAAATTTTTTCTTATCCGCTTCCCCTCTGGCTAAATAAACCTGTCTCCTAGCTTCCCTTTTGGCTGTCTGATACAATTCCCTGCTACCACCATTCTTCCAGTCCTTCCAAGCCTGTCTCTTTTGTCTAATAGCCCTGTCAACCACAGTGTTCCACCACCATGTTACTCTGGGTCAAGATGGTACTTTGCTCCATCCACAGATCTGGTCAGTGGCTGTCAGCAGATTGTCCCGTAGGAATCTCCAGTTGTCTTCCACATTAAGTGAAGCTATATCCCCTTCTATTTCGTCAGAGGCTTCGAGTAGTATGTCTCTAAATCTCTGTCCATTTGCAGGATCTTTAAGCTTCCAGACCCTTCTCCTCCAAGCTGGTCTTCTTCTGGGCAACCATTTAGCTCTGATCCTGAAGTCGCTAACTACTAATCTATGTTGGGGAGTACATTCTTCGCCTGGGAAGGTTTTGGCATTTATAATCAGCCCTCTTTCCCTTTTTCTGGCAAGGATGTAGTCAATCTGGCTGGTGTGTCTGCCAGAACGGTAGGTGACTAGGTGAGAGGTGGGTTTCCTGAAGTGGGTATTGCAGACCATAAGGTCATTTGCATCGCAGAACTCCAGCAGCCTGGTTCCTTCCTCATTTCGAGAGCCAAAACCGTAGCCTCCATGGACGCCATGGAAGCCCCCGACATGTCGTCCAACATGTCCATTGAAATCACCTGCCACGAAGAGAAGGTCACTGTCATTTGTCAATGAGGTAGTCCGCAATAGGGTGTTATAGAATTGGTCTTTTTGTCCTTCCGGTAGCCCTGGTTGAGGGGCATATGCCGAGATGATGGTAGCTGTCCTATGGTGAAGAACTAATCTAATTTTAATTACTCTGTCACTTACTCTGACTACCTCGATTACCTTACCTACCCATTTCTCCGCAAGAAGTATACCCACGCCCCCGACTCCGTCAGTGTTCCCTGCCCAGAAAATCTTGTACCTGTGTTCCTTGCCTGTGAGGAGCCTAGCAGAACCTCCTCTCCACCTTACTTCCTGGATACAGCATACATCCACATGTCTCCGTTCAAGCAGCTCTACAATCTCTCCAGACCTACCTTTCAATGTGCCAACATTGAGCGTGCCAACTCTGAGGGTTTGGGAGGTGTGGGCATCAGAGACCCTGGGACGAGGGACAGCCGTGTCATGTACCTGAAAAGAAAAGAAAAGAAAAATATATATATATTATATATATATATATATATATATATATATATATATATATATATATATATATATATATATATATATATATATATATATATATATATATATACGCATACACATACATTTATTCACCAACATATAAATCATTATATACAAGTACATACATCTATATATCGATATACACTTAGTTAACTCTATAATTGAACAAATAAACTTATTATAAGTTAAGTAATTTTATATATAGAACACGTTCTTTAAATAAATAAACAAAAACTTACCTATGTCTATAAATTCATTTGTATAGATACAATACATCCTCCATTCATACAATATTACTTGATATACATACACAACACATATATCTCCACACACACATACATATAAACATACATATACATGTACATGCATATATAAATATACATACATATTCATATACATGTACATACACACATTACATTCATCCACACATAAATATACATATATACACATATATATACACTCAAATAACCTCCATATACATATGCAAGCACATACCTACATACAGCCCCCCACACACTCATGTTAATATACATATACATATATACATACATATATACAGACATTTACATATATACACATATATACATATGCAAAATAAATACACACATGATTACATACATACATATATACATATGCAAAATGTAAATATATCCACAGATATATATCTATACATACATACATGTACAAATAACCGCACAAATATATTTGTATACCTTAACATAAATCCACATAAGCATAAGCTAATCTATATATATATATATATACACACCTACACCTACCTTTAAAACCTTATATACATAATTAATAACATAAAAAAATAACTGAAAATTTATACATATATATACACCAACGTTTATATATATGTTTTGCAAGATTATGATGTGAAATCGTGTGTTGAAACAGATGTTGTTGTATTTAGCAACGGTCATTTTGCCAGTTTAGCCAATAAAAACACACACACTATATATTTGGTGTTAATTTGCTGCAGCTTTATTTATTTTTTACATTAATCTTAATCTTATTTCGGCCAGAGTTCTTTTGTCACACTTCTGTGACCTCATCAGTGGTCCTCTGCTTTCTTCTTTCTTATTTGTGTGTCTCTCCTTACTAATGGTCAGCCATTTTGTATTTTGTATTCCTATTGTATGTGTCTTTATTTGAGCATGCGTATACCTCTATGTGTGTCTATGTTTAGTTAGTGTGTGTGCGTGTGGGAGGGAAGTACCTGTAATATTTGTATCTCCTGTTTATACACGTTCGTGTAATTTGTTTTTGTTTATTTTGTTCATATGTTTACACCTACTTATTATTATTATTATTATTATTATTATTTTATTAAAAATTCTTGATGTTTAGTTAGTGTGTGTGGGGAAGTGCCTGTAATATTTGTATCTCCTTTTTATACACATTCGTGTAATTTGTTTTTGTTTATTTTGTTCATGTGTTTACACTTACTCATTATTATGATTATTATTATTATTATTATTTTTATATATGTAGATATATTTATATACCCCAATTACTTATATGTGTGTGTGTGTATATATATATATATATATATATATATACATACACACACACATATAAGTAATTGGGGTATATATATATATATATATATATATATATATATATATATATATATATATGTATATATATATATATATATATATATACATACATGTACTATATGTATGTATATACGATTATATTTATGTATATGTACAAATATAAATCTGTCTATAATATATAAGATGGAAGATGTATGTGTGTGTGTATGTGACCGACCATTATGTTGATCCCACCTAAAATCAATATTTTTCATCTGATTTCTTTCACACCTCACAAATACGTCACTTACGTTCCACAAATGGTTCTACACTCTTTAGACTTTTCACTTCTGGAGAAAGAGTCAGAAAAAACCCCATTTCTGATGTAGAGTGACTATTGTGGACAAGGGAGATAACTCTTTGTGAAGTAACATTCAGAAATTGATTGTCTTCCTTACATTTGTACCTCCCACTACACTTTTTCTTCGTTGACAATCAGTGGGTTGTACCCAACAACAAGATGCTCGCCAAAACATTTCGTGCACACATCAACATAGAATTCTGTAATTATGTCAAATCCATACTTTACATATGCAAGTACATTACCAAAGGATTGGACAGAGCCATTTTTCAAATAAAATCTACATGATCAACAGATTTTACAAATGTTGAAGTGACTCTTTTCGAAACCGGATGCTACATATCCACCAATAAAGCTATATGAGGAACCTTAGGATTGCCAATTCACGAACGATACCCTCCTATGATTCATCTTAGTGTTCATTTGGAAAATAGGCAGCAAATTTACTGCACAGAAGACAACCTCATTGAAAAAGCAGCAGCCCCACCAAAGACTATTCTCACGGCCTTCTTTCACCTGTGCAAAGTCAATCCCTTTGCAAAGTCTATTTTGCACACTGAAGTGCACCTTATTATACAGGGAATCAATCATCTTCCCAGTGGCAACGAAGAAAACAAGGCTGGCCTATGCAGTTGGATCCAGCCATGTACAAAGGTGAAACAACTGGACGTGTCTAGACAGTTCACCCCTTGAACTTCAAATGCTTCCATCTGTGACTCTTACTTCATGTCATTATGGGACCAAACTCCTTCGCACAGTGGACGGCCACTTATGCAGCACCTTCAAAGATGCCTGCTCCAAATGGGGACTTTTGGATACAGGTGATCAATATGACAATGCACTCGAAGAGGCCTCTCTGTGTCATTCTCTGCACAAGCTCCGACACCTTTTTGCAATAATGCTGGTTTTCTGCAACCTGACAGACATACATTCACTTTGGAATAAATACAAAAATTTAATGTGCCATGACATTTTGCTGCATACTTGCCAAATTACATGTAGCATTGACATTCCCAGTACCCCTGCCATTTATAACAGAGGGCTTCTTCTCTTGGAAGACTTGGTTATGGCAACTGGAGGTCAACAATTGGATGCTTATTCTTTCAGACAGAAATGAAGACACTTGTCCCAATTGCCTCAACATCCACAAACTCAAACAGTACATTTCTGATGAGCCCCATCTGAATTCTGATCAAGCCGATATATACAATTTTGTCCTCAGAAACATCCACACACACACACATCTTCTTAAATGCACCCAGTGGAAAAGGAAAAATATTCCTCTTGAATCTTCTTGCGAAGTTGCAGCATAATGTTGACCTTGCTATTGCTGTTGCCTCCTCAGGAATAGCCTCAGATCTTCTTGACAGTGGACAAACAGCACCTTCAAATTGCCTTTCAGTGTAGCACACCAAGAAAACCCAACGTGCCACATGATGCATTCCTCGGACGAAACGACAATTTTGAAAAAGTGCAAACTCATTGTTTGAGATGAAGTAACTATGTCTCATATATGTTCCCTACAAGCACTTTAATACTACTATGAGAGACCTTAGATCGAACAACAGCCTTGGAGGTGCAACTCTACTTCTTGCAGGAGATTTTCGACAAACTTTGACTATTATGCCCAAAAGAACACCCGCTGATGAACTTAATGCCTGCCTTAAAAATATCCCTTCGTTGGTCGCATGTCCAATCGAAACAACTCACCATCAACAGGAGATCACTCCTACAGACCGGTCAGCCTACAACTCAGTTTTCAGAAATGCTCCTTAAAATTGGCAATGAACAAATATCTGATGACAATGGATACATTGACACTATCACCATTGGCCACACTGTCTCCAGCCCTGATGACTTATGTTCTGCTGTTTACCAAAATCTTACAACAGAATATATAAAACCAGATTGGCTTCATGACAGAGCTGTTCTTGCACCTACATATGCAACTGTCAACACTCTTAACTATGAATTACTCAGTTAGCTACCTTCTCAAGAACGTTGTTACAGATCAGTTGACACCATTACCGACCTCGATCAGGTTGCACACTTTCTAACAGAATTTCTCGACTCTTAAGATCCTCCAGGACTCCCTCTCCATGAACTTCACTTAAAAGTCAGTCGCCTTGTCATCCTACTATGGAATTTAAATGCACCTGCACTATGCAATGAAACTCGCCTTGTGGTCAAACAAATGATGGACCACATCTTTGAAGCCAAAATTATCATGGGACATGACAAAAACAATACCGTTTTCATTTCGAAAAGTCCGCTAAATCCAACTACTCCTACCGTATGCAGAAACTTCAGTTCCCTCTCAAACTCAGCTTCACCAAGACAATTAACAAAGCACAAGGACAGTCACTGAAAGTTGTTGGATTGGACCTTCAAACATCATGATTTTCACATGGATAATTCTACGTTGGTTGTTCCAGAGTTGACCATCCAGATAACTTATTCATCTATGCTCCTGAAGGAAAAACCAAATATGTCATCTTCAAAGCAGCCCTTTATTCCTCTACTGCAGTCTTCACATCTACACCAAACTGTGGCCATTAGCAATCAGACTTCCTGCAAACATTTCATTGATATTTTGCTTCATTTCCCTGATTGCTGTTAACAGCAATCAATGACCCTTCTTACTTCACGCATGCTGTTCGCTCATAAGTGTGCTCTGACATTTATTTTTGTACATGCCATTATTCTATTTGTGTGTTTTCTATAAATGTTTGCTTTTCTTTATCATACATGATTTTCACTGCAAAAAAGCATCAATGCGGTTGTGTCAGGCATTACGAGAAAAATAAGTACATGATACAAAACGCTTCAAGATATAGGATCCCTAATACCTACTGCAATTGCAGTCTCATTTCATGGACTTCATTTATTACTAACTGCCAAATTTGTGTTCAAAAAGATTTATTCATTACCAAAGTTGCTTAATACCATATAAACTGCTAGCAAAAATGGTAATTTACATTTTACACATATCAACTGCTAGCAAAAATGGTAATTTACATTTTACACATATCAACTTCTAACTGCAGGCTAATTCAACTTCAACCATCCATCGGAGTGCACCATTATAATACATTACACTGTCCAAAGGACAGGGGCATTTGCTAGTATATATAAGGAAAATAAGATAAGGTAAAAAATGCTAAAATAATTTTATCATGAAGAACATTTTAGTACCGGTTTTAGTCTTTTCAACTTTTTCAACAAAAGCAAGAAAAATAATTAAATTGTGGAAAAATTAAACGAAGTGATTTTTAAAGATATTTCCATAGTCTTCAAATAGGTAGGACATTTTCCTTTTTTGTGTCTCTCTCTTACGGTAGGTAGTAGCAGATCTGAAGAAAAAGTTACTATGAGGGATGTTGGTTCTGGACTTTGATTGTTTAAGTAGCAGCAGCTGAGGAAAGAGATGGAGAAGAAGACGAAGAACAAGGCTAAGTGGTATGACAGTAGCAGACTGTTCATGGAATCTTCTTTAATGGTCAAGTGACCTGTTGTGGTTGTAGTAATAGTGATTGGAATTGTTCTGAATAAATTCATTGATAGTGACTGTTCTGAATATATCGTTTTTAATATTTGCATGGGTATTATTCTAAGATCCCTGTAGTAGTGTCATCTGTGGTGGAAGCATTCAAAAGGGGTTTATATTTTGTGAAAGAATATGCTAATGTGCTGGTTATAGGTTGCATTGTCCCTGAATTTATAGAGGAGAAAAGTTCTGAAGTTGGGTTGTTGTTAGTGGCATAAATATCGATGTGTTCACTTAATGCTGTTTTTCTGTATTCCAGAATTTTAATCTGGGAACTATGTAGGGTCATCCTCTGGCGTGGACTGTTTTTGATTTGGCCTATGTATTGGTCTCGACATCCTGAACAAGTTAACACATATTAGGTTTTCCAAAGCAGATGTAAAGTTGTTTTTCACTGTAAAACATTGACCCTGTTTAAAGGAGAACTCTGATTCCTCAATTAGGTTGACAAGTGTACTTGGGCTTGTGTTAGAAGACTTTTCATTGACTTGAATTGTCTTTTGCTCTTTATGATGGTGTGCATTTGGAGGATTTGATTCATTCTGTGGTCCCTTTTTAGAAGAGGAATGTTCTGGAGGATGGTGTTGAAGGCTTCATTTTTAAGGGGGTTGGGTGTGCATATGTATGGTAGGGCTTTTGGTTGTAAATCCTTCTTTAGTTTGGGATGTCTGAGTTTATGGATTTTGAGTTGTGAGGCACGTTGAAAACCTATATCAATTAGTGATAGTGAGTAGTTCCTACAGATGAGTGTATCCTTTAGCTCCTCATGTAGTTGTTTGTCCCTGGTGCTTGTATCAGATACTATAGTACAAATCCTTTTTGCCAGGTTGAAGGGGATATTCATTCTAGTGTGTCTGTGGCAGCATGAGTTGAACAGTAGATATAGGTTTAAGTCTGTGGGCTTATAGTATATGTCTGTTTCTATTTTGTTGTTGGATTTCTTTATGAGGATGTTGAGGAATAGAAGTTGTTGATGGCTATATTCCATCGTAAATTGAATGTTCATGTCAAGTCCATTTAGAAGTGCTAGAAATTCTTTAAGTCTCTCTATACTTTCATGCCAAAGAATGAAGCAGTTATCTAGATACCTCTTCCTATGTAGAAGGAGAAGACAACTTCTATCGGCAAAAATTGGGGACTGCAATGGGTACGAGAATGGCCTCTTCCTTTGCTAACCTATCTTTATCATTAGGTACTAGAAAAATACAGCAACCAATTCTCTCTACATTAATTAACTGGAAGCTTATTCATGAGGGGATTTATGTATTACGATGGCAGGTACTCCCACAGCCTCATGGACAATCATGTGTGAAACAAACTATTCCATAATAGAGTTTGAGGTAGAAGTCATATTTTATGAAAGCAGGATTAACAAACTTGTAAACAGAAATAATATATTTCTAAATCTTTCAGAGAGATTTATGCAGTAGCAGCACGATAAAGTGATAGCATGTTGTCAACTTAATGTGACAGTCCCATAAAAGGGAAGAATGCTACCGTTATTTATGTGTCCTTATAAACTTGTGTCTTGTTGGAACTTAGAAGCTTCATAGCTGAAGAGGCATTACTCTGAAACTGGCTGACAAAGGTCTAGTGCATAAACTTAGAACAGATAAGGTTTCAACAGTTCTGCAAATGTCCATTCCCTTATCAATGCAAGTTTTTCTTTTGTTACCATCTTTCTTTTTATTGGTTTGATGTGGGAGGGAAGAGATGGTCCTCATGGCCTTTGCAGCCCCTCTGAGACTGATGAGATTGATGTTGACAATGTTCTGCTTAAGATGATGATTGGAATGTGTGCAGAGTGGGAGTTCATGAGGGATGAGGTTCTAGGAAGAAGTCAGTGTAGTGGTTAGTCAGAGTCTAGTCAGGAGAGCAAGGATTGGATAAACACAATACAAATAACAAAAGGAAGAGAAATATGTGAGTTGAGAGTACCTCAGCAAAGGTGACATGTGCTGTTGATGTTTTCTCTGATCTCTTCCATACTCTATTAACTCTGGTATATTCTTGAGTTTGATTTTATCCCCAAAACTCTTCTTCCAATGCCTCAAACAATCTACCTGCTATTACCTTCATTAATACTTACTTCTATGTAGAAAATGCCACCTTTTATTGCTCCTTAACTTTCTGCTTCTAAACATCATCCAAACATGGTCTTGATCTTGCTATGTCAAAAATGTGTGTTAGGAGAAATCTCTCGTGATAGTGAAGCAGAACTTTTGTAATAATCACAAAGATTATTCTAGTTGCCTGCTGTTTGTGTTTAGGGTGGATGTGTTAATGTTTTCTTGATGTGTCTTTTTATTGATGGAGACAAAAGTGATGTCTTCAGGGATGTTTTCAAGATCTTTGTTCATGGAGTCAGTGCAGATTGAGAGTTTTGTATTTAGATTACATAGTGGATGATGTTTTGGGTGTAGAAGAGTAAGAAGAAATAAAGGATGGCATTTTCTGCATGGTCTTGAAGGTGATGGCAAGTAGGTTGTCAATATACTGGAGAGAAAGAGTATTGGGGATAAAACCAAATCCAAAGGCACACAGAATTGGTAGAATGAGGAGAGTGATCAGAGAAAGGTTCAATAACACGAGCCTCAGTAATACATCCCTCTGGAGTGTAGTGCAAGAGGGTAACAGGAGGGACATTATCAGGTTTGAAGTGATTAAAGTGCTTTCATACTTGGTATATATTCATGGTAGCAAGATTGGTACAGTGGAAAGGGATAGTTTTGGAGGAGGTTTATTGAGTGTGTGCAGTGTGGAATTGGCTGCAAAGTGTCAATTATGTTACAGCAGGAAGGAGAGAAGCCTGCACTTGGCTGATATTTGTCATAGTAGAATAGACAAGAGCAACATAAAATAACATGCCTTTACATGAGTTGTCCTACATAGCCTTAAAAGTTGAGACGATCATAGCTGAAATAACTTTGTTCATAGTTTGTGTGATGAAAGTTGACCTAAAGCTAAACAACAGAGTATAATAAAATTTTAACACATATACATGAATACATACATTACCACCATCATCTGATGTCTGTTTTCCATTTCATGCTAGTATAGGATGGACAATTTGGTAGGAGCTACTGAACTAGAGAACTGCGCCAAGCTCTAGTCAGCTTTGGCATGGTTCCTATGGCTGAATGCCTTTCCAAATGCCAACCACTTTACAGCATATACTCAGTGTTTTTTATGTAGCATGAGCAGCAGTGAGGTTACCAAGTAACTTGTAAAACAAAGATTCCTTGACTGAGAGGAGTGGTATTGAGGGAGGTGGCTTTGTGCCAGGTGATGAGGGGTTAAATAGGACAGGGATAGAAACAGGGATCTTGCTGTAGAGAAGATACATGGTTACCCCAATTGGAGAGCAAAAGAGCAAGATGATGGCGATGTACCAGGTATACCCTCAAAGTAGGTGAATATGAGTGATAGAGGATTTGACAGGATGAGTGAGCAGGGAGTTCATGAGAGTGCAAAGGGGGAGAGGGGAGAAGGGGAATGTAGTGAGTAGTGAACATGAATATATAGAGGAATGGCAGGATGACAATAATATATTAGGTAGCAGGGAGAAGGGCAAGAGAAAGATATGACAAAGCTGGAAGAGAAGGAAGGAGAGACAAGAATAGTGCTTAAAGAGATGGGTGGGGGTGAATTAATGTTACATGTGGGTGGAATACAACAGTGTTTCCGGAACTGTTTTGCTGAGGTGAAGATGTCTTAAGAACCTCCTATCATCAGCTATCTCAGTCCATTGTCATCTCCATTAGGCTCAACATCTAGAGATTGGCTCTCACTCCTTCATCCCATATTAAGCAAGGCCATTTATCTGATGGAAAGGGGGTTTATTTGCTTTCTTGTTAACAACAACTTTGGTCTTTATTTACATTGAACGGATATTTGTCCTCATCTTGTTTGTTGTTAATACAACATTTCGGCTGATATACCCTCCAGCCTTCTTCAGGTGTCTTGGGGAAATTTCGAACTTGGGGTTCTCATTCCTAAGGTATTATTATTATTGTTAGTGTTCAGGTCACTGCTTGGAATCGAACTCAGAATCTTGGGGTTAAGAGTGCTCTTAACCCCAAGACTATGAGTTTGATTCCAGGCAGTGACCTGAACAATAATAATAACAATAATAATAACAACAACATTAAAAAATACCTTAGGAATGAGAACCCAGGTTCGAAATTTCCCCAAGACACCTGAAGAAGGCTGGAGGGTATATCAGCCGAAATGTGTGAACAACAAACAAGATGAGGACAAATATCCGTTGAATGTAAATAATGTACATAATTCCTTATCTCTTAAATATAGAACTGAACTTTGGTCTTTGCTGGGTTAACTTTAAGGCTTTTAAGTGTTTGCTTCCATACCTGGAATTTCTTTTCTATTTCTGCAACAGATTCCATTATAAGAGCAAGAGCATCAACATATAGTAGTTCTCAAGGGCAGCCAGTCATAAATTCCTGTTATGGCCTAGAAGACTATGATGAATAAGAGACAACTGCAAACTGAGCCCTAGTGAACTACTTGTACACGAAATTCATTACATTACTCACGGCTGACTCTCACCCTTCTGACAGAGGGGATTAGAGGTGTGAGGTGTTTTGGACTGGAAAGCAGTGTATCAGATTAGAGGCATTGTGGGTGAGAGATGCAAACATACATGGCTTTTATGGCTCCAACAAGCCATTAGGTTACTTCTTACTTCCTTAGGGATAATAGTGAGAGTCTGTATCAAAAGCTTTCTCCAGGTCAATGAGTGCCAAGTACAATAGTTTACTATTAACTAGATACTTCTGCTGCTGATGGCATCTGTAGTATTCCTCCTTGGCACAAAAACCAACCTGCATCTCCTCTAGTCTAATTCTGTTCCTAATCAATTGAGCTATAACTTGCTCTGTAACTTTCATGGCCTGGTCCAGTAGCTTGATACCACTATAATTGTTACTCTTGTAGCAGTTAACTATAATGCTGCTACATTAGTATGAAACCTTCCTTTACCAACTGATTGATAAAATGAGTGACTAGGCCGTATCCTACACTACCAAATATTTTAAGCATCTCAGCAGTGATCCCTGATGGTTTCTTCATATCCTCAGTTGCTTTATCTATCATACTGCTGTCAACTCTGAGAGTGGTTCCTAAGTTGGATCCATAAGAAGACTCTCCTTTTCCTGTGCATTCATCACATTTAGCAACCTTTCACAGCAGCACTTTCATGTCTCTTTTTTTTTAGAACCACTACATACAAGCATACCATTATCCATTTGCATGCTTCTCTCACCCACAATGCCTCTAATCTGATACACTGCTTTACAATCTGGAACACTTCACACCTCTGATCCCCACAGTGTATAACATTGGCATATCTACTTTCTGCTTCTTCTTTCACTATGTAAACCTGTTGCCTAGCTTCCCTTCTGGCTATTTGATATAATTCTCTGTTTCCATCATTTTTCCAGGGATAAATCGCTTTTTTTGGGTATTGGGATGATTTGAGATTGGTGCCAAATCTTTGGAGCAACAAAGGTGGAAAGTGTGTGGTTGCAGAGGTTGAGCAAAAGTGTGTGAAATCTATCATCCTTCCAAATTATAGCTGGGATGTTGTCGGGACCAAATGCTTTCGAGGCTTTTAGTTGCTTGGTGGCTGCTGTTAGTTCAAATATGGTAAAAGGGGAGGTGTTGATTTCCAGCGTATCTGATATGGGCACACTTGGAAGAGTGGGGTTATCAGGGATTTTGGCATTCTTCCCAAGAAGGTTTTTAAAATGAGTTGACCAATTTTCTAAACGCTTCTTAGCTGATCCCCCTTTAATTCTAATTGATGACCCAGAATTTTTGCCTGATAGGTCTTTGATGGATTTCCAGGCAAGATGGTGTTTTTTACTAATGTGCTCTTTGGATAGTTTTCTAATTTTGCCGTTGATAAAGTCGACCACGGCGTTCAAGTAAGCATCATCAAGATTCTTCTTGGCAGTTATGAGTTGGATCTTCAGTGACTGGGATAGAGAACGGTGGTAAGCTAGTGATATAGATTTTAGATGGTTTCTGGCTTCGATGACATTTGGAGAATTAGAAGGTTTGCTCTGGCCCCTACTCTTCTTTTTGGGAAGAGTAGCCAGTGCAACTTCCTCTGTTGATTTGATGAGGCTGCTGTAGACTTCTTCAATGTTCTCAGCATCTATTTCAGAAGTAGACAAAGATTGAAATTTGTTATAGACCTCAATAGTAAATTGCTTGGACATATCGGGGTTAGACAAGACTTCCTCCCAGTCAATCGTTTTCATCGGGTGAGGCTTAGCTTTTTTGGATGAGTAGCTGATACAATTTTGTGGTCAGAGCCAACAGAACTAAAGGAAGAGTATCCTTTAGGTAAATATCACTCATATCTTTGTGATTTGTTGTGTTATTAAGATTAATATCTGATAATTTAGATACAGCTACAATAATTCTCTTTTATAAAGCAACTGAGGATATTTTTATATTCACAGGATACAAGTATATGCAACAGATGCAGTCAAAAGTGTTCTGATTGAAGCACGACATTAAGAGCATTTACTTTCTTTAATATATAATGTAAAAAGAGCAGCATGTGATTCATCCCTTTGTTGATCATTGTTTCATAGATCCTTTTGCTCTGTCCACTTTTTCTACTTTAGCCTCTGACTGAAAATAAAGAACAAGGGAATTCCAGTTCTAGTATAATGTTAATTACATTTTCACACAACAACCATTTAGTTTGCAAAAGCTTTGGAATCTTGTTTTCTTTTGTACCAACAACACTTCATGTCATATTGAAGTCATTTTGACGTTTACTACTTTGAGAAAAGTAAAAAGTTAAATCCTTTAAAAAGGACTCGAGATATGAAGGTAGCACCTTCATTGCATGACTTGAACAAAGTGCAAACAAATGGCAAACACAGCCATTTTCTACTACAATTGCATCCAGAAGAGCATCCTTGACATTAAGCGATTGTTCATCAAAAAAGTGAACAACTATTGCTAAGATTTGTGTTACTGTGATGTCTGTACCCTCAACTATTAGTAATAAAAACTTTTGTTTCTTGAGAATTTCCAAGATTTCATTTTGTTCATAATGTGCAATTCCGTCTTGTATAATATATGTTAATTTTGTTTTTTTCATTTGTAGATTTTTAACTATTTCACTATTGAGAAAGGCCTTTTTACTAATTTCAGGTAAGTGATTTATATATAAGGTACGTGATTTATATATAAGGTACGTGATGTTCAGCAAGATAGTCTGCCTTAGCTACTTTTTCATTTAATGAATCATCCGTTTTTTTAACAATAAATGAATCTAATTTAATAGCAGATTTCTTGTGTTTGGCAGTGTTTTTATGAGCTAACAGCATTGATTTGTTAGCATTTGGTAGCATTTTTGCAGCAAATGCTGTAGCAGGTGTCAGGATTTTTATCATCTTGCCGTAACCAATCTTTAAGCTCAGTATCCTCCAACCACGACTTCTTGAAATTTTAGGTGTACCACTTCCTCTTTTTGGACACACTATTGTCTGCCATTAGTTCGCAAAGAGTTACAAAACAAAAACACACACTCAAAATGTTGTTAGATAAATTTTAAATCGCAAGTAACAATCAAAGCATACACCATCAACACAGTCAAGCTGTCAATTGGTGGTGTCAGAGTTTCAGACAAGTGTACCAGCAGCCACCAACACATTGTAACTTGTAGTTTCCAGGTATGATACAAGTATAAACAAATAATGAATGCATGCAATTGGTAATTACGTCACATACAATGTTTGTATCGATAAATTCATTACGCGAGATGATTATGGAGAATGTAGTGAGTGGTGAAAACCTGGATATATTGAGTGGAGTGGGGGGGATACCAGATAGCTATGATACAGTGAGCAGAGCCATGAGGACAGGATTGGGGAGTGAGAGACAACCATAGTGCAAGAAAGAGATGTGAAGAAAAGAGATGTAGTTTGGTTTGTTGGGGTATGGTGTGTGAAAAGCTTTCTTGTTATGTGTGGGTGGAACACACAGCGCTTCTAGAACTCAGTTTCACTGATGTGGATAGGTCTTCTTGGTCTATTGTCATTTCTTCCATGAGATCCAATATCCTAAGATCAGTCCTCATCACTTCATCTCATGTCTTCCTCTTCCACTTTCTTTATACAGCTGTCTCCATTCATTTGCATTGCATGTCCAAACTAAACACAGTCTTCTCTCTTGCATGCTGCATTTGATTCCTCCTTTTTACTCAATATGTTTGCACTTTGTCATACATGTGCATTGATGTTGCACATCCAACGGAGCATACTGCCTTCATTTCTCTCCAGTCTATCATGTCTTCTACATTCAGAGCCCATGTCTCACTTCCATGGAATATAGCCATCCACAGTCTACCTTTCACTCTGAGAGAGAGTCCTTTTGTTGCTAACAGAAGTAATAGCTCTCTCAACTTCCTCCATTCTATTCTTACTCTAGAAACAATACCTTCAGAGCATCCTCTACCATTGCTAATTTGGTCACCTAGGTAACAGAAACTATCTACAATCTCAAGAGAGTCTCCTGGGCGTTTGAGAGACTCTAAGTCCCATGTGCTCTTAGAGCTTATTGTTCCTGCATATCTGCCACATACAAAGACGACTTTACCTGTAATTCTACTGTACCTCTTATGTGTCCATAGCTTACACTAGATGCAGCAAATGGAATTACTTCCAACTCCTTTCCTACATATTGGGCAGGTTTATTTACCTGATGGAAAGAGAGTCTTATCTTCTTTCTTACTAACAACAACTTTGCTGGTTAACTTTAAGGCCGGTTGATTCCAGGTTACGCTTCCATACCTGGAATTTCTTCTCCAATTCTGTAATAAAAGTGCAGTCATCAGCATATAGTAATTACCATGGGCATCCTGTTTTGAATTTCTCTGTTATGACATGGAGGACTATAAGAGTGGGCTGAGAACTGAGCCTTGGTGAACCCCTACTTGTATGCTAAATTTATCACTGTATTCATGACCAACTCTCTGACAGCACCACTGTACATGGCTTGTACAGCTCTAACAAGCCATTCCTCAACCCTTAACTTCTTTAGAGACCACTAGATAACAGAGTGGGGGGGCTCTGTCAAAAGCTTTCTCCAGGTCAACAAAAGCTAAGTACAATGGCTTACTTTTGGCCAAATACTTTTCCTGCAACTGTCTTACAAGGAAAATGGCATCTATGGTACTCTTCCCAGGAACAAAACCTAACTGCATCTCAACTTGTTTAATTCTGTTCCTAATCAATTGAGCTATAACTCTTTCAGTAACTTTAGCAGTTTGATACCTTAGGCATCACCTTTACCTTTGTAGCAGCTAACTATGATACTACTACACCAGTCATTGGGGATGCCCTCCTGAATAACCTGATTAACTATACAGGTGACTAGGCTGTACTCTACATAGCAAGATATTTTAATGCAACAAAAAATATATTTAATGTTTACAAGTACACCAGCATGAAAAAAAATCGACCCTTTCTGTTTTTGAAATTTTTTCAACAGATGCCTATGTTTTTGATGAGAGATTCTGACTATGCCAAAAACTATGTTTTCAAAATTTTATATTCCCCTTTTCCCACCCCAAATTTTTAAATTTTAACTTTAAAAAATTTTTTTTTTTTTAGTCTACATGGAAAAATATGGAGATTAAGAATGTGGGGAAAAAATAATAATTAATTTCAAATTTTCTATGAGGTAACTCCAAAATTGATTCATACACCCCTTGCCACCCCATCCCGCTGTCTAACAGTATGAATGGCTTGTGTGTTTGTGTGTGTGCATGCAAATGAACAGAGAAAATACACAGAAATATGTTTTACATACCTGTCGTATATGTCGGTTTTGCTTTTTTGCTTTAAAGGTAAATGGTCCTGATAGAAGCAAACACAATATTCAAAATGTTTGTGTTCTTCATTCAGAAAGAATAAAAACTTCATAGGACTTCGTTCATGTGTATCCACCTGCAGGTGTGTGTGTGTGGGGAGTGCACAAGAAAAATATTTATGGAAAGGTATTGATAAAAATTCTATGGAAGTAAGTTATCTTTATATGCCATATTTGCAATTCTCCACATAAATGATAGGAAAATGGGTATTAAATTCTGGTTCAGTAAATTTACAGAATTTACTGAATGCCGTCATCTTCAAGTACAAAACAAAAGATTACTCTACAAATACCACACAAGTGAAAGAATCACGATTCACACTAATATTTATTCACATTTCATTTACAGCTGTAGTGAACTTCATCCAGGTATAGTGTGGATTAGATCCGCGATCACCAAATCTCACTTAACAGTTCAACAGCATTTTTCTTCACGGTAAAACAATAGTTTTTCTGTGAGTTACAGCAGTTACATTTGCCAGATGCCTTCGCTAAGCAGAATAATGTCTTTGCCACTTGATCCTCCTAACTTCTTCTAAGCCACCAAAAGTTATAATTGAGATAACAGGTACGACCAATGAAATCTATTGTTTCAACAATATGTCTCTTTCTGACTGCATGGTTATCATCATCGTTTAACGTCCGTTTTCCATGCTAGCATGGGTTGGACAGTTCGACTGGGGTCTGGGAAGCCAGGAGGCTGCACGAGGCTCCAGTCTGATCTGGCAGTGTTTCTACAGCTGGATGCCCTTCCTAATGCCAACCACTCCATGAGTGTAGTGAGTGCTTTTTACGTGCCACCGGCACAGGTGCCAGGGGAGGCTGGCAGCGGTCATGATCGGTTGGTGCTTTTTACGTGCCACTGGCACAGAAGCCACTCAAGGCGGTGCTGGCATCGGCCATGTTCGGATGGTGCTTTTTACATGCCACTGGCACAGGTATCACAACAACAATTTCCATCTGATATTTTGATGTTGATGTACATGACTTAATAGGTCTCCTCAAGTACAGCAGGTCACATGCCACCGGCACAGAAGCCAGTCAAGGTGGTGCTGGCATCGGCCACGTTCGGATGGTGCTTTTTACGTGCCACCGGCACAGGTATGACAATTACAATTTCCATTTGATATTTATTTTGATGTTGACGTACTTGACTCAATAGGTCTCCCCAAGCACAGCAGGTCATTCTGCAATCCAAAGTACTTTGGATGGGTTGGGGCTATGCAAAACTGATGTAACAAAGCCATGAACTCACATTATTTGTCGGGTCTTTGCAGTCACAGCATATCTCCGGAGATCTTGGTCTTTCGTCATTGCCTCTGTGAGGTCCAACATTCGAAGGTCATGCGTGACCATCTCATCCCATGTCTTCCTGGGTCTACCTCTACCCCTGATACCTTCGACTGTTTGGGAGTGGCACTTCTTCACACATCTCTCCTCATCCATCTGTAGTACATGACCAGACCAGCACAAACGTCTCTCTTGCACACTACATCTGATGCTTCTTATGTCCAGCATTTCTCTCAAGGTGCTTACACTCTGTAGTGTGTGCACACTGACATTACACATCCAGCAGATCATGCTAGCTTCATTTCTTTCAAGCCTACACATCCTCTGCAGTCACAGCCCATGTTTCACTGCTGTGAAGCATGGCAGTTCGCACACATGCATCATGCAATCTACCTTTCACACTGAGAGACCCTTTGTCACCAGTACGGGCAGAAGCTTTCTAAACTTTGCCCAGGCTATTCGTATTCTAGTGGTGACACTCTCTGAGCATCCACCTCCACTGCTAACTTGGTCACCTAGGTAGTTGAAACTATCTACTACTTCTAGTTTCTCCCCCTGGAGTGTGATGGAATCTGTTTTCTGAATATCTGTGGTGTCTATTGCCCCTGTGCATCTGCCGCACGCGAAAGCTATCTTCTCGGTTAATTTTCCTTTGATGTTGCTGCACCTCTTATGCATCTATAGCTTACACTGGGTACATCTTATGGAGTTTCTACCTATACCTTTTCTACAGATCAAGCAGGGCCACCTACATGAGGGTGTGTGTAGTGAGTTCGCCTTTCTGCTTACTATAATTTTGGTCTCGTTTACTCTAAGGCCTTTTGATTCTAAACCTAACTTCCACACCCGAAATTTCTTTTCTAGTTCCAGTAGTGATTCTGCTATGAGGGCCAGGTCATCAGCACAGAGGAGTTCCTAGGGGCAACCTGTCTTGAATTCCTCTGTTATTGCCTAGAGGACTATGTTGAATAGAAGGGGACTAAGAGCTGAACGTTGGTGGACCCCTACTTCTACCAGGAATTCTTCACTATACTCATTGCCAATCCTAACCTTACTAACGGCCTCTCTGTATAGGGCCTGTACAGCCCTTATCAACAATTTGTCAATCTCCAGTTTCCGTATTGCCCACCAGATAAGGGGTCAGGGGACCCTGTCAAAGGCTTTCTGCAAATCCACAAAAGCTAAGTAGAGGGGTTTATCTTTATCCTGTAATTGTCGAACCAGGAAAATGGCATCAGTGGTGCTTCTACCCGGAACAAAACTGAACTGCATCTCATCTAAGCAGACTCTCTCCCTAATGAGATGGACTATGACTCACTCTGTGACCTTCATCACCTGATCCAGCAGTTTAATACCCCTGTAGTTATTTCTATCTAGAGCATCACCTTTACCCTTGTAGCAGTTGACTATGGTGCTGCTATGACAGTCATTGGGTATGACTCCATTATGTACTACCTGGTTTACAATGCGGGTGATTAGGCCATAGCCCACACCACCAGATGCTTTAAGCATCTCAGCAGTGATTCCTGATGGGCCAGGGGCTTTACCTGGCTTCATACCCTTAATTGCTTTATCTACTAGAGAGCTGTCTATTGGGATAGCTGGTCCCTCTACTGGGTCAACATTTGGCAGACTCCCATTCATTCTCCACATTCAGCAGTCTTTCATAGTGGCTTCTCCAAGCCTCTTTCTTTTTAAAATCATTAAAAGCAAGTGCATCATCATCTATTCGAACACATTTCTCTCTTGTGACATCACAATTTTCTCTCACACACTGTCTTACAGTCCTCATGTCTCTGGACATTGGCAAACTTCTTTTCCGCTTCGCTCTTGGCTATGTATACCTGCCGCCCTGCCGGCTACCTGGTGCCATTCCCTGCTACCACCATCCTTCCAGGCTTGTTTCTTTGCCCTAACAGTTTTTTCTACCATACTATTCCACCACCACCATGTAACTCTGGGTCTGGAAGGGACTTTGCACCAGCAGACTTGATCTGTGGCACTCAGCAAGCTGTCCCATAAGAATTTCCAGCTACCTTCTATATCCGACGTCTGTAGCTCCTCCTCCCTCTCATCAAATTTCTTGATGAGGATGTCCCTAAATCTCTGACCATGTGAAAGGTTCTTTAGCTTCCAAATCCTTCTTTTCTGGATTGGTCTGCTTCTTGGCATCCTTCTGGCCTCACGCCTAAAGTCACTAATGACTACCCTATGCTGGGGAGTACATTCTTCACCCAGGAGGGTCTTTGTATTTAAGAGCAACCTTGCATCCCGCTGTCTGGTGAGGATGAAATCGATCTGGCTAGCAGAGTCCCCTAGTGAACAGAGACCAACTAGAGTCATGCCCACAGGCTGTCAGCCACAAAAGATAAACAGCCAAAAGGAGAAAGGTTACAATCAGCCAACTATGACAACTTCCCATGACTCTATAACTTTCACTAGCTCAATTTCTTTTCTCTTACAATATCATTCTAGCACTATCTATGGTTTACTACTACAATAAGAACATGTACACACATTAGAGGCCAAAATTAACTTTTTTAACCTCGCATGCTCTTTCAATTATATCATACCTGCCTATCGAGGCATGGCATTATATTAAGTAACGGCAAATAAATATTTCTTTGCAACTTCGATCACTGTTCTTCGTTCATCTTGCACATCTGCAACAGCAACAACCGTTACACACCCTTAAATTTGAAGACCTGATACAGCAGCATGGCTCTTTGCAACTCTTGCAATGTCAGTTTATATGAAGGCATACTCCGTTTCCATGGCAATAATGATGCCTCTATTGCATTTTTAGCTGAACAGTCTCCTGCTGTGTACATGAGATTTTTGAACTGCAATACCCTGTGCATTTTGTGCCAAGGGACAAACATATGGCGCTGCTATAAGGTAATATGACAATGTGAACAGTCTAGAAGGGAATGTGGATACTATTATCTACATTTAAGGACACCTTTCTGGAAGGCATCCATCTTCCGCCTTGGAAAGTTTTGCTTTTTGTGAACCACTTCCTCAACACAGCTTGGTCGCACAAATCAATAGAGGAAAACCTTGGATTCTGCCGTAAAACCTCCGTTGATTGGCGGTCTTTCTGTTTGGAGGCCTGCCAGTTTCGGGCAGAAAACCACCAAACTGTTATCGGAGGGCCGGGAGTGAAGTAGAAATTGACGAGACAGTTTTGGTTCATCGGAAACACCAATGCAACAGGACTGTGAAAACAGTTTAGCCTTTTGGTGGACTGGAACGGTTAAGTAAGAAGGCATTCATGATTCCACTGTTAAACAAATGTGGTGAGGCCAACAGACAAGATGCTGAGACCCTGACTGCACACATCACCCATTACATCAGGCAGGGGTCAATTATTTATTACGAGTGCTGACGTGCCTATAGTAACCTCAACAATCTGGGCTATACCCACTATCAAGTGAACCATAGTCATCATTTTGTTGATCCAGTCAACCCATCTGTTCACACTCAAAATATTGAGTGTTTATGGGGAACACTCAAGAAGAGCATTATTCGACCTGGAATGAGGCCTGAGTACCTGAAGCAGTACGTTGCTCAGTTCCTTTTCTTACAGGCTGTCTCACCACCAACCCAGCAACTTCATAAGTTTCTTGTGGAGGCTGCAACATTATATCCAAGTTCCTGAAGACATGGAAGACTATACACAAAAATGATTTAATTAGTATCTTTTAAAACACACATAACACATTTTTTTTTGCAGTTAACAGAAACAACACAACACGACATACGGTTCTATATTTAAGAGATGAGGAATTATGTACATTATTTACATTCGACAGATATTTGTCCTCATCTTGTTTGTTGTTAACACGTTTCGGCTAATATACCCTCCAGCCTTCTTCAGGTGTTTGGGGAAATTTCGAACCTGGATTCTTATTCCTAATGTAATTTTTGATGTTGTTGTTATTATTATTATTATTGTTGTTGTTGTTGTTCAGGTCACTGCTTGGAATCGAACTCGGAATCTTGGGGTTGGCAGCCTGTGCTCTTAATCACTATGCCATATGCCCACGGGCATAATACACACCTATAAAGCATATTCATTGATTCGTATGTTATCATTTATTTTCTATCTTTTTCAATATTTAATGAGAAGAGAGAGTATGTTGTTCCCAAAAATGTTAAAACTTTAAGTTTAATACCCACTTTCCTATTATTTATGTGGAGAATTGCAAATATGGAATATAAAGAAAATTTATTGTCATAAAATTTTTATCACTACCTTTCCATAAATGTGTTTCTTGTGCACCCCCTCCCTCCCTGCAACACATCTGCAGGCAGATACACATGAAGTCCCATGAAGTTTTTATTCTTTCTGAATGAAGCACACAAACATATTATTGAATATCGTGTTTGCTTCTATCAGGACTGTTTACCTTAAAGCAAAAAAGCAAAATCAACATATATGACAGGTATGTAAAACATATCTAGGTGTATTTTCTCTGTTCATTCACACACGCTAACACACAAGCCATTCATTTTCCCTTTTAGATAGTGGGATGGGGTGTATAAGTCAATTTTGGAGTTTCCCCATAGAAAATTTTAAATTAATAAAATTTTTTCCCCCATATTCTTAATCTCCATATTTTTCCACGTAGATTGAAAAAAAAAATCGAAAAAAAGCTAAAGTTTAAAAATGAGGGGTGGGGAGGGGGAATTAAAAAAATTTTGAAAACGTGGATTTTGGCATATTCAGGATTGCTGGCATCAAAAACATAGGAATACACTGAAAAAATGTTTTAGAAAGAAAAAGGTTGATTTTTTTGTGCTGGCATACTTGTAAACATTAACCAAAAATATTTTTTTCTTTTGTGTCTGGGGAGAGACATTTTCTTTTCGTGCTTTATAATATAAATTTTCTTTAAATTGGTGTACATTTACATTTAACAAGAAGAAATGATAAAATAAAATTTTGATGGTGAAGGGAAATCATCTTGAAATAATGATATTTGTTTTCACTAAATTCTTGTGAAGAAAGGAAATACAAAAAAATGACAGTTAATTGAACACTAATTTTTACTAGTTTTATTTTATCAGATTTTCTACAGCCGAGAGTGACAGATTTTGTTTCTAAGATTATTTTGCATGGAAATAGGGAGTTGAGATGCCTATGTTTTCTAATGTGAGTGAAGTGAGATGGCAACAACTGGATGGTCCTGCTTATTTGATATATGAATGACTCTCACCACTAACTTTAATAATAATTATCTCTTCTGGTGGCACAGTGAAAGTAAAAGGAAAACTGATATATGTAACTTTATTGTATTTATCTCTATATATAAAACTGAAATGCGTTTTTACCGCTTGGATCGCTTTCAATGCCACTACATCCCGTCCGATTCACTCCAAAATTTACAGGGACATGTAAACTGAGGTGACGATGCCCGTGGGCTACCTTAGAAATCCCTATCTTAAAAGGTATGGTTGCTAGGGGCCATCTTCCTTACTCATGCTATTTCCTCCATTCCCCTCTAACTCCCCTTCATTTATAACTTTGACAAGTCCACTCCCGTTATTTAATGTATCTGTCTTCAACTCACTCTCGCTATTTCCTCTCTTCCCAGCACATTTTCACTCACTCTATTCCTTACCTTCCCATAACTTTCACTTATGTATCTGTCTGCATTCATAGAGAGAAACAAATATTCCATTGCCATCGCATTCTATTGTCTACCTGTCAATGCGCCAATCGACCAGATACAAACAGGACACTCCAACATGCGTTCGTGTTCTGGTGATAACATAGGTTTTTCCTAGCTATTATATTTTAACATTTATTTAGAACCCTGCAAATTTTTCGTGCTAAATTTTCATTTTTTACTACTTTATTATTTTTTCTTAAATTGATGCTTTTATTAAAATTAATTCTAATTGTCTGGGTCAACAGTTCGTTTCCTCGGAGGATATGGAAATTCTTATTACCCGTCAGAGAAATAACTCCAGCAGCTCACAACTATTTCAACAAAGACAAGGTTACCTGCTTACCAATCGAATTCAGCGTCAACGCTCACGTATGAGAGAGACTCCAACACACACACACACACACACACACATATATATATATATATTTATATATATATATATATATAATATATATATATATATATATATATATATATATATATATATATATATATATATTTATATATATATATATATATATATATATATATATATATATATATAATGTATGCATTATGTGGTCGGTTGAGCTGAAAATATGCACACCTATGTTAAAAGTGCTGGCAAGTTTGCATGACAACTATTTTTTTTCCTCAAATGAAAGGCGTGACCTCTAGGACAAAATTCCTCATCTTATAAAATGTGGCCCCAGTAGACCCGAATGAAATCGGGTTATATTAACCAAAATGTGAAAAGGGGTCTAAATGGGGCTTGAAGGGGATTAAAATTTAAAGGAGCGGGTGTTTAGCAATTCTCTGTTACATCGAGCTAGAAAATTAGTGCCAGCCTTTTAATCGTCAATGTGTTGCCGTCCATGATGAAGAAGTTTTGAATGCTTGCCATGATGAGTCAACTGTCATGAGAAAGAATCAATCAAAACTTGATTTTCTTTTACATCAAGTTCAAAATTTTACGCCAGCCGTTAAACTGTCAATACGTTGCTGTCCGTCGTTAAGAAATGCCAGCCATGGTGACTCTACTATCCTCAAATTCTATGCCTTCAAACTTTGGTTTCCAATATTTTATTATTTTTATTCAGCTCGCAAGTTCGTCTGTCCCTTTTAAATGTTAGTGTTTTGCTGTCTGCCTTGAAGCAGACCTTTCCGTTGTCACTGCCTGATATTTATGATTGATTCTTCTAAATATTTTATTTCTCAACTTACTCAAGATCTTTTGTTGTTTATAAATGGGAGAGAGATAAAGAGTGAGTAAGAGAAAGCGAGGGAGAGTCCGAGAGAAAGGAAGAGTAAGAGAGTGGGAAAGTGAGAGAGAAAGGAAGGAGAATCATCATCATCATCATCATCATCATCATCATCGTTTAACGTCCGTTTTCCGTGCTGGCACGGGTTGGAAAGTTTGACCGGGATCTGGGAAGCCAGGAGGCTGCACCAGGCTCCAGTCTGATTTGGCAGTGTTTCTACAGGTGGATGCCCTTCCTAACGCCAACCACTCTGTGAGCGTAGTAGGTGCCTTTTTCGTGCCGCCGGCACAGGCCAGGGGGTCTGGCAGCGGCCACGATCGGTTGGTGCTTTTTACGTGCCACCAGCACAGAAGCCAGTCAAGGCGGCGCTGCAATCGGCCACGTTCGGATGGTGCTTTTTAAGTGCTGAAAGGAAGCAACAGAAAGTAACAACCACACTCTTACCCGCGCGTAGAGCGGGTCACCTTCAGCTAGTCTCTATATATAAAACTGAAATGTGTTTTTACCGCTTGGATCGCTTTCAAGGCCACTACATCCTGTCCAATTCGCTCCAAAATTTACAGGGACATGTAAACTGAGGTGACGATGCCCGTGGGCTACCTTAGAAATCCCTATCTTAAAAGGTGTTGTTGCTAGGGGCCACAAACCCACTTTGACAACTCCACTCCAGTTCTTTTACGTATATGTCTTCCTCACTCATTCACACTATTTCCTCCATTCCCCTCTAACTCCCTTTCACTTTTCCTTTATAAGTTCGCTGAACGGCGTTCTTTTATGTATCTGTCTGCATCGCAGAGAGAATTATCATCGCCACAAACAACACACAATTGTGAGAACAAATATTATGAATCAGATATTTCTTGCGTTCATTTATATATGTGTGTGTGTGTTTCTATATATAAATATGTATATATAATGTATATATACAAAGTGTATATATCTGTATTTATGTATATTAAACGTTTTAATACTTTTTGATAGTTACGTAAAGGGAACTGGTTGCTTCTTTACACTTTTTGGGTGCAACTTGGGTGCGAGACAGATAATTTTCTCTGTTAATTACGTGACCAACAGGGGGAAATTATGCCTAAACATGAGCGCAGCGCATGTGAACATCTGACGTGCTTTGAGTCGGGAGAAGAATTGAGCTGACACAGGCGTGTTGCAAAACAAGGGAGTACACGTGCAGAACAGAGGTGCATGAGTGCAATAGGGCTTGCTAGGCTGAAATACAGTGTACAGTATTGAATATGCCAGTGATTAATGCAGTAAGGCTGAGGCTGCCAGCCAGTGCTTGAGCTAATATATGCCTCGGTCGTGCAGGAACAAAAGTGTGACATGCTGGCGCGTTGTAAGGGACAAACAACTTTCTCTATGTATGCGTGATTGACCTAGGGTCTTACAGAGATGAGTTGTGTTTACAAGGGCACATTGAGCATGGAAAACAAGCGAGAAAGGCATGTGTGGCATATGAATGCGACAGAGATAGCATTTGTGTGTGTATTAACTATGTGTTTTCATGTGTGCGACAGAAGTACAAACAAGGTGTATGCGGGCAAAACAAAATACAGCGCATAGGAAAAGTCTCTCAGGGTATTTCAGACAAGATGGAGTTAATTTACCAGTTCGTAGTAAAGTACATAATAGCAGTTCGTTCTGTAACAGGATGTTCGGATCACAAGTGCAGATGCCGGTTGAACATGTCATGTAGCGGTTGTGGCTTCAATGCTGTGCCTGGTTACATTGGTACAGAAGATCTTGCAGGCAGTGCTGTGCTGTTAACCTCGGTGAAAATCATAACAGCGTGAAAGCTAAACCTGAATGAGTGCTATGTACATATTAGTGTTGCTGGAGATGAAGGCGACGGAGATGGAAACAACGATGGTGATGGCAGAGAAAGGCGACGTTGAGATGAAGGCGTCGGTGGCGTTGCTGATGTATGTTAGCGTTGTCATTGGCTGGAGCAGGAACATGACTGGCTGGTCTGGTCGTCTGTCGCTGGAACTGGAACATAGTTGAGTAAGCACTGTGTGGATGAAGACTGCGGCAGATTGATTGGTTCAGACTAGGTAGAAACTAGATTTTAGCTAAGTGTTCTATGGTCTATGACCAGAACTCGGGAAACTTGGTTGAGTGTTCTATGGTCTATGACCAGAACTCGGGAAACTTGCTTGACTGTTCTATGGTCTATGACCAGAACTCGGGAAACTTGGTTGAGTGTTCTATGGTCTATGACCAGAACTCGGGAAACTTGCTTGACTGTTCTATGGTCTATGACCAGAACTCGGGAAACTTGGTTGAGTGTTCTATGGTCTATGACCAGAACTTGGGGTCACCACTGTAAAGGGAACTTGGTTGAGTCTATGACTAGAACTCGGGAAACTTGCTCGACTGTTCTATATGGTCTATGACCAGAACTCGGGAAACTTGGTTGAGTGTTCTATGGTCTATGACCAGAACTTGGGGTCACCACTGTAAAGGGAACTGGTTGCTTCTTTACACTCTTTGGGTGCAACTTGGGTGCAACACAATTTCCTTCCTTTTGTTTCTAGAAACTACCAGTCAGGAACGAAACGCAAGTTTAAAAATATATATGATTCTTTATTCTCTTATTCACGAATGAAGCACGTTGGTATATTGGTATCCACTTAGTTCAACACAGCAAGGCTGAATTTTAACGTTTGTAAGAATCTTACAACAATTCAGCAGCAACAGAGCAGGTCAAATCCTAAGCGTCTGGGACAGGAGAATAGGCTGATCACACGTTTAAAAATACGTCCTTTCTCTACGATCGCCATCTCAAGTCAACGACGCTATTAAGGAGCGCGATAGAATTTCTTCCCCAGTCTCTAGCGCATGTGCATGAGGGAACTTCCTTGTGCCTTTCCAGAAGGTTCCAAACCCGCACACGCACACTGAAGGACGTTCCGCACACGCACACTGAAGAATACGTTCCGCACACGCACACTGAAGAATACGTTCCGCACACACACACTGAAGAATGATGTTGCGTGTGCGCACACTGGAATATGACGTCACTACAGTTATATATATTTTTAAACAAATTATAAATATAATTTAATAATTTTTATTTTAAATTTAAATAATTTAAATTTTTCAATTTTATATTTTATATATTATATTTTTATGTTTTTGTTTTTGGTTTTTCACAGTTTGATTTGCCTATTAGTGGTTTTATCTCTAATTTAATTTATACATATATATATATATATATAATTTGTATACATTTGTATATATAATGCGTGCACACACACACACACGCATATATATATATATATGTGTGCATTATGTCGTCGGTTGAGCTGAAAATATGCACACCTATGTTAAAAGTGCTGGCAAGTTTGCATGACAACTATTTTTTTCTTCAAATGAAAGGCGTGACCTCTAGGACAAAATTCCTCATCTTATAAAATGTGGCCCCAGTAGACCCGAATGAAATCGGGTTATATTAACCAAAATGTGAAAAGGGGTCTAAATGGGGCTGGAAGGGGATCAAAATTTAAATGAGCGAGTGTTTAGGAATTCCCTGTTACATCAAGCTAAAAAATTTGCGCCAGCCTTTTAATCGTCAATGTGTTGCCGTCCATGATGAAGAAGTTTTGAATGCTTGCCATGGTGAGTCAACTGTCGTGAGAAAGAATCACTTCAAAACTTGGTGTTTACGAATTTTCTTTTACATCAAGTTCAAAATTTTACGCCAGCCGTTAAACTGTCAATACGTTGCTGTCCGTCGTTAAGACATGCCAGCCATGGTGACTCTACTATCCTCAGATTCTATCCCTTCAAACTTTGGTTTCCAATATTTTATTATTTTTATTCAGCTCGCAAGTTCGTCTGTCCCTTTTAAATGTTAGCGTTTTGCTGTCTGCCTTGAAGCAGACCTTTCCGTTGTCACTGCCTGATATTTATGATTGGTCCTTCTAAATATTTTATTTCTCAACTTACTCAAGATCTTTTGTTGTTTATAAATGGGAGAGAGATAGATAAAGATAGAGAGTAAGAGAAAGCGAGAGAAAAGAAAAGTAAGAGAGTGGGAAAGTGAGAGAAAAAGCAGAGAGAAACAAAGAGGGAGAATCATCATTATCATCATCGTTTAACGTCCATTTTCCATGCTAGCACGGGTTGGACAGTTTGACCGGGATCTGGGAAGCCAGGAGGCTGCACCAGGCTCCAGTCTGATCTGGCAGTGTTTCTACAAGTGGATGCCCTTCCTAACGCCAACCACTCTGTGAGTGTAGTGGATGCTTTTTTCGTGCCGCCGGCACAGGTGCCAGGGCGGCTGGCAGCGGCCACGATCGGTTGGTGCTTTTTACGTGCCACCGGCACAGAAGCCAGTGAAGGCGGCGCTGCAATCGGCCACGTTCGGATGGTGCTTTTTACGTGCTGAAAGGAAGCAACAGAAAGTAACAACCACACTCTTACCCACGCGTAGAGCGGGTCACCTTCAGCTAGTCTCTATATATAAAACTGAAATGTGTTTTTACCGCTTGGATCGCTTTCAAGGCCACTACGTCCGATTCACTCCAAAATTTACAGGGAGATGTAAACTGAGGTGACGATGCCCGTGGGCTACCTTAGAAATCCCTATCTTAAAAGGTGTTGTTGCTAGGGCCAAAAACCCACTTTGACAAGTCCACTCCCGTTGTTTAATGTATCTGTCTTCCTCAACTCACTCTCGCTATTTCCTCTCTTCCCAGCACTTTTTCACTCACTCTATTTCCTACCTTCCCAAAACTTTCACTTATGTATCTGTCTGCATTCATAGAGAGAATTATCATCGCCACAACCAACAGATGACAACAAATATTATGAATCTCGCCATGGAATTCTAGTGTCTGCCTGTCAACGCGCCGATCGAGCAAATACAAACAGAACACACCAACGTGCGTTCGTGTTCTGGTGATAACATAGGTTTTTCGTATCTATTACATTTTAACATTTACTTAGAACCCTGCAAATTTTTCGTGCTAAATTTTCATTTTTTACTACTTTATTATATTTTCTTAAATTGATGCTTTTATTAAAATTAATTCTAATTGTCTGGGTCAACAGTTCGTTTCCTCGGAGGATATAGAAATTCTTATTACCCATCAGAGAAATAGCTCCAGCAGCTCACAACTATTTCAACAAAGACAAGGTTACCTGCTTACCAGTCGAATTCAGCGTCAACGCTCACGTATAAGAGAGACTCCAACACACACATATATATATATATATATATATATAATGTATGCATTATGTGGTCGGTTGAGCTGAAAATATGCACACCTATGCTAAAGTGCTGGCAAGTTTGCATGACAACTATTTTTTTTCCTCAAATGAAAGGCGTGACCTCTAGGACAAAATTCCTCATCTTATAAAATGTGGCCCCAGTAGACCTGAATGAAATCGGGTTATATTAACCAAAATGTGAAAAGGGGTCTAAATGGGGCTTGAAGGGGATTAAAATTTAAAGGAGTGGGTGTTTAGCAATTCTCTGTTACATCAAGCTAAAAAATTTGTGCCAGCCTTTTAATCGTCAATGTGTTGCCATCCATGATGAAGAAGTTTTGAATGCTTGCCATAGTGAGTCTACTGTCGTGAGAAAGAATCAATTCAAAACTTGGTGTTTAGGGATTTTCTTTTACATCAAGTTCAAAATTTTACGCCAGCCGTTAAACTGTCAATATGTTGCTGTCCGTCATTAAGAAATGCCAGCCATGGTGACTCTACTATCCTCAGATTCTATCCCTTCAAACTTTGGTTTCCAATATTTTATTATTTTTATTCAGCTCGCAAGTTCGTCTGTCCCTTTTAAATGTTAGTGTTTTGCTGTCTGCCTTGAAGCAGACCTTTCCGTTGTTACTGCCTGATATTTATGATTGATCCTTCTAAATATTTTATTTCTCAACTTACGCAAGATCTTTTGTTGTTTATAAATGGGAGAGAGATAGATAAAGATAGAGTAAGAGAAAGCGAAGGAGAGTCCGAGAGAAAGGAGAGAGAAACAAAGAGGGAGAATCATCATCATCATCATTGTTTAATGTCCGTTTTCCGTGCTAGCACGGGTTGGACGGTTTGACCGGGGTCTGGGAAGCCAGGAGGCTGCACCAGGCTCCAGTCTGATCTGGCAGTGTTTCTACAGGTGGATGCCTTTCCTAACGCCAACCACTCTGTGAGCGTAGTGGGTGCCTTTTTCGTGCCGCCGGCACATGTGCCAGGGGGGCTGGCAGCGGCCACGATCGGTTGGTGCTTTTTACGTGCCACCAGCACAGAAGCCAGTCAAGGTGGCGCTGCAATCGGCCACATTCGGATGGTGCTTTTTACGTGCTGAAAGGAAGCAACAGAAAGTAACAACCACACTCTTACCCGCGCGTAGAGCGGGTCACCTTCAGCTAGTCTCATACAATAAAGTTAATTTTATTATAGTACATTCCTTACTTTCAATAAATACATCCAACATGTATTGAGTTATTTCATATTGAGGTATTGAGATAACAACTTCATGCCTAGATTATAGATTTTTATGAAAGATCTTTTATAGTAAAGGGTGTACATGTTTGATACAACTTGTCTATTGATGAATGTATATATTATTACACTTCATTGCACTAATGAGTTGGTTTGCATAGTGGAACATCTGCTTTAACAGTTGAAAACTTTTCCTATTGCTCACCACTGAACCATAGTCAGATCCTGTCAAACTGTCTGGCCTGTGCAGCACGGTAAATAGATATAAAATGATGTAGGAGATTATGATGATGTCTAAGTGAGCTGTTTATGATGATGTGTCTATTCTACCTGTTTTATGCTCAAAATAGTCAGATCTGACCTCTCACATATCCTACAAAATCATTCTGAAAATAAACAATCACACCAACAAAATCTCAAGGTTACATGAAAATCTAAATAGCATAATTAATTGAAATCTGAATGCTAAAAGGTTAAGGATCAACAGGAATCTCACAAAACAACTTGTAAATTTTATAATGATGGCCACTACTTCAGTAATAGAACATAGTTTCGCTGTGTTAAGCTGAATGTTAGCTAATAAGGTTCATATTTATCGCTGCTTTCAGCAGCATTAAACAGATGAGAGAGAAATATTTTCCATATATAGCTTTGACACAAAAGAAATTGAATTCTGCACAGAATCCTTTATTAATTCAACAACATTGCTGCTATTTACAGTAGGGAATTATACATGCTTGGAGTGGTCAGATGAGAGGAAGCTGAAAGTGAGATAATAAACTCTCAGCCTATCTAGCAAGAAGCTATTGTTTAAAAACCAGTACACATGGGGGGGGGGGGATGAAGTCACTCACTCATACACAATTATATGATAAAAGTCATTTAACCATTACACACACACACACGAACATACAGAGACATTGTGAAAATTATGAAATTCCTATTCTGCATTCACATACATGCACCTACTGATATATGTACATGTGTGTGTGTACACATGTATGTATGTATATGTGTGTATGTATGTATATATATATATATATATATATAAAATCTCTCCAAGTGGAATGGTGAAAAGTGTTTTAATCATCTTCTTCACTTCCAGACGAATCTAAATAATTCAACAGTTGTGTCATTCTGTATTCATCATTCTTTTCCTTGACATCTGTTTCTTTTTTATGGTTTTTGCCTTTAGATGGTTTGCTTTCTGTTGTAAAGTACCCTAAAGCCACAAAAAGTAAAAACATATATATATTTGTAATTAGGGTTACAACAATATTTTATAAACATATGCTTAACCTCACTGTCAAAATTGACAGTGGATTAAACACAGAGATCTCAGTAACCAGGATGAAATGTCTGTCAGGTTGCATTTTCATTAAAGTCTCATCTAGGTTCACTTCTTTTCTCTCAATTGCTGTGAAAGAATGCAATGATAGGACAAACTTAAACACATCCATAGAATATTGGCAATATGAAATTGACTCTGTAAATGGGATACCAACACAGTGTATAGTTTTAGCAAGCTTTGACAGCACTCTCTCAAGAAACGGTAACATCAATGATAAAGTTGATGCCAAAGCCAGCAACACCTTTGATAGACCTTTACAAAAACATCTGAAAGGAACAATCTCAATCTCCAAACAAAGTCAAAAGTCCACAGAGCCATTGTCTGCCAACTTGGTGTATATCAGTGAGATGTAAACAATTTACAGCAGACTCACCAATAATTTCAATAAGCTCCGGCTGCACATGTATTGATAAGACAAGGTTATAAACACCGAGCCTCTCAATTGCATAATATTGTTAAACATCTACACTATTTTCTACAGATCCCAATCATGCTGGTCTGACCACCTTTCCAGGATGGATAAGGAACACCTTCTGAAATATCTTTTCTATAACTGAGTGGAAGAATGATTGGTTGATAAACAGTGCAAACAGAGTGAGGACACTCAACTTCTTATAAGATTTCAGCATCAATCCAACATCATGAAAAAGCTTTACAGTTGAGCTAGCTGACACAGCCTCATTAGGAAAGGTATCATTACATCTGAGCAAAACCAGGATGGGACACGCTGTACTGAAGAGGAAGCTATGCAAGTAGAGCTTGAAGAGGGAGCTATTCAGCATAATGAATACATAATTTTCATCACATCTGCCCAGCATGCAACAAAATGTTTTATGTTCACACTGGACTTGTCAACTACTCTTAAACACAACATCCGAGTCCTCAAACAAAGAATGATGTCATGGAAGGAGGCATTCAGTCACAGTATAGAAGAAAGTAAGTGAATAACTAATGACATTTAAGACAAAACAAAACTAGTTGATTCAATTTTCCATTTTGGTTGCTGATATAACTGGTTTATCTAAGGGTTCATTGTTGGCAGACATTTCATTTTGGTTGCTAATAATACTGAGGTTTAACTACAGGATTTACCTTTACAGAAAGATTAAATATAAACTTACTAAAAATATGTTTGTAACTGCTTACAAATTTTAATCTCAAATAAGCTATTTAATACAGAGATACATACATTTTTATCATTTTTCATTAGCAAAAGTCACAAAAGGTACTGCAAGACATGTTAACAATTCCATCTAGGGGAGTTGACTGTACTAGTAAGGATATAAGACATGAAAGGTTCTGTATGCTATCTGTGAAGAATACCTACAGCAGAGGAAGGTCAAACCTCAGGAGAAAGATCTCACAGGAGAGATGACAAAAGACTGCTATACCAATATGGAATATGATCACAATTATTATAAGAAATTGGTTAGAAAAAAATCCAAACAGGCTCCATCACAGTATCAATGACAACAATACCAGACTAATCTGAGCATTGTATGCATCAACATAAAAAAAGGCCTATGACATGTTACTCAGAATGTTTAGCAAAGCTCATCAACATCTTGGATGTTACTATGACGCACTGCAAAACAAACTCTATAGTGAACATGAAATCAGTGGGAAGCGTTGTCATTAAAAGTGATATCTTACAGGGTGACATTTTCTTACTCTTGTTATTTATGTTAATACCTATTTCAGCGAAACTTAGTAAAGTCAACATGAACTATAAACTTTGGAGAAATGAATCCCCTCTAAATCATCTATTACTCATGGATGACTTGAAGATATCTGCAAAGTTAAAAAAAGGTAATTCATTTGTTAAAACAATAAAATTGTGCTGCAGTGATACTGTAATGGAATTTAACAATGAAGAGACAGAACAGAGTCCTTTTAATGGAATAAACATTTGGATAGATTTTAGAACCCAATGACAATGAATACAGGTATCAAGATAAACTGAAATTCTATGATATTACGCATAAAGAGATCAAAAGAAAAGTGAAAATAATATGTTTGAAAAGATTAAAGCTTTTAATGAAGTTCAAATTTAATTCAAAGATGATGATAAATGCAATCAACATGTGGATAGTTGCTATTATGCATTATAGTGCTGAAATAGTGGATTGGAAAAAAATTAAACAGAGGTATTAGACAGAAAAGCCTTAACTATGTATGGAGCACTTCATACCTGAAATGAAAGATTTACTAGCATTTCTAATTGTATGAATAGAGGGCGCTATATTAAGATCTAATTGCAGTTATATATCTGGGGAGAATTCTACCATGTGCCACAGTATTACCAGAAATGTGTCACAAATCAAACAAAACATCCAATCTTTCAGTGATATAACAATTTATAATGGTAAGTAAACAAACAACAGGGAATAATTTGGTTTTGGGTAAGTTGGAAATTTTAAGTTTTGTTACCTCTTTTTTCACATTCTTCTGTATCAGGAAATCCAACAGACCAAAAATGTTCTGGTGTGTTGGGAGGTTTGTATTTTGCTCGGTGTTTTGAACAATCTCCAATCTGTTTGCTAATTTCCTCAGCAGAGAGACCTTTTGTTTTGTAATACTGAAACAAGAGAAATTTTTAATAATGGAAGAAAGAAGAGGAGAGAGCATGTAAATGTGAGAGAGAAAGAGAGTGATAACATATCTATTACAGAGGTTTATTTATCAGAGGGATTATGTCCTCACATGTAAAGACACATCTTCACAGCGAGATACAATACACATTCTTGGATATAAACATCACTATCTAGTCATATACATTCAAACACACAATTTTGCATCTTATGAAGGAGATGACAAAGGATTGTGACAATTAGCAAAATGCTGTGTGAGAGAAGTTCCAACCATCTGTGCAAGTATGACAAAATGTGATAAAATTTAGGTAATGATGGAAGCTGGAATATATAAAATATTTCTACATCTGGGCCTTTTGCCTATTTTGTACCTATGTCTCTATTTTTTGTCCTCTTGCTTTTTCATTACACCCTTATTTATTGCCCCTCCTGTTCACTACATTATGCCACCCATGTAATGAGAGAAACATTGAGATCTATTTACATGTAATCCCCAACTTATCACCATTTAACCTTACTGAGTGAAAAAATAATTGCATTGAATCTGTCAGCATCCATTACATTCCCTTAATGATATTACTTTCTTCTAACACTATCTTGATTATTTGTTACTTGCACTCTCCGACCAGCAAATATCGCCCCTCTGATACTTATTGCTGCTACCCCACCTACTTAAGGTCACTCATTGACATCAATTACATCCTCTTACCACCAAGCATTTTCATACTTCTCACTCTATCTCACTGCCTTCTGTCATCACTGTCTCTTTCATTTCCCTATCTTCTATATTGTTGTCTTAATCACTTGTGTCTTCCTTCACAGCTTCTTTCTTAATTTCACCTAAGTCCATCTTCTGCTTTCACTTCCATATGGTCACCTCAACTACCATTTCTCTCTTTACACTCAGGTACCCCTTTCTCCACCTCACTTTTGCAAATGCTTTCTATTCTATCCACTATATTAACCACATTTGGAACACAGGGTGTCAACATTAAGCAGTGAAAATTTGTCTTGCACCGTACAAAGCAACTTGTGCCGATATCAATGTAGTTGCAGAACAAGTGGAGAAAACATAGGGTCAAGAGACCCCTTTAGTCTTCTTGAAGGCATGGCGAGCTCACTTGTGCTGGTGCCCTGACAAAATGAATCTAATACACTCTGTAAAGTGGTTGGTGATAGAAAGGGCATGTGGTCTGCAAACCTGTCTCGGAAGGTAGTGAGAACTAATCAGAATGTGACAACCCATCCGACCCATACCATCATGGAAAGCAAATGTAAAATAATGATGATGATACACACATTCAAGAATTACCAATAGATATTTGAAATTAGAATTTAGTAAAGCTATGCTGTCAACTTACTTCAACACATTCTTGACATGTATATCCATTTAACAGTCTTCTGTCATGCTTCTTACGAACCACAGTATCATAGGCATAGGGATAGTCTTTCTTCTTCCAAGGACACCTGACAAAGAAATTGATAGATTTTGATTATTTGAACCTGTATTTGACCATAAATTAATAACATAGCTAAAACTGCATCTCAAAGGCCAGCCCTTCACTTCAGGTCACAAACTACTTCAGCCCACAACAGCTGCTGACCCTGTAAAACACATAAGTACATTCCACTTTCTCATACAGTTAACACTATACTGGTGTCTTTTTACTTAAATACTTTGACTTTTCAAAGAAAACAATGAAGTCTGCTTCATATTTTTGAGACACCAAAGGTAAGCTGGTTGGGCTTGATGCTTGCTGCAAAGCCGAAAGAATTGGTTGAAATCTTGCCTAATTAGCCATATTTGTGATGTCATTTCTTTGAAACTGAGGTAATAATCATCTTCAAATTACACAAATTAATAGTGTTCATGGCATAGCAGTTTCCTTTTTTTCATGTTTTTTTTGGACAATTAAAAAAAATATTTATGTAAAGCCTATTTTGTTACATGTAACAAACAATCAATTTCATAGTGTTTTCAAACTTAGCTAGATCCAAGAATATAGGCCACAAGGACTTGAGTTTTGGTACATTTGTAGTAGGTAGAGAACTCAATATATCCTGAAATTTTAGGACATGATACCCTTTCAATAAAATTTCAATGGACTATAAAAAATGGTTATAAATGGCAGTTTCAAATCAGGACGCCCACATGTTGGATTTTCTGTTCTGATGGGGATTCTCCCAATTTTTTTTTCATCACAGCCTTGGAAATGATGGGGGAAAACTTTTTATGAGAAATATTTTTTGAAATCTATATTTTTTTCAACCCACTCCAGACTGATTTTGGCCAACTAAAAAATTTTTTTACACTACACTCATAAAAAGAAGCCTTTTTTGGTAAAAAAAAAAAAATTAAAATCAGCATTTTCAAACAAAAAGGTGTGCTTAAGGAAGATTCAGCTGTTCTTTGTAGAACATTCCCCAACCACCTTTCTCAGAATTGCATGTAGCCCTAGATTAAAAATAAACAAACAAAAATTTGAAAATTAATGCCTTGCTTTAGCATTAAAAGCATAAATTAAAGGCATCAAAACCATCTGTAACTTACAGCAAACTTAGTAGGAGAGAGAAAAAAACACAAAACAAATATATAAACACTACCACAAATTATCTGACTGCATTCAAAATTGGAAAGAGAATAAAAACCCATCACATCAGACTTTAATAGTCTACAAAATAAAATGCACTGTACAATATAATTTTTATTAGTGAAATTTGCCTAATATTTCTCAAAGAAAAACAAAATTTACATGTACAAGAATATTCAGATGTCGCTCTCAACATGTTATATTTTGTCTCCATCACATTTAACTTTGTATGCTGATAGCAGAAGGCTTGAAATTTTTCAGCATTAAATTGCATGTTATTTTATTCACTCCACTTATATATATCATATAGCAAGTGCATAGAATCTCCAGGGTTACTGTAATACTTTTGTATTGACTCCATGGCTAGTGAGGGTGACTGTCTGAGAGAGTCACTAAGAACAGCAGTGGCCCCATAACTACTCTGTGAGTCTGTTCACTATTAATGTTTCCAGGGCAATGATCCCATTGGCTACTACCACTTGACCTCTGTATTTTTAAAAGTCCTCCAGTTTTCCAATTATGCTGAGATCATGCAGTTTGTAACATCATTCTTTATCAAAGGCCTTCAAAAAACCAAAATAATCAGAGCCACAATTAAATGGTTGCACAACTATTTTAACAGCAAGTCATCATGTTGTAGGAGTTGTATCAGATACCTTTTTCCTGGTCAACAAACATGTCGGGTGCTACTTAGTAGCTAGTAGCTGAGTTTAGGCTTATTTCATCAACAGCCATCTTAGTAATTGACTGTACAGTTGTAGTGTCAATGAACACAACTGGTTTACTCATTTGCATGTGGGGAGGTGAAAACACTTTTGAATTGCTCATTTAGTATTTCACTTATACTTTTGGAGTCTGTGGTTAAGGAGTCATTTTCTTGGAAGTGTGGCCCTACCTTGCAATCCAATGAGGCCAATCTTTAGCAAATTTAAAGAAAGCTTTAGGATTCATTATTATATTTTCTATAATCCTAGCTTTTTCAATGGAGTATTGCACATCTTTCTCTCTGGGAAATTTGTTACTATGCAGGTTAGCTTTTCTCTGTAGGACAAAAATATGGTTTACGTTACTGACATGAATTAAGTTTCATGTTGATATTAAATGTGGAGAAACACTTTTGAAAATTCTATTTAAGAATCTCTTTCTGTATTAATTTTCAGTTTGCTTTGTGCAAGCTCAGACTAGAATCTAGGTGCTTCTTATAGCCTGCATGTCTTCAACTTCCTTTGGCCCATACATTCTCAGCTCTACTATACTGTGATCCAAGACTAATTTTGGTATCACTTTTACATTGTGAATAATTTTCATATTAGTTGTGAAGCAGAGACACAGAATATTGTTTACTCTGGTTAGGTAGCATTAACACTAGCTCCATAAATAACAGGGTGATCTTGAGCAGGATTTCTGCTTGTTTTTGCTCACATCATCATTCCTGAGAGAATATGGTCATTGGATTATTTAACATTGAGTAGGTTGATGCTTCCTATAAGATGTATACTTATGTGTTGATCCAGTTTGGTTAGTACTTCTATTTCTGTGAGGCAGTTTTCAAATCTCTTCATATAATTTGGAACATTTGGTGAGCGACATATAGTACGTAAGTGAAGGAGTGTGGCTTAGAGGTTAGGGTATCTGGCTCATGGCCGTAAGGTCATGAGCACAATTTCTGGCAGCATGTCATGCCCTTTGAGCAAGACACTTTATTTCACATTGCTCCAGTACACTCAGCAGGCAAAAGTGATTTGTATCTGTAAATGAAAGGGTCAACTTTACCACATTATATGTCATGCTGAATCTCCCTGAGAACTATGTTAAGGGTATACATGTTTGAGGAGTGCTCAACCACCTATATGTTAAATATAGGATCAACTGGAACCCTCATCATTATAATGAACAGAGTACCTGTAGTATGTAGTATATACAACTATTTTGATTTGTCTTACATGTACTATTAGTGTGTCACATACTAAATTTGAATATAAAAGCTGGACCAGAGGTATGAGATCTTCACAGCTTCACCATGACTCCATTCTTTCCTGTTGGTTTGTAATACAACATATTTTGGTATGTGTATTTCTCTGTCAAGTGTTAGATATATTTCAGTGAGTGCCATGCATACAGCTTGATTGCATGTAATAAAATTAGTATTATATTTACTCATGTGTCATTGAAAGCCATCCTGGACATATTTGTGGAAGCCTTGTGTGTTGGTAGGCATGGCTCTGATTTTGAATCTGATGTAGCTTAATCAGTTAGCCGCCACACAATGTTTTGTGCTATGCTCCTGAAACATCTTTATTGTTCATCTGTTGCCTTTACAGTGAATGGAAAGAGAGAGGGGGGATTGGGATATGAGAAGAAAGAGTGGAGAGTAGGGTGAGACAGAGGAGAATGAGTAATGGGAGAAGAGTGGAGAGCTTCAAGTCTCTGTCATCATTATGTTTTAGGACATGAGCAAACCTCTTCTTTTCTGTTTCTGCCCTAGCAACATAAACCTGATGCCTGGCTTCCTTTCAGCTTTCTGATATGATTCTTTACTACCTCGCTCCACTTTTCCATTCTTTCCAGACCCACCTCTTCTCTTTTATGGCCTTGTCAACATCACTGTTCCACCACCATGTCACCCTAGGTCTAGCAAAGGTTTTGCTCTAACCACAGATTTGGTCTGTCACCCTCAGTAGATTGTCACATAGGAACTTCCAATTGTCCTCTATGTTGCATGTTTCTATCTCTTCTTCCTTCTCATCAAAGACTTCATTAAGAACATCTTTAAATCTTAGTCCATTTGAAAGATCCTTGAACTTCCACAACCTCTTTTTCCATATCAGCTTGCATCTCTGAATTCTTCTGACCCTAAGTCTGAAGTCACTAACCAATAGCCTATGTTGAGTTGTACATTCTTCACCCAGGAAAGATTTTGCATTTATGAGCATACACCTGTCCTTGTGCCTGGTGAGAATATAGTCAATCTGGCTAGTGTTTCCACCAGATTAATAAATGATCAGACGGTTGGCAGGTTTCCTGAAGTTGGTATTGCAGATCAGTAAACCATGGGCATCACAAAACTCCAGCAGCCTTGTTCCCTCCTCATATCTAGAGCCAAAGCCATAGCTTCCATGAATACCCTGAAATTCATTGGGGTGCCTTCCAATATATCCATTGAAGTTACTTGCCATGATGAGAATGTCATTGTCTTTCATCACTGGGGGTGTTCTCAGAAAGGATTCATAGAAGTGGTCCTTCTGGGTATCTGCGAGACTGGCATGCAGAGATAACTGACACTGTTACATCAAACATGGGTATTCTTAATTTAATAATCCTATCATGTAGTCTGACAATCTCAGTCACCTCATCCACCCATTTCTCTGTTAGGCCATCATTACTGCCCACCTAGAAAACCTCTATGTCTCTTGCATGTAAGCAGTCTAGTTGAGGCTCCCCTCCATCATATCTCTTTCACACAGCATACATCAATATGTTTCCATTCAAGCATTTCAGTTATCTTTCCAAACCTACCTTTCATTGTGCCAACACTGATTGTTGATCATAGGTCTACAATATATGCTGTTCAGACTGGTCACAGCCAACTACTGGTGGCAAGTAGAAAATATATTTACATTCTGTATATTTTAAGGACTATAATAATCTGTTTCAATTATTCTGTATTGCATATTTTCTATACTGACTGAATGCATATTTTTTTACATAGACTAAATGTGTATTTTCTGCACCTAAAGCAACCTTAATTATAAGGTGCTTCACACCTTTCTGATACACACCAGCTACAATACTGATCATGTAATCACAGAATCAATGAAATTTTATAGCAAGATCCAACATACCTGTCAAAGCTATCAGTTATGGAACAATCATTATCTTGGGTGTTGCTTTCCTCAGAAACATGATTTTTATCTATTGAGAGAGAAACAGAGAGATATATGGAAAACTGTCATCTTCAATAATGTTACAAGGCAGTGTACTTGTAATGCTAAGGTGCTGGAGTTCTGATCACTTACTTATGCTGACAGAAAATTTTGTTTTCCCTCTCTGCCTATTCTACTGATACAATAGGCAGCAGTGGAGAAGCCTATACAGAGTGGATCAACATGGTAAAAATAGCAGCCAAATTCCTTAAAACTATATATCTTTATGCATTAAAAATGAAGAGCTCATTGGACAATGTAATCCTTGATACACAAAAAGATAAATTGGTTTAAGATGGAATACCTTTAACCATAGACTTGTCAGTCAAGGCTTACCCGGGGCTCCCAACAACAGAAGCCAATGATGAGACAGCAAAATCTCCCTCACCATTTCAAAAAGGGAAGGGCATTCTTTATATGAAGTCCTATATATACTATGAATAAATCATGGATGATCACAACGTTTGACTACATGTCTGAGGAATCAGGGCTGTCCTGCAACTAAAGAACAACATCCACAGTTGATCTACGGCAGTGGTTCCCAAACTTTTTAGAGTCGCGACCCACTATTTATCACACCAGTTTATGACGACTCACTTAACTCTACTGAGTAAAAACATTAATGAAATTAACAAATTTATTTCAGATTACATCATCAGTGAGGCCTGTGAGAAGGATGAGCCTGTTTCTTGCTACGCTCAATAATAGAATTAACATCAGGTTCAATGCGCGATAGTTTCAGGAGTAAAGAATTTGAGAGCTGCAGTTTATTTCGATATTTGCTTTTAATCCCAACCATTGCTGAAAATCCAGCTTCACTAATATAAGATGACGTGAAAGGGAGAAGTACTTTTAATGCTTCGGTGGAAATGATTGGGTACGAGGTTTGAAGAGACGCCCAGAACTGTACCAATTTTTGGGTGTTAAAAGTCATTTTCAAGGAAGAGTCTTCGGATAAATCGATAAGTTCCTCATCGACTTTTGTTGATATCCCAGTCGTCACGTCAGGCTGAAAGGGGTTCATAATCCATCTTTTCTGTTGCATAGTATTCATCTCTTTATGAAAATAAAATTCAAAACTTTCATTTAACTTATTCAAGTGTTCAGATATCTCAATGATTAGACCATCATCAACTTTTGCTTTATTCTCCATTACAAAAGTTTCAAATGTTTCAAAACAGTCATAATTTTGGTTGTTAATATGATTTTTCCACAAGACAAGTTTTTTCATAAAACCTCGAATTTTCTCATGAATTGCAAATATACTGATACCTTCTGTTCCTTGTAAATACAAATTCAGGTCGTTTAATTTCGAAAAAATATCTGCCAAATACGTAAGCCTCAGAACAAATTCTTTGTCGTGCAAATATTTCGCAAAATCGCTTTTATCTTCTAAAAATATGGCTACTTCTTCGCGGAGTTCTGCAAGTCTTGTTAACACTTTTCCCCTAGAGAGCCATTGTATTTCTGCGTGCAAAAGAAGTGATTTATGATCACTTCCCATCTCTTCGCACAACTTCTCAAATAGGTGTGATTGCAAAGGCTTTGACTTAATAAAGTTCACTATTTTGACTGAAGTATTCAAAACATTTTCAAAATTATCAGATATATGTTTTGATACTAATGCTGCCCTGAGAAGGTTACAGTGAGTCCATGATGCATTGGGATTAAGTTCAAGTATTCTGGTCACCACACCACTATTTCTACTGCACATAGCCCGTGCGCCGTCTGTACATATTCCGAGACATTTATGCCAATCAAGATTTTTTGCTCTAATGTAAGTATTAACTGTATTAAAAATTTCATCGCTGGTACTTCGACTGACAGGTTCACAGAATAACATATCTTCATGAGGTACAAAGTTCCATGTGTAACGTACAAAAATAAGTAGCTGGCACAAACCTTGTATGTCAGTAGATTCATCGAGTTGTAAAGAAAAAAAAAGATTTCCACGAATCCGTTCAATAACTTGATTTTCTATCCATTTCATCAATTCTACGCATGACTGTGTTATTAGAAATAGGAATTGATTCAATTTCTTGTTCACTCTTATCACCAAAGAAAACTTTAACTATATCTTTTATAGCTGGAAGAACTAAAGTCTCCCCAATTGTGTGTGGCTTACCAGTTTTTGTGATTCTTAAACTGATCAAGTAAGACACATACAAAGATTTTTCATTTACTTTGGTGTAATGTTGCATAACGCTCTGTCCTCTCTTTAACTTGGTTAACATTCGCTCAAAAAAATCGAGAGGCTTGTCTTTTAACTCGGAGTGTTTTCAAGATGACTACGCAATTTGTTTGGACGCATGCTCTCGTTTGCAAGTTGTTCCTAACAAATGATGCATCGTGGTCGTGGATCTTCTTCAACTCCATTCCATGTAAATCCCTTTTTTAAATACTCGTAATCATACTTTTTTAATACTTTTCTTCGCTTTGACTGGCTTAGTTTTGATTGATTGGTCTTTTCTTCATTTCGATTCACTGAAGACTCTTCGTCATCAGCTTCAACTGACTTTTTTAACCATTTATCCATAATATGAAGGACTGAGTAAATACGAAAAAATCGAATTTAGAAGGACAGATAATTTCGACTTACCGAGAGATTTGACAGAATTAAAATACGTTTGGGATCATGCGAACTTCTACAATTACTGATAAATGTCATTTCAATCGATGTGATGCTATTTAAACCGTTTATCTGATAGACTCTCTTGATCTATCTACCGTCTAGCTGCTGTCTATTCCAATCATTTCATTGGCTAATTGATAGCCTCCTGGTGATCACTCCTATACTTTTTAAATAATTTATAAACTTACTAGTGAAATCCATAATGTCTTATTTATTTAAATTTTTTGCTATTTATATTAAATGTGAAACAAAACGTTTTATAACTGTTTCAACATCTCTATACCCTATGTGTAAATACTAACACTAATACAAAACCTTGAAGTAGTAACTGTTATCGACTCAATTAGTGTTATACTTCGCCTAGCTAAAGTTCTCTATAAATAGGTAAAAACAGACCTTTACTTTTTACGATTACGTACGAATAAATAACTTGAGAAAATGACAACCTCTGATTTGCTAAGTTCGTGAAAAAGCCTACTGCTTGATAAAACAACAAATCTGGTATTGAAAACATATGTCTTGAACTATCTCGATAGACAGCAGTTAATCAAAGCTAATGCGTAATTTTATAACTCCACAGATGGGTCGTGACTCATAGTTTGGGAACCACTGATCTACGAAACTAGCAAGCTCCAAAGCCACCTTGCTACAATTTTCTCTTCTCCTGTGACCATCCACTGTCAAACACTACACTAAATCCTCAACTAAACCCCAGTACAGAAATTTGTCAAACATTCCTCCCCAACATCTGATTATCAGCCACATCAATGTTATATAGCCAGTGTTCCTCCTCACAGTGGAAGTACTGGCCTGCTGGTAATTACAATTTTTTACATCTTCACATGCAACAATATTAAAGGAAGGCTAACTGGGAAGATAGGTTTTATATGCGGCAAATGCTCGGGTGCTATAAACACAGAAAATGTGCAGAGAACAGCTTCTGTCACATTCCAGGGAGAAAAAACTAGAAGTAGTTGATAGCTTCCGTTACCTAGGGGACGAAGCCAGTGGCAGGGGTGGATGCTCTGAAAGTGTAGCTGCTAGAATAAGAATAACCTGGGCAAAGTTCACAGAGCTCCTACCTCTGCTGACAAAGGGCCTCTCGCTCAGAGTAAAAGGTAGACTGTATGATGCATGTGTGCAAACTGCCATACTACATGGCAGTGAAACATGGGCCGTGACTGCTGAAGACATGCATAAGCTTGCAAGGAATGAAGCCAGTATGCTCCGCTGGATGTGTAATGTCAGTGTGCATACACAACAGAGTGTAAGCGCCCTGAGAGAAGAGTTGGATTTATGAAGCATCAGATGTGGTGTGCAAGAGAGACGACTGCACTGGAATGGTCATGTGTTGCGAATGAATGATGACAGCTGTGTGAAAAAGTGTCACACCTTAGCAGTTAAGTGAACCTGTGGAAGAGGTAGACCCAGGAAAACTTGGGATGAGGTGGTGAAGCATGACCTTCAAATATTGGGCCTTATCGAGGCAATGACTAGTGACTGGGACCTTTGGAGATATGCTGTGCTTGAGAAGACCTGACAAGCCAAGTGAGACCATGGCCTATGCCAGTGGGTGTAACCAGCCCATTTATGAATACCCCTCATTCATGAGACAATAAACCTTGCTTGTGAAGACCTATTGAGGTAAGTGAAATCAAAATCAAAATTGCTGACGTGGCCGATGACAGTATATTGCCTGATTGGCACTCATGCCAGTGGAACGTTAAAAGCACATCCGAACGTGGGGTGTAACCAGCCCACTTATGAATACCCCTCATTCATTGGACAATAAACTTTGCTTGTGAAGACCTGTTGAGGCAAGTTAAACAAACCAAAATTGCTGACTTGGCCAATGACAGTACCGCCTGATTGGCACTCGTGCTAGTGGAACGTTAAAAGCACATCCGAACGTGGGGTGTAACCAGCCCACTTATGAATACCCCTCATTCATTGGACAATAAACTTTGCTTGTGAAGACCTGTTGAGGCAAGTTAAACAAACCAAAATTGCTGACTTGGCCAATGACAGTACCGCCTGATTGGCACTCGTGCTAGTGGAACGTTAAAAGCACATCCAAGAGTGATCGTTGCCAGGGCATGGATTAGCTCCCATGCCGGTGAAACATGAAAAGCACCATTTGAGCATGATTGTTGCCAGTGTCGCCTTACCGGCACATGCTGGTGGCATGTGAAAAACAACATTCGAGTGTGGTCGTTGCTAGTGCTTCCGGACTGGCTCCCATGCAGGTAGCATGTAAAAACACCTTTTGAGCATGAGCGTGGTTGTTGCCAGAACCGCTTGACTGGTCCTCGTGCTGGTGGCATGTAAAAGCACCCACTACATTCTAGGAGTGGTTGGCGTTAGGAAGGGCATCAAGCTGCAGAAACTTTGCCAGACCAGATTGAGCCTTGTGCAGCCTCTGGCTCACCAGTCCTCAGTCAAACTGTCCAGCTCATGCCAGCATGGAAAGTTGAAAGATGAATGTACAGTGTGTTGGTCTAGTCAAGTATTTAATATAGTCAATGAACCAACTCATGCAGTGTTTAGCTGTTTCAGCAGGTATCATAATAGATTGTTCTTACATCTATATCTTACACAGGGCATCAGGTATTTGTACCAAATGCAGTGAGTACATTATTCTATACTGATATTTAACCCTTTAGTGTTCAGATTAATCTGTCAAATGTAATACTTATTTGATCATGTTATTTGAATTATTCAGGTTCAAGAGAGATGTCTACAATATTTTCTTGTAACTTTGTTAATTTTTTACATACAGATTTGAAATTTTGTCAGAGAGTGCTTATATACCAGCGGATTATAGTTATGTAATTTTAGCTTTTCTTGTTGATTAAATTTGACTGGGCAGGTAAATTTAATTAACAGTTGTAAAAGCAATAACATTATGGATAAACACTAAAATTGAAATTCTTAATGCATCTTACCTGTTTGATTTGTTACTAAAATTATCCCAGATGTCAACTGCCAACAATTTTGTCACTTTTCAAGACGAGGTACATTAATTTGAATTAATTAAAATACAGGTGTAATTGGCACAAGATTTTATTCTTTCTCTATATTTCATTCAAAATTTTTCATTGAAAATAAAGTATAAAACTCTTTTACTAGTCAATATACTATTGGCTATGCACTTGTATACAATTCAATGAATACATTTACATAACAGAATGCATCTAATAAAAAAAGCTCATTAACAGGTGAGGCAAAAGTGAATACAAGTGAATACATACTGAAAATTAATATGTATCTCTCACTTTCACATATTATTTATAATAAAATGAAAGGAATATAGGATAGTATTACTATTAAACAACAAAATATACTTATGCTATATTTCTATCGTGAAACTGTCCAAAGCACCCTTTACACAAGGGCACTTTGCAAAATGAATACATAAATGAGGTCTCGACCTGATATCCTTTCGCAATTTTTCTTTTTTGCAGCAAACATGGTGTACAAATTTTTTTACTTCCATTTATTTTTTCCACTAAATGGAAGTAGATATTTTCTCTGTTGACATCCGCCTCAGTTAATTTTGCTTTTCTCCCAGTTCTGTGCTTTCTGGAAAACACAGAACTCATGAAACTGAGATGTGATGTCAACCGAAATTTCAAATGGTCGTAGTCCTTTAGTAGTGGAGGTACCTTGTGGCTTTTTACATAAACAATATATGAATTCACTATAGTTAGACATAATGCTGGAGATATATGGATCACCATACCTTATATCAGGATTCCAGTAGTTTCACAGTTGAGGAAGCTGCTTGATACCAAACATAATGTCTATAGTAAAAAAAGCTCACATTTCCGCATTATCAGTTAGTTGTCATAGTGGATCAGGTCTTCCACAAATAGAAATTATGCATTGAACATCTTTGTTTCCTTCGTAACTGTTTCAAAAAACTTTACAGTAAAAATAAAAATATCATTTTCATCACTTTCATTATCAAAATCTTTCTTTTTCAACAAAGATTCATAAATGTCAATATGATTTGTCTGAAGACAAGTCACTGTTTTCATTTATGTTTTGTACATCATCATGAGTAAAGCTTTCAAAGTCAGAATTGCTACTTGCTGACGCCATATCGTTAAAAACTAAGATATACACTTCTCTTCAAATGTTGTAAAAAACCAAGAAGTCTCAAAATTTTTACCATATTTTTACTTGAATAAAGGCAGGAAAGGCTTTATCTCATATTATCTCAAAGCTACGAGATTTCAATAATGTGATTTGTTTATTTTTTTAGCAAATTTGTAGAGGAATCAGATACGGCTGGATTTGGCTGATTCAAACAAATAAGGGGAATAATTTTTGGCTGGTTTTGGCCTGTCTAAACACTAAAGGGTTAAATTACTGAGTAATCCAACCCATACATATGAGATCCATGCACACATAGCAGTACTGTCCTAAAGCTGTACATTTAACCATGCCATGAATGGTTTAATTTGATTAAATACAATATAGTAGGATACTCAATCAGGACATCAAATCAGGCAACAAAGTAAGGTAAAAGTAGAAATGCAAATAAACACACATAACAATAGTGAAGAAGTAAATAAACAAGGGTGCTAAAATAATCAAAATAATAGCTAAGAACTGACCTCTGATTAGCACTTCTTCTGGTTTACCATCCTCAAACTTATAGCTATCACTTGGAACTATAATCAAAGGTTCTTCAATGTGTCTTGTTTTTGTGGGACCAAATTTCTTAGATGCAATTTCTGGTTTATTATTGGTTGGTTCATCATTCTCCAAAAGAAATTCTGTCATACACATGCTTGGAGCTAAACTACCATTATGCAAGGAATCAGTTACAAGTTCCTTAACAACCCTAATTCCATTATTTCTTGACCTATTTTTAACACCAGCATGTTCTGAGGAACCTTCTGTTAACACATCATTCATTTCAGAAGGTTGCATAACAGTTGTAGTGTTCCAATTTTCTGGTGGTACTGTTTTATCAGGATCTACTGGAGAAAAGGGATTTGGAAGACAATTTTCTTTCACATAAATTTTTTGTTTCCTTTTACTTTCTTTCATTAATCTACAAGACTGACTTTTAGATGTACTGACCTTCAGAGCATTTTGACTGACTATCTGAAATGGAGACAGATTTCTCACAGTTCTTCTCTTTTTAGGTTTTGGAGAGTTTGTTGATAAATCAGCTTCTGTTTGATTCTCTTCAATGTTCTTAGGACCATCAATTATTGGAGAAGCTATTAGAAAAGATGACATATCTGGAGTCTTAGAAGAAACTAGTTTTTTATTTGAGGTAAATGCTAAAGAAACTGGTCTTGTAACCTCCTGTTTGGGACTAAGCTCTAAGCCATCTTCTTCCAAATTAGTTTGACAAAGATTATTAATGTTTTCAGTGTTTTTTACTGAATTTGAATATGCACAAGTGTATAACATCTGACCATCTAAATCTGTATTTTTATTGTCAGTAGCATCACAACCTGATCCATAACTACAGTCAGAAAATAAGAAACTTTCAGAACACAGAGTCTCCTCTGGGGATAAGGAAACTTTTCCAACAGTTTGAACATCTGAGTCTAGAACAAAGTTTTTGCCATATTCCTGGTTACTGCAGTTGCTGTCGACAGCTTGCAAAAATTTGTTACCCTCTTCCTAAAACCAAGAAGAAAAAAAAGGATGTTGATACAATTTACAACTGACCATGTAGTTTCATTGAAAGCTAATACAAAGTGAATGATAGTGTCCCCTTTAACAAAATAGTCTAACTCTTTTTCAACCAATTGTTTACAATCTAATTCTTTTAACCATCAATTCACAATCAAATTCTCTTTCAACTAATACTTCAATCAACAGTTCAGTCTAATCACCTTTCATCCAACAGTTAGTCTATGTCTAACTATCTTTCAATTAGCAGTTCAATCTTTCATTCAACAAGCAGTTCAGTTTAACCCCTTCAACCATCACAGTCTTACTACCTTTTAATCAATAGTTTATAGTTCAATTTTTTAACCTTTTCGATACCAACCTAGCCAAAGCCAGCCAAGTGTACTCATTGTTATTTAAATGTGAATTTGAACACAAATCTCATTAGTACATTCATGAAAACACGTGATTTCACTTTGTAAATAATTGAGTTATAGTATCCAACACTGTTTGATGTGATATCTTAACTATTTTTCCCCCATTTTTTCTGCATTGATTTTTTTTCAACTTTGAAAATGGATAGGAGTTTCATGCTATCAAGCAGTGATTCCAAATTTCAGGGCTTTTCGATGGAAGATATGGAAATATCGAGAAAAAGAATGAGTGAAGCACAGAAGCACGTGGTGTTTGAGAATGAATCAGACATTTCTGTATCTGAAACTGAAAGCAGCAATAGAGAGGACGATTTTGCACCAGAATGGAGTAAAAGGTTAAAAAATATTTTTATTAATAATTTTTCTGAGGAGACAGGATCTACTCATAGCCTTCCTCAGGAAGCAAAACCATTAGACTTTGTTTTCTTATTTTTTCCAGTAAGCTTGTTTGAAGCCATCACTGCAGAAAGAAACCGTTACGCAGAATATAAACAGATTGGAAAAAAAGAAAGCTTGTGGTAGAAGAAATACGAGCATTGTTTGCCATAAATATTATTATGGGTATAAGACAATTACCCAGGATTACAAATTACTGGAGCAATCAGGAACCTTTTGTAGATATGTACATTTCTAGTATTATGTCACGAATACGATTCACGAAATTGAACCAGTATTTAAATGTGAGAGACAGTAGCAGTACCCCAGTATGTGGTGAACCAAAGTTTGATCCCTTATTTAAAATAAGACCCCTTATCGACCGCATTCAAAATGCATATAAAACACTTTACAACCCTGACAGATACTTATCCGTCAATGATGGCATGGTGGAGTATAAAGGAAGGGTACGCTTCTGACAGTATATGCCCAGAAAGCCCACGATGTGGGGTATCAAAGTTTGGAAAATTTGCGAAGCAAATACTGGTTACTGCTGTTGGTTTAGTTTTTATACTGGGAAAAGAGACAACTATGTTAGTTATCATGGCCTAGGGTACAATGAAGTCTGGAATTTATCATTTCCATGCCATAACCAGGGCTGTATATTATTTATTTTTTGACTGATTTTTTAGTTCAGTCAAACTTGCAGTGGATTTAGAAGCTGTGACAACATATACGTGTGCTACAGTAATTGCAATAGAAAAGGGTTGCCGTTGGATATAAAAAAAACAAAACTAAAAAGAAGAGGTGAAATAATCCAACGGCAGAAAGGAAATCTGCTAGCAACCACATACAGAGTTAAGAGGCAGATAAATTTTTCTAGCTACTGGTGCACAACCATGTGTAGATGAAAACTGTACCCCGTTTGTGAACCTCAATTATAACAGGTACATGGGAGGTGTGGATCAGCTGAACCAGAAGATGAGTTATTATCCAGTTGGTAGACGGTAATAAATGGTGATGATACCTGGCTTGGTATATAGCAAACATGAGCATTGTAAATATATTTATATTATATACCAAATCAGGAGGGGTTGCAAGTAGTGCAACCATCTGCAGTTCTGAGCAGATATAGCAATGCAGTTGAGGGCAGGTTATTCCTCCCCCAAAAAATAATAACTGCAGGAAGGAAAAGCAAAACCTACCAGAGTGATATCCCCCTGAGTTCAGCTCATCTTACAGTCCAATGCCTTTTCAAGTGACAGTGCACAATCTAACTCTTTCCGCAAACAGGTTACAGTCTAACTCACAAAACACAAAAGTTCAAAGCCAAACTCCCTTTCAACAAAATTTCAACAACAGCTCATGCTAACTTTTAACCATTCAAAGGATAACTTTCTTTCATCCAATAGTTTTCAGTCCAAAACTTTTCAACTAACAGTTCACAATCTAACTATTCCAATCCACAAATAACAATTTAATTTCATTTCAACTAACTGTTCACGGTGTAACTGCCTTTCAAACAATGCTTCCTTATCTAATCAGCTTTCAACTGAGTCGAAAGTCTAACTATCTCTCAATCAACATCTCACCATCAAATCCTTTTCAACCAACAGTTCAGAATTGAACTCACTTTCAACAACATCAGTTTAATTCCATGTCAACAAGCAGTTTACAGCCTACTTACCTTTTAACTAACAGTTCAATGCTTAACACTCTTGCAACAATCATTTCACACTCTCACTCTTTTTCAACCAACAGTTCATAATCTAATAATCTTTCCATCAACAGTTCCCAGTATAATTCTATTTTGACTAACAGTTCTCAATTTCTTTTCAGCCAATACTTCACAGCCAAATTCCCTTCCTACCATAGCTCAGTCTCACTACCTTTCAGCCAATTGTTCACAATAACATTCACTTTCAACCAACAGTTCAGTCTAACTCCCTATCAGTCAACAGTTCAAAATATAACTGTCTTTCAGTTTCCAGTTTAATTTTCTTTCCATCAAGTCTACAACTAAATTCTTTTTCAATCACAGCTCAAAATCCAACTACCTGTCAACTAATCATTCACAATGTATCTCCCTTTTCAACCAACATTTCACAGTAAAACTTTCTTGCGACCAACAGTTCACTACCTAATTCCATTTCAGTCTAATTCTCTTCCAACCATCACTTCACCATCTAACCTGCTTTCAAACAACAGTTCATACTCTAAATTTCAACCACAAATCAGACTACCTTTCAATTAACAGTCCACAATCAAACTCCTTTTCAAGCAACAGCTCATAGTCTGACTACATTTCAACCAGCATTTTGTAGTCTAACTTTTTCAACCAACACTTAAAAGTCCAACCCATTAAATCAAGTCGATGACCTACTTCCTTTCAACCAATAGTTCACAGTCTAACCACCTTTCCACCAACAATTCAGTCTAACTCACCTTCTATTAACATTTCATTGTCTAACTAAAGTTCAACTAATGGTACACAATCCAACTCTCTTTCAATTAAAACTTCACAATCTAACCCTCAAAGGTTTACAGTCTATTACCCATCAGTTTAAAACCTAACACTTTCAACCAATAGTTCTCAATTAAACTCTCTTATAATCAAAATTCCACAACCTAACTAAATTCCAGTCAACAGTTCACACTAATTCTCAATCTACCTTCTTTTCAACCAAAAGTTCACATTCTAACTTTCTCACAATCAACAGTTTAATCAAGAGTTTGTAACTTAAATTATTTTCACCCAAAGGTTAAGTCTAATTGTCTTTCTGAGTCTAACCCTTTCAACTAACACTTCACAGTTTAACTATCTTTCTACTAATGGTTCATAATCCAACTACCTTTTGGCTAACAGAATACAGACAAAATTTTTTCTAGTCAACAATTCACAGACCCTTTAGTGTTGACTCACACAACTGATCTAGGAGACGAAACACTCTTACAAGAAAATCCTGCGATCGTTTTATCATCTGATGTGTGGCACACCGTGCACCTGTACAGACCATATTAATTCGATGGAAAGAGTGTGCTTTGTTCAGCACAAGCAATGACCACTTTAAACAAGTCAAAGTGCCGGTTGTTAAGTAAACCATTTTCACTCAATAACACCTTTCAACCAACAATTCAGTCTGCCATTCACCCGCTAGATCACAGTCTAATTCTTTTGCAATCATAAGTTCACACCCAATTCCTTTCCAACCATTATTTCCTGGTCTAACTCACTTTCAACCAACAGTTCACAGCCTTCCAATTTTTCAGCCAACAGTCTAATTCCATTATTCCATTTTCAGCAACAGTTATCAGTCTAATCCTTTCAACCAACAGTTCAATCTAACTCCTTTGCAACCAATAGTTTACAGTTTAACTATCTTTCCACCAATAGATAACAGTCTAATTTTGTTTCAGACAACAATTCTCCATTTCACTCTCTTCAGCCAACTGTTCAGAATCTAAATCCTTTTCAACTCACAGTCTAATTACTAACACTTCACAGTATAACTTTCTTTCATCCAAAAGCTCACAGTAAAACTTTTTCAACCAGTTCACAATTTAATTCATTCAACTGAAAGTTCAGTGTAACTCTCATTCAACTAATGTTTCATAGATGAACTACCTTTCAATCCCATTGCAATGAATACTTCATTATCTAATTCTTTCTCAATCAAAATTTCAAAGTCTAAATCTCTTTCAACAAATACTTCAGCATAACTACATTTCTAGGAACAGATCACAGTCTAACTCATTTGGAACCAACAGACCAAACAGTTATTCTGTTTCAACCATTAATGAAAAGTTCAGTCTAACATTCTTTCAAACTACAAACACAATACAACTCTATTTCACTGTCCAATTCCCTTTAATTAATAATGCACAATCAAACCAAATTTCAACCAACAATTTACAATCCAACTATCTTTCAATTAGCCTTTTTGATACCAACCTGCCTGAGAGTTGTATGATACAAATTTCCTGTTTTAAAGAGATCTAGATTAAAACCATCCGTTAAAATTTCAGGATCTTTTCCTTTTGAACGGCAGATCGAGAAATTAATTTTTTGTAACTAAACACTTTCAAACTTCGTATACTGGTAGAATGTGTCATATAAAACATCTTTTACTCTTAGTGTTGTTGAGAAAAGTTTATATTTTCAAAGTTATTTCGTATTAAAGTAGTCGTATTTCGGTAATTCCAACCAATCAATGACGTGCATTTAGCTGAATAAAATTACTGCCGTTGTTTGTTGGCGGTGTATATTTTGTTTGTCACTGTTATTTACGACATCGTTCGTGTGTTTGTACTGGTTTTAGCTTTAGGGTTTTAGAGTTAGGGTTAGGGTTTTAGGGTTAGTGTTAGGGTTGGGATTTTAGGGTTAGAGTTATGGAAAAAAGTGAAAAGTGAAGAAATTGGAGTTGGTGGGAGGCAAAAAAGTCTTTCTGAAACTAGTAGCTGAAAAACAGGAAAAAACCCTAAAAACTGTAGAAATGCACAAACGATTGTCGTGGTGCCATGAAGTAAACATGCTTCAGATACACTTGTTTATTCATACAAATATAACTGAGATGAAATATGTCATAAATAACAGTGACAAACGAAATATACACTGCCGGAAGTTGTTGACAAACAACATCGCTAATTTTATTCAGCTGAATACACGTCATTGATTGGTTGAAATTACCAAAATACGACAACTTTAACATGAAATAACTATGAAGGCTGTGTGGTGAGTAGCTTGCTTATGAACCACATGGTTCTGGGTTCAGTCCCACTGCATGGCACCTTGGGCAAGCGTCTTCTACTATAGCCTCAGGCTGACCAAAGCCTTGTGAGTGGATTTGGTAGATGGAAACTGAAAAAAGCCCGTTGTATATATGTATGGTGGATTCTCTCATCGAAGACGATGAATGAGGGTTCAGTAAATAACCTTCAACAATTCCTAAGCCTTGTGACACCGCATGTGTACCTTAAAAAAAAAAAAAAAGCACACATCGATGCGCCAAACCTCAGGTGTTATTGAGTGAAAATGGTTTACTTAACAACCGGCACTTAGACTTGTTTAAAGTGGTCATTGCTTGTGCTGAACAAAGCACACTCTTTCCATCGAATTAACATGGTCTGTACAGGTGCACGGTGTGCCACACATCAGATGATAAAACGATCGCAGGATTTTCTTGTAAGAGTGTTTCGTCTCCTAGATCAGTTGTGAGAGTCAACACTAAAGGGTCTGATCCACACTGGTAGGCTTTCTGCACACCTGGGCACCATACCAGGTATTTCTAATTACAAAAAATCAATTTCTCGATCTGCCGTTCAAAGGGTAAAGATCCAAATTTCATATTAATTGTTCCAAACACCAGCTTAATAATGACAAAGTTATTCTACTAAATTCTTCATTTTCAAGATTGAGTGAAACAGAAGGTAATGTATTTAACTATGGTAACTAATGCATTAAACATTCATTAACCCTTTCGTTACCAAACCGCCCAAAGCCGCCCGAAAAAAATTTTGGTTAATGTGACCAAACCGCCCCAAGCCGCCCGAATTTACCTATTCATATTTAAATGAGAATATCAGAGCAAATCTCTTTAGTACATTCGTGAAAACACGTATTATACTTCGTAAACAGTTCAACTACAGTTTTGTACAATAATCGAAGTGTAATTTTAATTCCGTGAATTTTGGGAGATTTTTTTCCGAAATTTGTTCCTATTGTGTTTTCAAAATTTGTAATTCTGACAAAAAATGGATACGAATTTCATTATATCAAGCAGCGAGTCAGAATTCGAAGGATTTTCTACTGAAGACCTTCATAAATCTAACTCTATGACTGAAAAAAAAAAGCACGTGGTATTTGATAATAAATCTGATGTTTCATTTTCCGAAAGTGAAAACAGTGAATCTGAGATCTCCGACAGCGATAAAGAAAATGAATTGGCACCTGAATGGAGTGAAAATTTAAAAACTGTTTCTTTCGGTGATTTTTCTGAAGAAACTGGACCAAGCCACAGACTTTCCCAGGAGAGTAAAGCCTTAGACTATTTCTTTTTACTTTTTCAAATGAGCCTATTTGAAATCATTACGGCGGAAACGAACCGTTACGCTAAACATAAACAAAGCGAAAGAAACGATAGTTTGTGGTTTCCCCACAACCTTAAATGAAATTAAGACTATTTTGCCATAAATATTATTATGGGTATCAGAAAGTTACCCAGAATAACAAATTCTATCGTAAAATTTTGTTGTATACCCAATTGAATATTAGCTAATAACCCATAGCGATGTTTGAACAAAATTTTAATAATTTTATATTTTGTTGAATTTACCTGTATCTACCTGCAATTAGAGTCACTTTGTGACAAAAATTATAGTATAGAATTGGTTGAGAATATTTCATTAAATTATCTTCCAAAAATCAGATTAATATATTGATAAATAAAAAAGTTATAGTTGTTTAATGAAACCAGACTAAATTTATGATTACGTTAGAAATTAATTGAAACACATAAGGGGTGTATTTTGATCAGAAATATAGTAACGAAAGGGTTAATAATTTACAATCAAACTCACAATCAACAGTTCAAAGTCTATCTTTCGTTCGATAATCCACAGACCAGTTACTTTCCATCCAACAGTTCAGTATAACTACCTTACAATGAGCAGTTCAGAGTCTATCTTTCCTTTTAACAGTTCACAATTACACTTGTATTCAACCAATATTTCAGTCTAAGTGTCACACTCTAATGCTCTTTCAGCCAACAGTTCATTGTCTAACTCAAATTCAGCCAAAAGTTTACAGTCTAATTCTTTTTCAACCAGCACTTCACAGTAAAATTTGTTTTTTAACTAACAGTTTATTAACTCATTTGACAAATAGTTCCCAATGTAAATTACTTTTAATCAATAGTTCACAGTCTAACTCCCTTCCACCCAACTGTTCAATGTAATTCCTTTTTAACCAATAGTCCACAGACTAATTCCTTTTCATGCTACAGTTCACTGTCTAACCTCCTTTCATGCAACAGTTTACAGTCTTATTCTCTTTCAACTAACACTTTACAGTCAAACTTTCTTTCCACCAATACACCAATGGTTCAGAGAACATGAACTTTTATCCAATGTTCTCACTCTTTCAACCAACAGTTCACATTCTAATTCCCTCTCATCCAATACTTCACAGCCTAACTCAGTTTCAACTAACAGTTTATAATGAACTGTTTAGAGTCTTTCTGTGAATAAACAGTTCACAATGACACTCACTTTCAACCAACAAGTTGCAACCTAAAAGCTCTTTCAACTAACAGTTCATTGTGTAGCACAAACTGAACCAAAAGTTCACAGCCTAACTCACTTTCATCCAATAGTTCACAGACTAATTCCTTTTCAACCAACAGTTCATAATTTAAATCTTTTTTAACTAACAGTTCAAAGTCATACTCTCTTCCACAGTTTAAATCCCTTTTACCCAACATTTCAATCTAATTCATTCTCAATCAACATTTTACAGTCTAATTCTTTTTCAATCAACTGTTAACAGTTTAGCTTTTTTAATTTTTTCCAGTCAATAGTTCAACTCTAGTCCTTTTGATCAACAGTTCCCAAACTAACTTTCAAGAAGTAGCTGAACACTTTTATTCTATTACAATGAAGTGCCTAGCAGTCTAACTCCTATTTCAACCAACTGTGATCTTAAATATAAGTTAGACAGTTTTTTTTTTTTAATTTAAATTGCACACATTACTGGATCAACTGTATTTTACATCATGATACAACTCCCCAAATCACAACCACATAGACTACAAAATGATATACAAATTGATTGACTCTGGGATAACAATATTCTGTCAGTGACAAGAATTGAAATCACAATTTTTGAGTTAAAAATGTGTAAAATTCTATTCATTGAGTGAATAGGAAGGAATCAGTTACATTGGTAATAAGATGATTGATCTTATTGTAAAACACACAGGAAGGATTCTAAAATACTTTTGAATGATAACTCTTTGGCTATATACATTACATGGGTTCTCCTGACTCATTATTATACAGACAAAATGGTTCATACAATGCTTTGGAACAATATAATGCAGGGGGCTATGTGGGAGCTTCTACACTGTCAATTGACTTGCTACAAATAGTGGGAAAATCACTTTCAAATCATACCCTACTGAAAAAAAAAAAAAAGGAAGGAGACAATGGATAGTGTAGTTTTAGATATACTGTCTGAATAAAAGATGGACAATGACAGCTGGAATGTCTTGATCAGGACTGACCTGGCTTTAAACAAACAGCTATTAATAAACTCAATACAATGCTTTCATTAATATGTCCCCTTTAAGCTACCACATCTTCACTTTCAGTTGGGGTAACACTCATTTGTGGTAATGACTAATAAAGACCAATTACAAAGGTCAAATCAGAACATTAGCATATCATTATTACAAATAGAAGAAAAGAAGTTACCTGTGAACTGACAACCTTCCTCTGTAAGGATTTCAACTTTAAACAATTACGTTTTTCATCTTCAAGGCCCTGCTTAGTAGAAGAACTGAAGAAGACAATAGAAAAAAGAATGAACAAAATTTCAAATTTAGCGAGGTAGTTAACATAAAATGATTCTAAACCAACACTTTTGTACAAGCCAACAGGGAACCTCTACAAGGTTACTAAACCTACTAGAAATAGAAATCAAATCTCCCTCAAGAAGTGAAGTAGTATTACAGGCAAGATAACTGAGAAGGTAGACATTATATGCAGCAGACATATAAGGAAGGCCAACAAGCGCTAAGAGCTTGTGGGAAATAGATTATTTCAAATACCTAGACAACGCCCAAAACATCAAAGCTTTTGCTACCTAGATGATTCAATTAGCAGTGGTGGGAGGTGTTCTGAAAGTCAGAGTAAGGACAAGTTGGCAAAAATTCAAGAAGATATTATTTCTGATGGCACCACAATGCTTGTCTTTTCAGAATGAAGGGGGGATTGTATGATGCTTGTATGCAAAATGAGAGTCTAGGGTGCCAAAGATTTGTGAAAGAAATGAAGTAAGAATGCTTTGCTGGAAATAGGCACAAATAAGATACAAAATGAGCTGAGAGAAATATTGGACATAACAGGAACCAGACAGTGTTCAAGAGAGAAGACAGTGCAGGTTTGTGCATGGGCTGTGTATGGAGGTTGATAGCTGTATAAAGAAGTGCTGAGTACTCAAGTAAAAGCACTTGTGGAAGTGGGAGACCCAGGAGGACTTGGCAAAAATGGTGAAGACTCATCTGAAATTGTTGCATCTCAGAAAGAAATAACGAAGGACCATAGTGATTAGTTATAAATAGTGCTGGAGAAGACCAGCTATACTGGCTTGGAAAAACATACATTAAAACAGAGAAGAGGTGCAGTGAGAAAAGCTGGGATATATGTCTACAGTTAGGCCTTCTAATTATTTGTATCTAAGTTACCAGATGCTAACACCCTTGTCAATATCTATATTCTTTAAACTCTCTATCAGATTTTCTCCTATTCAATGTACATTGCCACCTGTGAGATGAAAGAAAACATTGGATCTGTTCATACCCAATCCCTTCCCTCTACAACCAGTTTCTTGATATGACCCTCCTTCCAAATCACAATGCTTGTGTTAGAAGGGATTGCAGTGGATCTTTTGATACTTGATATACTCCTCTTACTCCATGTACTGTTTCTCAACACACCCTCTACCTTTACTGACGTCCATCCTCTCTACCTAACATTACTCTTCTGTGCTGTTAAATGCCTCTCCCATGTCTCTTGGTCACTGTTTATTGGCGTCTATCACATGATCTCCCTCTCTCTCTATCTCTCTCACACACACACACCAGCAGACATGTAGCTGCTTTAGTGTCTCTCTTTTACCATATGATACCTGAGTAATGTGAGTTACATCAGATTTCTCCCACTAACAAATATGATGTTCACTAACAATCCCTTTCCCTTAGGTCACCCCTTTATTGATATTCCTTACTCTCTTTACACTTCTATACTGCTAACAGCTATTTTCTCATCTTCAGGTCGCTTATTTCTGACATCTATTACACTCTTACCACTACTAGCCATCATCTGTTTTCTCTCACACCACCTTCTACAATTACAGTCACTCAGTACATCTTGTCACCATTGTCTCACTGCTGTTACTGTACCTCTTCATCACTCCTATCACTGATTCACCCATTTCTCCTTTAAAACACAGCAACTTCTCTAGTACTGGTGCCATGATAAACTGCAAAAAATACACTCAATGAACAGGGGGCGCATATTCCAAGTGTGCTAGCTGTGCACCCATTGAAAATGCCAAATTCATTATAAATATAAACCTTACTCATAATTTTCTATCACAAATGTTAATGGAAAACTTTTGTTATATCCCTGCTTGAAATTTGGTAGCTCTGGGTGTAGCAGCACACCCAATACAACCACCACCATATGCCACTGTTAGCGAAGTGGTTGCTATAAGGAAACTATGCCAAAAGAAAATATACAAGGCATAGTCTCTGACTTGTTTCAGACCATTACAACCTATTTTACTTATGCTAGCATAAAATGAAGAGTACTAGATGCTGGAAAAAACAGAAAAAAAAAAAAACAGGGTGTTCACTGCTTTGATCAGGATTGAACTAAAACAACTACCTGTACTGGCTCTACTTTTACCACCACCACTATTAGAAGTATTGTTCAGAAGTTTCCATAATATACCGAAATAAAGTTGACTTACCTGTCAAAAGACTGGTCCCTACAAGTTGCAGCCAATTGGTTATCTGCCAAAATAACAGTATAAAATAACTTAATAAACCACTATGAGTAGAACAACTTTAACAGAGTAGACTATAATTTTCCATGATTGGATACATTAACTATAGGTGCAAGAGTGGAGAAAGCTACACTATATACATCACTTTATAAGTAAGTCTTCAACATTTAGAACCAATGTGTCCAATATGAATGAACTTTCTCTCTCCTGCTCCCTCACATATAGGTATGGCTATGTGATTAGGAAATCTGCTTCACAATCACACAACATCTTAGGTGAGTCTTTCTACTTTAGCTTCAGGTTGACCAATGTTTCATGAATGAAATTTGGTAGATGGAAACTGAACAGAAGCCTGACAATGTGTGTGTGTTAAATTGATACCATTTTAAAGCACATTTTTAGAATAAAATAACTGTAAAGCATACATTTTAAATATAGTTCATAATTCAACAGCTCGTTCATTAGTAAATAAATGCTATTACTTATATAATTAATTAAGATATATAATTTAAATTAATTTAAAAGTGATGTTTACCGAAATCATCTGGAGAAAATGTTAATCAAGAAACCATAACTGATTTAAATACAAACAAGACAGAGAAAAAGCAATAAGGACAAGGGAAAGAAATATATATAGAAACCTACAAACATATATATATATATGTGTACATAAAAGTAAGCACACACACATTTAATAGAGTATATTGATATCAGTACATATTCCAATGAATGCTCACATGCTTTGGTCTTTGCTACATTGACTCTAAGGCCCTTCGATTCTAATCCTTGCTTCCACACCTGAAATTTCTTCTCTAGTTCCAGTAGTGATTCTGCTATGAGGCCAGGTCATCAGCATAGAGGAGCTCCCAGAGGCAACCTATCTTGAATTCCTCTGTTATTGCCTGGAGGACTATGATGAATAAAAGGGGACTGAGGGCTGATCCTTGGTGAACCCCTACTTCTACCAGGAATTCTTCACTATACTCATTGCCAACCCTAACCTTACTAACAGCATCTCTGTATAGGGCCTGTACAGCCCTTATTAACCATTTGTCAATCCCCAGTTTCTGCATCACCCACCAGATAAGAGATCGGGGGACCCTGTTAAAGGCTTTCTCCAAGTCCACAAAAGCCAAGTATAGGACGTTATCTTTGGCTAGGTATTTCTCCTGCAGTTACCGCACCAGGAATTGTGCTTCTACCTGGCACAAAACCGAACTGCATCTCATCTAAGCAGACTCTCTTCCTAATGAGATGGACTATGACCCTCTCCGTGACCTTCATCACCTGATCCAATGGTTTGATAACTCTGTAGTTATTTCTATGTAAAGCATCACCTTTACCCTATGGTGCTGCTATGATAGTCATTGAGTATGACTCCATCATGAACTAGTATGTGGGTGACTAGGCCATAGCCCACACCACTAGATGTTTTAAGCATCTCAGCAGTGATTCCTGATGGGCCGGGGGGCTTTTCGTGGCTTCATACCTTTAATTGCTTTATCTACCAGGGTGCCATCTATTTGGATAGCTCATACCTCTACTGGGTCGATATTTGGCAGGCTCTCCTCCTCCCATTCATTCTCCACATTCAATAGTCTTTCATAATGGCTTCTCCAAATCATTAAAAGCAAGTGCACCATCATCCATGCAGATACATTTCTGTCCCGTGACATCACAATTTTCTCTCACACACTGTCTTGCAATCTGAAATACTTCAGTTCTTTGGTCCTCACGTCGCTGACATTGGCAAACTTCTTCTTTTCTGCTTCTCCCTTGGCTATGCATACCTGTCGCCCAGCGTCCCTTCTGGCTATCTGGTACAGTTCCCTACTACTATTGGTTTGATGTGTAAATGTACATAAATGCACATACACACAACTATAAATATGCATACAAATACATTGGTTAGTTGAAGAGTCCATTTGGTTTTTGTCAACACTAAACTTCAAGCATTCTAATAAATAGCTAAGTTCAGTCTGTCCCTTGCACATGTGTATTCATTAGGTACTTGACACTTCAGCACAGTTCAACGTGAACTTGCAACAAGGCAGGTTGTATTTTGTGTGCTTGGGATCACCCTGAAAACAAAGAACCAAAATGAAAATTATTGACCTCATATTTCTCTATTTTGAAAAACGCAAGAAAGCAGTGGAAACCTGCAGGAAGATACATGCTATGTACAAGAAAGGATGCTGTTACAGAATGTGTGCAGCAGTGGTTTATAAAATTTCAATCAAGATATTTTTCAGTTCAAGATGCACCTTGCTGTGGCTGGCCAGCTGAGATTAACAGCAACAAAATGGAGTTAGTCAACACCAACTCCTGTTATACAACTAGGATGATCACAGATATCCTCCAAATATCCAAATCAAATATTGAAAATCATCTGCATCAACTTGGTTACATCAGCAAGCTCGATGTTTAGATCCCACATCAACTGAATGAGGTTAACTTTACTCAATGTAATTCATTGCAGAGACATGAAGAAAACCATTTTTGAAGAAATGATAACAGGAGACAAAAATGGAACATCTATAACAATGAGAAGTGCAAACAATCAGAGGGGGAGTGCAGTAAACCACTACAAACAACCTCCAAAGCAGAACTCTACCCAAAGAAGGATATGCTTTCGTGGGATTTAAGAACTTCTCATGGAGAGGACCATGAGTTCAGATGTGTAGTGATCAGCTGGATGATTAAATGCAGTGGTCTACCAGAAGTGTTCAGCACTTGCTAATCATAAGGGCATCATCTTCCATTACAATATTGTGAGACTGCACACTTCTTTACAAATATAGTAGAAGTTACTGGGGCTTTGGCTGGAATGTTTTTGTCACAATCTCCATACTTGCCCAACTTTGCACCTTCGGATTTACACCTGTGTCTGACTTTTCAAAATTCATTAAATGAATAACCCTTAACTCTGAAGAGGATGTAAAAATTCATCTCAAAGACTTTTTGCCAGTAAAGAATTCCCTACCTATATTAGTTTTTATGGACATATTAAAAGCTGGGTTGAACCACAAAACCCTCCTAGTTCTAGTTCTACGTGTGGTATTACTGTTAATCTCCAAACATTTTCAACCTAACAATAAGTTTTACAGAATATTTAATAGAAGAACACTGAAGATTAGCTATTCTTGTTGTAAAAACTTCGCCTCTTTCATTAGCCAACACAACACTAAAATAATTACAAATAACCACAGTGCCGATTCTAATCCAAAGAATTGTAATTGCAAAGACGAGACCTCCTGTCTGGAGAAAAGGACTGTGTATAGGGCCAAAGTACAAATAGAAGGCTCACAAAAATATAAAACATACACAGGGGCTTCAGAAAATTGTTTCAAGACCTAATTTTTTTCCCATAGAAATTCCTTCCGGTACCCTGAAAATAGGACAAACACCAGTCTGGCAAAACATGTCTGGGAATTGAAAGAAAATGAAAACCATCCTTTCAATGGAAAATCTTAGATAAAGCATTAGCTTACAGACATGGTGCTCATAAAAGACCCATCAAATGTTATTTGTGCCTTTTGGAAAACTTTTTTATTTTATTCCAGGACAATAGTGCTTTGAATCAAGGACATGAACTCTTAAATTCCTGCAGGCACGCAACAAAATTTAAAATATCAGCCGACAAAATATCATATGGATAGTATATATTTTTTGAATCTTGAACTGGTTTCCAATGCCACTGTTGAATTTGTATTTTGTAGTGTATGGTTGTTTCACATCGCAATGATATTGAATGTATTTTGATGTATACTTTAAGAAAGCCTTCAACTGTTATACATATTATTTTCAAGTTTAAGCTTTTATTATTTTATTGTATTTTACAAACCTATTGAATTGTTAAATTTATCTGATTTTTATTATTATACACACTGAGCAATTTTTTTAAAAAGTTGTTTGTATATATACGTTGGGATCTAGATGTGTTTTTATGTGGATATGTGTATTGTAGGCATGCATATGTATTTTCAAACTTCCAATACTGGTAGAATATGTCACATAGAACAGGGTTTATTCTTAATGTTTTAGACAAAATTTTGTATTTTAGAAGCTGTATTTCATCTGTCTTTACGTTCTGAGTTCAAATTCTGCCGAGGTCGAATTTGCCTTTCATCCATTTCGGATCTATTGAATTAGACATACAGATTATTTAATTAATTTCTTTTAACTAAACACTTTCAAACTACTGATACTGGTAGAATGTGTCACATAGAACAGGGTTTACTCGTAACGTTTATGACAAAATTTTGTATTTTAGAAGTTATTTTGTCAGAAGTTACAGATTGACAATGGACAAATTCGTGTTTGATAAGTGCCAATACATGAAACTCTCAGCTTTTAACTTACTCTCTAACTTCTGCTGATGATATATATACATATTACATATATGTGTAAAAAAATCTCATCACACAATCAAACCAATGAAAGAGCCTCTACCTGGTTGCTCAACACGCTAAAAATAGCAACCAAAGTATCCCCCTAACTAAATCGCATGACCGTTGTATGTAATGTCCTAGATTATCCCTAAAAAATGATTTGCTGAAGGCTGGAATGTCTTTGATGATACGTTTGCAAATAACACTATACTTATTTAAGTAGAATTTGGCTAATTTACTACCTTAAATACAGAAAAAATTGACTAATTAGACAAACTTACAAATAAGCTGAACAATTTTGTACAATAAATTTAAAAGATGAGAACTGCAAAGAGTGATAAATTAGAAGAATTGGCATTCTTTATTGCAATATTTTGAGTAAAAAGTTCCTTATTCTTTACTTTACTGGAAGTAATAGCTTGTCCTATACTTTTACAGGTGTAATAACTTGTCCTGTACTTTTCCAGGTTTATAATCTTAAGAATATGACTTTTCATGCTCACATTCTTCCATGTACTATACTTACATACATATATATGTAACTTTATTCTATGTGTACTTTTGTTACACATATTTCCTGATCTATCTCTCTTTCTTTTCTTTTCTTATGCAAAGTATCTTTTCTCTTCCTACTTGATACTTTGCTAGCATCCTTAAACAATACAGTCCTTTTCTTTTTTTCCCTTTTTCTTTCTTTGTCTTTCTCTCGCTAGTTTTTATGTTTCTCTTCCTTTTTCTTAAACTGTCTTTTTTACTCTATCCATAAAAGATAGATTCTAGTTTCCATTAGACTTGATAAACTAGTCTATAAAATTAGAACCCCCCACCCCAGTAGTAAATCTAAATAAAGTAAAATCAATAAGCAGTGTCTTCCTGTGAAAAAAACATCAGCTACAACTATGATGTTGTTGATGAAACATGTCCTTTGCCTATCTACTTATCCTCTTTATGATTTGGGTTAATAGAATAACTATACAAATGAATCCTTTGAATTTAACTAAATTCTATATTTTTATGCAGCTGAAGGTGGTCTAGATTTTAAAACTGATGTAATATTTACATTGTTCAATTAAATGGAGTTGCATGAAACGATCATACTGCATTACCTCTGAATATCCTTGTTGCTTATTTTGAGTGTAATCACCCCATTTTATATTATATGGATAATACCACACTGTTATGTGTAGTTTCAGTCTGGTGGGATAGACAACTTTATACGAAGCATAGTTATTCTTTTACGTGTTATTTACTTTTCCGTGTTAGACGAACTGCGCTACTTTCAGCGCAGCAACACCTATATATCGTTAGACACGGCGTAGTAATACTGTTTACTTTAAAACACAGTTCGTACTGTTCACTAACAAATAGCGCCAAAGTGGGGATGTATTCTACACACGTATACACATAGATATGAATGTGTAACATTCATAAAGAAAAAAGGGATCTTTTGGCAGTGAAGACAATTATAGTAGTCTCCCTTACTCTAATGGATTGTCAGTGCGAGGTGGCAATCCTGCAGCAGAAACCGTGAGATTATTTTGCCTCTACTTTGTAATCTAGCAGAATTATTTACTCATCTTTTCTTTTCTTTTTTTTTTTGAAAAAACTTTATCATGTATAAAAAAGAGAAAATATTTACATTTTTTTTTTCAAAATATGCCATCAGTTCAATTGCCTAAAAAAATTAATAAGGAAATGAAAACCAAATTGAGTATAATTAAATTAATCATAGCAGTTTTTGAAAGTTCATGTATATTTTTTTTCTTTAACGGTATCGAACCGGTGGCAGGATGTTCTTTCTCCATCTGGTGGATCTTGTGCTTCGCACCGGTGTCTGAGGTGTGTTGTTGGGCTGCTGATGGGTGGTTGGAGCCCATTGGGATGCTGATTCTGTGGGTGTTGTCACCGATGCAGTAGGTGTTGTACACGTTGTCTGCTGATGGGTGGTTGGTGCCCGTTGGGGTGCTGATTCTATGGGTGTTGTCACTGATGCAGCAGGTGTTGTACACGTTGTCCTCAACAGCTTTGGTGTTGGGCGGATGTGGGCCCTGTTGCGTCTCAGCTGCCTACCAGATTCCGTTTTTATTATATACGATCTTGGGGTTTCAGCTCTACTGACAACCTGTGCTGGAATCCATGTTTTAGTTATGGGGTCTTGAGTATGCACATGTTGTCCTCCAAGTATCTCAGGTAAGTATTGTGCATGTTTGTTGTAATATTTCTGTGATTGTTCTTGAGTGGCTGCTAACTTTGCCCTTGTCTCTTCCTGGTCAATAGGAGGTTGGATCTTACTTGGCAGGGTAGTTTTGTACTTCCTACCATTCAGCAATTCTGCTGGGGATTTCATATCAGCTCTCAGTGGTGTCGCTCGTAGGGACAGAAGTGCCAGGTGTGGGTCTTCCTTAGTCTCTCGGCATTTGACTAGTGTTCTCTTCACTGTCTGCACCTGTCTTTCTATAAACCTTTGGGGTAGAGTGGAGATGAGGTTGTAATATTGAACCCATACTCATTGGCTAGCTTTTTGAATTCCTGCGATGTGAACTGGGTTCCATTGTCACATATGATCTGCTCTGGTATTCCTTGCTCTGCTAGAAGTCCTCGAGCCACTGTAGTGATTGTTTTGGCTCTCAGGTCCTTCACTTTTCTCACAAATGGAAATTTGGAGTAGTAGCAGACCATAATCAAATACCATTCTTGGCCCTCTGTGAACAGATCTGCTCCAATAGTTTGCCATGGCCTTCTTGGGATGTCACTAGATATCATTTCCTCCTTTTGTTGTGAGTTTCTGTACTTCTGACAGATGTGGCATGTAGAAACCGTCTTTTCTATGTCTTTGTACATGCCTACCCAATATACTGCTGACTTGGCTCGGAGCTTGCATTTCTCCATTCCTAGATGCCCTTGGTGAATCTTGTCAAGAATCTCTTTTTGCATTGACTTGGGTATAATTATTCGGGATCCAGCCATCAGTATTCCATTCTCCACTGATATATCATCATGGATGGCCCAATATTCATGAATTAGGGGCTGCACCTGATGTCTCTTTTCTGGCCACCCCTGAATCACCATCTGAGTAAGGAGCTGGAGTTCTTCATCTTTGCTGGTCTCCTCTTTGATTTCTGCTAGCTTTGTGGTTGTTACATTCACAATGTGGTGGACCTTTATGCTTAGTCCTTCCATCTCCTGTTTATCATATGATGATAGTCTGGACAGAGCACCCGCCAATATCAGGTCTTTTCCTGGCTTGTACCTGATATCGTAGTCGTATGTTTGAAGCCTTAACAGTAATCTTTGCAGTCTGGCTGGTGCTTTCATGAGGTTTTTTCTATGTATTTGTTCTAGCGGGCGATGGTCTGTTTCAATGTTGAAATGTCTGCCATACAGGTATGTATGGAACTTTTCACATCCATATACTATTGCCAGGAGTTCCCTTTCAATATTTGCGTACCTTGTCTCTGTGGGTGAGAGAGCTTTCGAGGCATATGCAATGGGTTTACCTTCCTGTATCAGTGCTGCGCCAACTCCTCTCATAGAAGCATCGACTTGGAGTGTTACTGGTTTGCGTCTGTCATAGTATTGCAGAGTTGTCTCCTTACTGATGAGCTTTTTGATTGCTTCGAAATCCTGTGTGTGTGAAGCACACCAATCAAACTCTACGTCATCTCTGTTTAGTTCTCAGAGATTTGCAGTGTGATCGGCCAGCTTGGGTATGAAGGCTCCCATGTAGTGGATGAGTCCCAGGAAGCTCCTGAGTTCCTTCATGTCTTTAGGTTCTTTAATGTCTCTGATGGCTTCCACTTTAGCAGGGTCTGGTTTAACTCCCTCTGCAGAGTATATAATTCCAAAGAATTTGCACTCCTTCGCTTTTACCACACACTTGTTTGTATTGAGTTTGATGCCTGCTTGTCGGGTTTTCTCCATAGCTTCATGTAAATTGAAGTCATGTGTGGTCTCATCCTTGCCATGCACTTGGATGTCATCTGCTATTCCTATTGCTCCCTTGGTAGGTCTCATCTATTTGGCGCTGGAAGACATCTTGGCTCACCTTCAATCCAAATGGGAGTCGGTTGAATCGATATCTGCCAAATGGTGTGTTGAAGGTAGTGAGCATGGATGACTCTTCGTCTATCTTTACATTCCAGTACCCATTACTGGCATCCAGTTTGCTGAATAATTTGGACCCAGTCAATGATGGTGTGATTTCTTCAAGGGTTGGAATTGGATGGTACTCTCTTTTTAATGCCTTGTTCAGGTCCCTTGGGTCGAGGCATATCGGTAGGGTACCATTGGGTTTATCCTTGATTACAATTGAATTTACCCAGTCTGTTGGTCGTGTCACTTTGGTGATTATTTCTTTTTTTTCCATTTTGTCCAACTCTGTCTTCAGCTTCTCTTTTAGTTCTAGAGGGACGCGGCGAGGTGGGTGAACAATTGGTTTGATATTGGGGTCGACTGTTATATGGTATCGACATTTTACAAAGCACCCGACTGTATCGTCAAAGCATTCAGGGTACATGCTTATCAATTCCTCTTTGTTTGTGATTGGTGGTCGGTCTTTGATAGGCGTATCTCTGTCAATCCTGCTCGGAGTTGCCTTCACTTCACCATTGATTGACACAATATTTAGCTTTTTGCAGGTATCGAGTCCAAGAATTGCTGGGCCTTCTGTTCTTGTGACATAAAAAGAACACTTGATTATTTTTCCTTTGTGTGTCCCTGTAATTGTTGTTTTACCCAGTTGTGGAATCCTGGTACCTCCGTACGCAGTGAGGATTACATCACTTGGTGTGAGGATTCCTTCTTTGATTTTATCCTCTTGTGTCATGTGTTCTGGGAACATCTTGTAAAGGTTGACAGGCAAGATATCACTCTGGGCTCCAGTGTCTATCTTCAGCCTTAAGTCAATGTTTATTCTTTTCTTGCCAGCCTTCTTTTGAATTCTTATTGTTGTGTATGCCTCATTTTTTTTCTGGTCGTCCTTTCCCATCTCATGCACATTTATTGTGCCGACTGCCAAGAATTCCTCCTCTGAGGTGTTTTGTTCCTGTTGTTGTGCATGTATATCTCTTCTTCTATTTCTGCTCCTCTTTGAAAATTGGGGCTTGTATTTTTGGGATTTTGTCAACCTACACATTTTTTTCCAGTGGTTAAGTTTTCCACATGCTTTGCAGTGTGTACCGAATGCAGGACATTTCATTCAGTCATTGAACTCATGCTCTGTACCACAGTACTGGCATGTTCTTTGTTTGCAGGTATGTTTCGTCCTGTGCTAGATACAATATCTACACTGCTGCCTAGTGAGCTTGTTTGTAAGGTAAGTGAGGCCATTTGTTTGGTAGTGGCTTTGAATGCTCTTGCAGTGTCTACTGCTTCTATCAACTGGAGAGCGTCCTTACCTATGAGGGATTTCTGAACTTCTTTATGAGCACACCACCATATTAATTGGTCAACAATTCTTTCGTCCTTATCTTTGAATTTGCAATTTTCGGCAACATTCTTTAGTCTGGACAGGAAACTGTCAATCGTTTTTTGTGGGTCTTGTTTCAGGCCCTGGAATTCGTATCTGTGAATTCTATGGTTTGACCTGGGCTCTAGGTGCCTTTCAAATTTCTCTAGAAGTGTGTCTGGGTTATTGCAATCCGATTCTGACATGTCCCAGCTGTTGAATAGGTCTAGACCTTTTTCGCCGTCTATCTTTGCATTCCAGTACCCATTACTGGCATCCAGTTTGCTGAATAATTTGGACCCAGTCAATGATGGTGTGATTTCTTCAAGGATTGGAATTGGATGGTACTCTCTTTTTAATGCCTTGTTCAGGTCCCTTGGGTCGAGGCATATCGGTAGGGTACCATTGGGTTTATCCTTGATTACAATTGAATTTACCCAGTCTGTTGGTCGTGTCACTTTGGTGATTATTTCTTTTTTTTCCATTTTGTCCAACTCTG
>NC_043000.1:75366618-75371618 GCF_006345805.1 Octopus sinensis | reverse complement strand
GAGTATATGTATCTTTTGTGTGTGAGTGTTTTGCGTGTGAGTGTGTGTTTTGTGTGTGAATGTGTATATGGGTTTGTTATTTAGGTTTTGGGATGTATATGTTAATTTGTCTGTGTGGGGAGGGAGTGGGTTTTGGTGTATATTGAGGTTTATAAGTTAGTATAGGTATGTGTATAAGTCGTGAGTCTGTGGTTTACGTGTGTGTTTTTGTGTGTGAATGTTTAGGTTAGGGGGTTTACTTTATAGGTTTGTTATAGAGTTTAGCAAAGGGAGATTTTATCGTTATATGTTTTTAAGAGTTTTGTTTTATCATGGTTTTTTTAGGGAATTCGTGGTAATTAGTCTATATTTTAGATATGGATTATATATAGGTTATATATGGATTATATACTTATATTTTTTCATTTATACTTTAATTATTTAAAAGTATTATTTTTATATTTTAAAATTTTGATTTTTTAGATTGGAAGTCCACCTGAAGATTGTCGATCAAGACAAGAAACGATTGTAGTGGCGTTTTTTTTGACTATTTATTAAATTTTATGTATTGATTAAGTCTTTCCTTGTTTGTTTTGCAAAATAGTGGTTTTGTCTCAAATAATATTTTATACATATATATATATATATATATACATATATATATACATATATACATATATATATACATATATACATATATATATACATATATACATATATATATACATATATATATATATATCTATATATATATATATATATATGTATATATATATATATATATATATATATGTGTGTGTGTGTATAAAAATTATATATAAAAATGCAAAATGGGACAAGAACGCAAAACACACAAAGAGACGACACAAAAAACGGACGGGGTCATTCGAAGCCTCTAATCTTCAGTCAGGAACTGGATCATCCTAGCAATTTCAGCTGATTAATCCTGATATCGCTCCGATCCGGCCAGCCCCAAGGAAAAACTAAGCTGCGAGCATTAGATTTCTTTGAAAAAGGATCAAAACAAGAGCAGAAAAACAGACGATGCCACACAAATATACATACAAAAAAACAAAAATAAAAAACAAGAATAGTAATAACAGGACAAAAACAGCGGGTGTCTTACGACTTTAGACAGTTTAACTTATCTTAGCTGGCGTATTTTGAAATAAATGCCTTTGTGGCAGATGAAAGAAAAAAGGTGTTCAGAATGCTGGATGGTTGTCATCATCATCATCATCATCATCGTTTAACGTCCGTTTTCCGCGCTAGCACGGGTTGGACGGTTTCGACTGGAGTCTGGGGAGCCAGGGGCTGCCCCAGGCTCCAGTCTGGTCTGGCAGTGTTTCTACAGCTGGATGGCCTTCCTAACGCCAACCACTCCGCGAGTGTAGTGGGTGCTTTTTACGTGCCACCTGCACAGGTGCCAGAGGGGTCTAGCATCGGCCACGGTCGGTTGGTGCTTTTTATGTGCCACCTGCACAGAAGCCAGTCGGGGCGGTGCTGGCATCGGTCATGTTCGGATGGTGCTTTTTATGTGGGGGGGTGCAGAAATATAGGGGAGCACCAGTGGGGGGGGGGGTGCAGAAATATAGGGGAGCACCAGTGGGGAGGGGTGGTTCAGAGAAATGATGACAGGTTCTAGGCAAGTAGAACGTAGAGAGGGGTAATGTATGGTGAAATAGCGTATTGAGGAGGAGGGTTTGAAGAGTAGACACCTATAATGGTGGTGGGAGAAGCGACATCCGGTATAGATGGAGCAAAAATATAGAGATATCCGGTATTGGTGGTGGGGGTGGGCAGGGTGGGTGCACCGCGAATACGCTAAGGTTGATATAGACGAGAGAGCGAGACTTGGTCAGGCAGAATTAATAGAGGAGAAATGGAGAAATTAGATAAAATAGTTAGATAGATAAATAACAACAGATAAAAAACATGTATGATTGGTCGAGAAGTGAAAATAAGCATTCAAACTTATCTGTGCTCGGGATTATAGCTGCTAGGTGAATGAATGAGAGAGCACATGTTGCTGCCTTTTAAGTAAAAAATTAACCGGAAGAGAAATATATATATATTTATTTACATATCACATATTATTTCTTCTTATTAGCAAATGTCAGTTATTTAAGTTTTGCCTGTATTTATATTATTGGTAAATGAAGTAGGGAGATGAGAGAGAGAGAGTGTGTGTGTGGGTGTATATTGGGGAATAGAGGGAGGGAGAAAGTGAAAGAGAGAATATGGGTGTGTGTTTTAAAACTGTATTTTTCTCCTCTTTTTTTGGGTCTTTATATATATATATATATATATGTGTGTGTGTGTGTGTGTGTGCATGTGTGTGAGTGTATGTATGTACACATATTGATATGTGTTTAGGTGTATATATATATATATATATATATATATATATATATTTATATCAAACATTGAATGGTCAAACACCTGTTCTTTTAGAAACCCAAGGAGTGCCAAGTAAAGAATGGAAGCAATATTTTCTTATACTTTTATTTTTATATTTTATTTTTTTCCCTTTCTGTCAACTGGATCATTTTCAAGAACACACAGTACATGTATGTATGAATGTTTATGAAAATGTACACACACAATAGGTTCCTCCATATGTGTATATATATGTGAGTGTGTGTGGATATATATATATATATATATATATCCTGATTCGTTAGCTACTGCACACATTTTTTTTCTCTCCTTCTTTCTGTGTTTTTTTTCTCTCTGTGTTTCCTGAGCGCCATACTAATACAATTGTTCGTTTGTTTTCCACCTGCCTTCGTCTTTTGTCTATTTTCATAAAGCTTCCCGTTATATATATATATATATATATATATATATGTTTATATGTAAGGATACATGTGTGGGTGTACATAGCAACACTCCTATTGAAAAACAAACCCTCTTTTTCCTTCTCTCTTTCCATTTCTTCCAAGGGTCATCCCAAAAATACAAAAAGACCAAAAAAAAAAAGAAAGAAAAAATACAGTTTTAAAACACACACACCCATATTCTCTCTCTTTCATCTTCTCCCTCCCTCTATTCCCCATTATATATACACACACACACTCTCTCTCTCCCCACTTCATTTACCAATAATATAAATACAGGCAAAACTTTACAAACTGACATTTCTGATGAAACTACAGTAGTTGAAAGCGCTAATAAGAAGAAATAATGTGATATGTAAATAAATTTTTTTCTTTCATATATATTAAATCTGTACATCACCCCCAATACTTCTAACATATATATATATATATATATATACACACACACACACACATATATATACACCTATAGACATATATATATAGGAGTAGCTGTGTGGTAGCTTGCTTACAAGAAACATGGTCCCAGGTTCAGTCTCATTGCGTGGCATCTTGGACAAGTGTCTTCTATTATAGCCTTGGGCCTACCAAAGCCTTGTGAGTAGATTTAGTAGATGGAAACTGAAAGAAGTCCGTAGTGTGTGTGTGTATATGTTTGTGTGTCTGTGTTTGTCTTGCCATCATTACTTCACAACTGATGCTGGTGTGTTTACATCCCCATAACTTAGCAGTTTGGCAAAAGAAACCGATAGAATAAGTACTAGGATTCCAAAGAATAAGTCTTGGGGTTGATCTGCTCGACTAAAAAAGGCGGTGCTCCAGCATGGCCACAGTCAAATGACTGAAACAAGTAACAGAGTAAAAAAGTATATATATGTTAAATTCAAATTATGATGAAATTAAGTAAAGTTTGCTTTAGAAGTGTGGATATGTCTAGAAAGTTAAAGAAGTAATTTTTATTCTCAAATCTAGGACAATGCTAATAATATAGCATAAACAGGATAAACTGCCCATATTTTACAGAAAAAGTTGTGTCGGCGGCCAGCCATGGGACTCAAATTCACACCCATGTGATTACGTATCACAGAGCTCTACCTTTAAGCTATAGCTCATTTACAGGATTTTACATCTTTTCTGCATGGCTGCACCATTTTCTTGAAAATAGATCTCATTTGAGCTTACCATCAGATTCCAATTAACCCGGATGATATTCCTAAAATAGCTAGAAGAACTGGATCATTTTAAATTCCTGACCATGCTGTTTGGTCCCAGAAATGTGGCTAGCACTTTCCAATGTTTCATAGATGAGGTTATTCGTGGACTGGATTTCGTTTATGCTTACATTGATGATCTTCTCATTGCTAGTTCTTCTGCTGCACAACATGAAATTCATTTGAAGCAACTCTTTGCAAAGCTGTTGCAATGCTGTGTATACATCAATGGTGCCAAGTGTGATTTCAGTGTGTTTTCTCTCATTTTCCTTGGACACACCATTGACAACGACGGAATTAGGCCTTTACCTGAAAAAGTGGTGGCCATTGTAAAAATTCAGGTTCCTACTTCGTTACAACAGCTCTGGCATTTTCTAGGGTTGGCAAATTTTTATGGCACTTTATACCTCATTGTGCCAAGACTCTATACCCTCTCACCAAATTGCTGTGATACTGCAAAAAGAAAACTGAAATTATCAATTTAACTCCTGCCCAACTACAGGCTTTCGATGATGCTAAACAGAAGCTCTCTCATGTCTCCATGTTGGCTCACCCCATCCCTGATGTTAAACTCTCTTTGGTAGTCAATGAGTCTGAAATTGGTGTTAGCGTAGTGATACAACAGCTTCACCATGGTGAATGGCAACCTCTGGAATTTTATTCAAAGCAGTTAAAAGCAGCTGAAACAAAATATAGCACATTCAGTCATGAATTGTTAGCTATCTACCTCTCTGTTAAACACTTCCAGCATATCTTGGAAGAAAGAAACTTCACGATTTTTATGGACTACAACCCATTGTCTTTCACTTTGCACTGCAAGCCAGATAAATTTTTGCCTTGAGACATCCAACATTTGGATTACATTTCACAATTTACTAGTGATATTCAACACCTTCCTGGCTCAGAGAACATCACTGCAGATTCACTATCTCAGTAACCTGTTAACCCGTTAATTGGTTTGGACAAAATG
>NC_043000.1:75309118-75361618 GCF_006345805.1 Octopus sinensis | reverse complement strand
CGAACTGCCATGCTTCACGGCAGTGAAACACGGGCTGTGATTGCAGAGGACATGCGTAGGCTTGAAAGAAATGAAGCTAGCATGATCTGCTGGATGTGTAATGTTAGTGTGCATACACGACAGAGTGTAAGTGCCCTGAGAGATAAGAATCCTCATGTCCTTATGCTGGACATAAGAAGCATCCGATGTGGCGTGCAAGAGAGACATTTGCACTGGTATAGTTATGTACTATGGATGGATGAGGAGAGATGTGTGAAGAAGTTCCACTCCCAAACAGTTGAAGGAATCTGGGGCAGAGGTAGACCCAGGAAGACATGGGATGAGGTGGTCAAGCATGACCTTAGAATGCTGGGCTTCACAGAAGTAATAACGAAAGACCTAGACCTCTGGAGATATGCTGTGACTGCAAAGACCCAACAAATAACGTGAGTTCATGGCTGATTCCAGCACCAGCTTCACATAGCAGCTCCAGCCCATCCAAAGTACCTTGGATTGGAGGATGGCCTGCTGTGCTTACCTTGGATCGTGGGGTGACCTGTTGTGCTTGAGGAGACCTATTGAGTCAAGCACATCAACATCAAAATCAAAATCAAATGGAAATTGCAGTTGTGATACCCATGCCGGAGGCACGTAAAAAGCACCATCCGAACGTGGCCAATGCCAGCTTTGCCTAGACTGGCATGTAAAAAGTACCAACCGATCATGGCCGTTGCCAGCCTTCCCTGGCCCCTGTGTCAGTGGCATGTAAAAAGCACCCACTACACTCAAGGAGTGGTTGGTGTTAGGAAGGGCATCCAGCTGTAGAAACACTGCCAGATCAGACTGGAGCCTGATGCAGCCTCTAGGCTTTCCAGACCCCGGTTAAACCGTCCAACCCATGCTAGCATGGAAGACAGACGTTAAACGATGATGATGATGATGATATATATGTATACAGGGTTAGCCAAAAGTCACCCAACAGTAAATCAAAACTCCATAAATACTTAATAGTCAATTTTATTTATTTATTCCAATTATGAATGTTTAATAATTGAATGCTGTGAGTTAAAATCACCATTTTTTTTTCAACATTTGTCTATTCATTAGCAAAGTCTCATATAAAATAATTTTTTGTTTTAATCTTGGAATTAAATAGTTTTGATTTACTGTCAGGTGACTTTTGGCAAACCTTGTATATAGATATATAGATATTTACAATTCTGTAAGTATTTATATAAATATATATCTCTTTTTTGTCTATATATACATATATCCATGTAACGTTATGTATCAATGTATATGTATGTGCATGTATGTGTGTATGTATGTGTAAATATATGATTATTTTTCAATTGCCTTATGTTTATAGTTTTTTGATGTCTTCACTAATAATAATTATTCATAACCACAGTAATTGTATTTATATAGACAATTCCACCACCTTGACTATAATGGTAATTCATATTCAAAAAATTATTTAGATACTAATAATGTTTATGCAATATTTAGGTATAGAAATACTTTTTAGTGTATCTACCTGTATATTAACTATAATTATGTATTTTAAAGAATATTTAATGAATGCATATTGTCTTTCAATATACTTACCTTATATGATTTAATCTATCCTAATCTACAATACTAGATTATATTAATCTTATCCTACATTATAACCTATTTGCTATTTACTTACATATTCGAACCTTTAATCTTTTACTGAATATACAGATAAGGAAATAATTTATTCTTAAACACAGAAACGCTGACACAACAGCATAGACAGCAGAAAATATCCATATAAATTATTCCACTTTATATGGACATTTTATCCGGCCTCTGCTGTTCTATCAGTGCTTGTGTGTTTGAGAATAAATTATTTCCTTATCTGTATTTTACAATACATCTCAATGCTTCTAAAAGCAAACCTTAGTTTGTTTACATTTATCATACTTTAATTTAATGTTTTTCATGTTCATATCAAACCCTATATTTTATAAATTCTGTCTCAATAAATATATGAATTTCCTCTCTTTATACCAAGACTATCTAATAATTATTTCTTGAAATCTTTATGGATCTCTTTTCACATCTTGGAAGACTGTTTCATTGCTTTATGTTGATTTTGTTCTCGTTGTCTTCCATATTGTCTATGAATTTAAAAAAAAATATACACTTATGTCTTCAAATTTCTAATTTAAAAAAAAATTTAATATTGTTCATATTTTCTTGTTGATATCAATCCCTATATTTCATAAATATTGTCTCTAAATACTTTCATTTAGTTTTAGTTTATTATTATTATTATTAAGACAGCAAGCTGGCAGAATCAATAGTATGGACAAAATGCTTAGTGGTATTTTGCCCATTACTACATTCTGAGTTCCTATAACATTCATCATCATCATCATTTAACGTCCACTTTTCATGCTGGCATAGGTTGGATGGTTTGACTGAGGACTGGCAAGCCAGAAGGCTGCACCAGGTTCCAATCTGATCTGGCAAAGTTTCTACAGCTGGATGCCCTTCCTAATGCCAACCACTCAGAGAGTGTAGTGAGTGCTTTAACATGCCACTGGCACAAGGGCCAGTCAGGTGGTACTGGCAATGACCATGCTCAAAAGGTGTTTTTTACATGCCACTTGCATGGGAGCCAGTCCAGCAGCAACAACAACAACCACACTCAAATGTTGTTTTTCACGTGCCAGTGAGGCGACCCTGGCAACGATCACGCTCGGATGGTGCTTTTAAGATTCCACTGGCACGAGTACCAATAAGGCGGTACTGTCATTGGCCACATCAGCGACTTTGATTTCACTTGCCTCAACAGGTCTTTGCAAGCAGAGTTTAGTGTCCAATGAAGTTTAAAGGTACACATAAGTGGACTGGTTACACCCATGGCATAGGCCACGAGGTTATGGTCTCACTTGGCTTGCTGGGTCTTCTCAAGCACAGAATATTTCCAAACATCTCAGTCACTAGTCATTGCCTTCGTGAGGCCTAATGTTCGAAGGTCATGCTTCACCAGCTCATCCCAGGTCTTCCTGGGTCTACCTCTTCCACAGGTTCCCCCAGCTGCTAGGGTGTGACACTTTTACACACAGCTGACCCCATTCATTTGAAACACATGACCATACCAGTGCAGTTGTCTCTCTTGCACACCACATCTGATGCTTCGTAAGTCCAACTTTTCTCTCAGGGTGCTTACACTCTGTTGTGTATGCACACTGACATTACACATCCATTGGAGCATGCTGGCTTCATTTCTTGCGAGCTTACGCATGTCCTCAGCAGTCACGGCCCATGTTTCGCTGCCATGTAGCATAGCTGTTCGTACACATAATGCGTCAAACAGTTTACCTTTTACTCTGAGCAGGAGGCCCTTTGTCACCAGCAGATGTAGACGCTCTCTGAACTTTGCCCAGGCTATTCTTATTCTAGCAGCTACACTTTCAGAGCATCCACCCCCCGCTACTGACTTGGTAACAGAAGCTATCAACTACTTGTAGTTTTTCTCCCTGGAATGTGACAGAAACTGTTCTCTGCACATTTTCAGTGTTTATTGCTCCTGAGCATCTGCCACATACAAAACTATCTTCCCAGTTAGCCTTCCTTTGATATTGCTTCACCTCTTATGTGTCCATAGCTTACGCTGGGTACATCTTATGGAGTTTCTACCTATGCCTTTTCTACAGATTGAGCAGGGCGATCTACCTGAAGGGATTTGTGGTTTGTCTGCCTTCCAACTTATTAAGTCTTTGGTTTTAGCTAGGTTGATTTTTAAAGCCCTTCGATTCTAATCCTTGCTTCCACACCTGAAACTTTTCCTCTAGTTCTGATAGTGACTCAGCAATTAGAGCAAGGTCATCAGCATAGAGGATCTCCCAGGGGCATCCTGTTATTGCCTGGAGGACTATGATGAATAAGAGAGGGCTGAGGACTGATCCTTGGTGGACCCCTACCACTACCTGGAATTCTTCACTGTATTCCAGTTCTATATTTAATAGATGAGGAATTATGTACATTATTTACATTTGACAGATATTTGTCCTCAGCTTGTTTATCGTTAACACGTTTCGGCTGATATACCCTCCAGCCTTCATCAGGTGTCTTGGAGAAATTTTGAACCTGGGTTCTCATTCCTAAGGTATTTTTCGATGTTATTATTATTCAGGTCACAGTCTGAAATCGAACTCGGAATCTTGGGGTTAGTAGCTCGCATTCTTAACCACTACGCCATATGCCCTGGACATATCAGCTAAAACATGTTAACAACAAACAAGATGAGGACAAATATCCATCAAATGTAAATAACGTACATAATGTTCACTGTACTCATTGCCAGCCCTCACCTTACTGACAGCATCCCTGTACATGGCTTGCACAGCTCTCACTAACCATTCATCTATTCCTAGTTTCCTCATTGACCACCAGATAAGGGATTGGGGGACCCTGTCAAAGGCTTTCTTCATGTCAACAAAAGCCAGGTACAGAGGTTTATCTTCGGCTAGGTATTTCTCTTGCAGCTGTCTTACCAGAAATATAGCACCAGTGGTGCTTTTCCCTGGCACGAACCCAAACTGCATCTCATCTAAACTGACTCTCTCCCTAATTAGTTGGATTATGACCCTCTCCGTGACCTTCATTACCTGATCCAACAACTTGATACTTCTGTAATTATTTGTATCTAAAGCATCACCTTTACCTTGGTGTATGCTACACCAGTCATTGGATATGACTCCTTCATGTATCACCTGGTTGACTATACGGGTGACTAGACTATAGCCGACACCACCAGATATATTGAGCATCTTTGCGGTGATTCCTGATGGACTGGGGGCTTTCCCTGTCTTCATACCCTTAATTGCTTTATCTACCAAGATACTGTCAATTCAGATAGCTGGTCCCTCTGTTGGGTCAGCATTCAGCAGACTTTCTTTCTCCCATTCATTCTCATTATTTAGCAACCTTTCATAGTGGCATCTCCAAACCTCTCTCTTTGCAGCCTCCTTTAATGCAAGTGAACCATCATCCATGCAGACACATTTCTCTCCTATGACATCACAATTCTCTCACACACTGCCTTGCAACATGAAATACCTCAAGTCTTTGGTCCTCACAGCACAGAACATTGCCAAATTTTTCTTATCTTCTTCCCCTCTGGCTAAATAAACCTGTCTCCTAGCTTCCCTTCTGGCAGTCTGATACAATTCCTGCTACCACCATTCTTCCAGTCCTTCCAAACCTGTTTCTTTTCCCTAATGGCCCTATAAACAACATTGTTCCACCACCACATTACCTCAGGTCAAGAGATCTGGTCCACAGAGATCCACAGATCTGGTCAGTAGCCCTCAAAAGGTTGTCCTGTAGAAACTTCCAGTTGTCTTCCAAATAATGTCTCTAAATCTCTGTCCATTTGCAGGATGTTTAAACTTCCAGACCCTTCTCCTCCATGTTGGTCGTCCACTGGGCATGTTGGGAATTTAGTATTTAACAAAGACTTTCTTTCACCTGAGGATATAGCTTAAATTCTATATTAGCAGGCATCCATCGGTCTTGAGAGACCATGAATCTGCACCCAAAGAAATCACATCAGCTGCTGATGGCAGTGCAGTGCCTCCTGTGGCTGTAGAGGCCCATACAGGAGTGGCAGTCATGCATGCAGCGACTGCATTTGAAGGAGCTCTCTGCCAGCGCTACTGGTTTTTCCTTCCATCGAATGCACTTTTCTTTGGTGGGGAGTTCTTGTTTTTCTTTCCCTTGCTTCATCCCCTTTTGTAGTATTTGTCTCCAGCATGGGCAACCATTTGTGACCTCCTTCCATCTCGAGATGTCCTTGAAATGAAGTCATCCTTGTGCTCTTGTACCAGTGGCAAATTCCACATACAGGAGGTTTTTTTTGGATCCTCCTGTCCGGCATGCAATGTATATGACTGAACCAGTGCAGATGGCACTGCTGGAGCAGAGTAAGTATACTTGGTATGTTGGTATGGTTGAGGACTTCAGTGCCGGTGATGTGGTCGGTCCACTTGATATCCAAGATGTGTCTCAAATTAAGAAGGTAAAAGATGAGACGCTGCACCTGTCTGGAGTAGAGGCTCCACATCTCACTGCCATAAAGTAGTGTACTAAGGATGCATGCCTTAAGACAGCAATCTTGATGTTTGCAGCTAGTTTTCTGTTTTCTCAGACTCTCTTTGTGAGCCTGGCAAATGTGAAGGATGCTTATCCGATTCGCCTGCTGATCTCAGGGTGCAGGGGGAGGTCATCAGAGATGGTAGAGCTGAAGTAGGTGAATTCATAGACTACTTCCAGCTTGTAGTTGTTGATGGTGATGGAGTGCTCGACACCTTAGCCCAGTACTTTGGTCTTTTTCAGATTAATAGTTAGACTGAATAACTGACAGGCTTTTGAAACTTTGTCCATGAGGTGCTGCATTTGCTCTTCAGAGTGCACTGTCAGTGCTGCATCATCTGCAAACAGCATTTCTCTAATGAGTACCTGATGCACCCTGGATTTTACTTTCAGCCTCAACAGATGAAACAGTTTACCATCTGATCTGGTGTGAAAGGTGAACAACATCAGTTGATGTCCCAAATGCATGTTTCAGTATGACTGCAAAGAGGATACCAAACAGGGTTGGGGGAAAGCATACAGTCCTGCTTCATGACACTACATATTTTGAACGCCTCCAAAGAACAGCCATCAAATTAAATGATGCCTTTCATATCCACATAAACAACTGGACAATGCTGAAGAGTCTTGGATGAAAATTTTGGCAAGGATTTTGAACGGGCTGATTCTACTGACTAGGTCAAAAGCCTTTGTGAGATTGATGAAGGTGAAGAGTGGTTGCACTTCTCCTGTAGCTGTCAAAGAGAGGTCATGTTGATGGTGGAGCGTTCTGATCTGAAACTGCACTGAGATTTTCTGAAACTGCACAGTGATTTTCTGCAGTCTGTTTAGGACTACGCAGGCAAAGACCTTCCCAGAGAGATAGGTCTGTAGTTCTTGGCCTCCGCTCTGCTACCTCCTTTATGAATAGGGCATATTTTACCTTCCTTCAGTTTTCTTGGAAGTTTGCCAGTTGCAAGGAAGCTCTGAAAGAGGAACTGCAGTGGTCTTGCTAGGACTCTCTTAGATACTTTTAGATGGATTGCTGGGAATCCATCTAGGCCAGTAGCTGAGTTTGTTTTCATTTCATCAATAGCCTTTATTACATCGTCTTCCTTTATATTGATGTAATCAATCATTGCTGCCTCCGATTTTATATCTGCAGTGGTAAAGAAGTCAGTTGGATTGCTGACTTGAAAATGCCCTAGAGGTGGCGTGAAAATACTCTTGAATTGCTCATTTAGTATTTCACTTATCCTCATTGGATTTCCTGTGAGTGTGCCATCCTTTTCAAGGAGTGGCCCTATCCTACAGTGCACCGTAGCTGTTTCTTTGGCATACCTGTAGAAAGCTCTGGGGTTAGATTTTATGTTGTCTATAGCCCAGGCTTCTTTGTCTGCTCTTTCTTTTTCATGGGAGAGTTGCAGACATTTTTCAATTTCCAACAGTTTTATTTTCAGGCGGGACTTTTCACTGCTTTCAATTTGTTTGTTTAGGCGATTTGAAACTTTTGTAATAATTATAAAATATTTTTTTTTAAATAACTAAATCATTATCAACAAATATAGTGATTAAAATCTAAAATTTACACTATCAATAAATGTATAGACACACAAACAAAAATAAATAAATTAATTAATCCAATACTACTTACATAAATATTAATATAATATATTTATGAGATACATTAAAAAATCAAAGATTAAAATAAAATTACAAACCAGTAACCTAACTCTAAAAACCGTATAACTATTAACAATCTTTGGCTAAGTAATATCTTACAATAACGTACAATATCTTACAATATCTTCAACAACTAAATCATTATAATAACAATCAGTATTTATATAGTATACAAAATAATAGAATAAGACTTATTAAAATACTTTAAAATCTTAAATAGAAATAGATTACTTAGCTTTCAAAGGCCGTGTCATTATAATTCAAATTTTTAATTGAATTTAAATTAATTGTAATTCGAATTGAATTATGGCCATGAAACGTACATAGTGGTTTTACTTATTATATTATATTAAACTTTTTAATAGTTTTTGATAGTGTAAAAAAAAAAATTTATTAATTAATTAATTAAAAAATTAAAAGTTTAAAAATTTATAAATCTAAAAATCTAAAAATCTAAAAATTTGTAAATATAAATTTAATATTTTAAATTTAAATAATTTAAATTTTAAATTTTATATATTTTGTATATTATATTAATTATATTTATATTTATTTTTTGGTTTATGTCTTCCACTGTTTGATTTGCCTAATAGTGGTTTTATCTCTAATATAATATATATATATATATATGTATATATATATATACACTCTCCTACCCTGATGTAATCTCCAGGGATACAGGCATCCAGCAACAGGACCTCCGTAATGCTATGATGGACCGTGAAGTCTGGCGCAACATGGTAAATTCCATTGTCTCGACCACGGTCGAACAATGATGATGATGATATATATATATATATATATATATATATATATATATATATATATATATATATATATATCATCATCATCATTGTTTAGCGTCCGCTTTCCATGCTAGCATGGGTTGGACGGTTCGACTGGGGTCTGGGAAGCTAGAATGCTGCACCAGGCCCAGTTTGATCTGGCAATGTTTCTACGGCTGGATGCCCTTCCTAACGCCAACCACTCCATGAGTGTAGTGGGTGCTTTTTACATGCCACTGGCACAGGTGCCAGAGGAGTCTGGCAAACGGCCACAATCGGATGTTGCTTTTTATGTGCCACCGGCACGGGGGCCAGGTGAGGCTGGCAACGGCCACAAACGGATGGTGCTTTTTACGTGCCACCGGCACGAGGCCAGTTGGGGTGGCGCTGGCAACGGCCATGTTCGGATGGTTCTCTTACATGTCACCGGCACTGGTAACTCAGCTGCAATTTCCATTGATCGATTTTGATTCTGATTCTCACTTGCCTCAAGAAGGAAGGTATGCATAAGTGGGCTGGCTACATCCCATGTAGAAGGCCACGGGTTATGGTTTCACTTGTCCTGCCGGGTCTTCTCACGCACAGCATATTTCCAGAGGTCTCGGTCTCTAGTCATTTCCTCAGTGAGAGCTAAAGTTCGAAGGTCGTGCTTCACCACCTTGTCCCAGGTTTTCCTGGATCTACCTCTTCCACAGGTTCCCTCAACCGCTAGGGTGTGGCACTTTTTCACACAACAATCTTCATCCATTCTCGCCACATGCCCATACCAGTGCAAACGTCTCTCTTGCACACCACAACTGATGCTTCTTAGGTCCAACTTTTCTCTCAAGGTACTTACACTCTGTTGAGTATGAACACTAACATTACACTACACATCCATCGGAGCATACTGGCTTCATTTCTTGAGAACTTACGCATATCCTCAGCAGTCACGGCCCATGTTTCACTGCCATGTAGCATGGATGTTTGTACACACGCGTCATACAGTCTGCCTTTTACTCTGAGCGAGAGGCTTTTTGTCACCAGCAGAGGTAAGAGCTCTCTGAACTTTGCCCAAGCTATTCTTACTTTAGCAGTTACACTTTCAGCACACCTGCCCCCACTGCTGACTTGGTCACCTAGGTAACGGAAGCTATCAACTATTTCTAATTTTTCTCCCTGGAAAGTAACAGAAGTTGGTCTCAGAGCATTTTCAGTGTTTATTGTTCCTGAGCATCTGCCACATACAAAAACCATCTTCCTAGTTAGCCTTCCTTTGACATTGCTGCACCTCTTATGTGTCCATAGCTTACACTTGGTGCATCTTATAGAGATTCTACCTACACCTTTTCTACAGATCGAGCAGGGCCATCTACCTGAAGGTGTTTGTGATTTGTCTACCTTCCTACTTATTAGGACTTTGGTTTTAGCTAGATTGACTCTAAGGCCCTTCGATTCTAATCCTTGCTTCCACACTTGAAACTTCTCCTCCATTTCTGATAGTGACTCAGCAATTAGAGCTAGGTCATCAGCATAGAGGAGCTCCCAAGGGCATCCTGTCTTGAATTCCTCTGTTATTGCCTGGAGGACTATGCTAAATAGGAGGGGTCTGAGGACTGAGCCTTGGTGGACTCCTACCTCTACCCGGAATTCTTCACTGTACTCGTTGCCAACCCTCACCTTACTATCAGTGTCCCTGTACATGGCTCGCACAGCTCTCACTAACCATTCATCCTAGTTTCCTCATTGACCACCAGATAAGGGATCGGGGGACCCTATCAAAGGCTTTCTCCATGTCAACAAAAGCCAGGTACAGGGGCTTATCTTTGGCTAGGTATTTCTCCTGCAGCTGCCTTACCAGGAATATAGCATCAGTGGTACTTTTCCCTGGCACAAACCCAAACTGCATCTCATCTAAACTAACTCTCTCTCTAATTAGTTGGGCTATGACCCTCTCCGTAACCTTCATCACCTGATCCAACAGCTTGATACCTCTGTAATTATTTGTATCTAGGGCGCCACCTTTACCTTTGTAGCAGTTGACTATTATGCTGCTACACCAGTCATTTGGTATGACTCCTTCGTGTATCACCTGATTAACTATACGGGTGACTAGGCTATAGCCGACACTACCAGATATTTTGAGCAGTGATTCCTGCTGGGCCTGGGGCTTTCCCTGTCTTCATGCTTCTTATTGCCTTAACTACCAAGGAACTGTCAACTCGGATAGCTGGTCCCTCTGTTGGGTCAACATTCGGCAGACTCTCTTTATCCCATTCATTTTCTTTATTCAGCAACCTTTCATAGTGGCGTCTCCAAACCTCTCTCTTTGCATCCTCATTTAGCACAAGTGACCCATCTTCCCAGCGAACACACTTCTCTCCTACCACATCACAATTCTCTCTCACACACTGTCTTGCAACGCGAAACACCTCCAGTCTTTGGTCCTCACGGCGCAGAACATTGGCAAATTTTTTCTTATCTGCTTCCCCTCTGGCTGGATAGACCTGTCTCCTAGCTTCCCTTTTGGCAGTCTGATACAATTCCCTGCTACCACCATTCTTCCAGTCCTTCCAAGTCTGTCTCTTTTCTCTAATAGCCCTGTCTACAACACTGTTCCACCACCACGTTTCCTTGGGACGAGAGGGGACTTTGCACCAGCCACAGATCTGGTCAGTGGCTCTCAGCAGGTTGTCCCTTAGAAACGTCCAGTTGCCTTCTACCCCATGTGATACTCTATCCCCTTCTACTTCGTCAAAGGCTTCATGTAGCATGTCCCTAAATCTCTGTCCATTCGCAGGATCTTTAAGCTTCCAGATCCTTCTTCTCCATGTTGGTCGTCTTCTGGTTGTCCTCCTAGTCCTGATCCTAAAGTCACTAACTACCAGTCTATGTTGTGGGGTACATTCTTCGCCTGGGAAGGTTTTGGCGTTTATAAGCAGCCATCTCTCCCTTTGCCTGGTAAATATATATATATACTAGCATTATGACCCGTCGTTGCTGGGTCATAGTGCTAGTGCATGTATATATGTCTATATATATATGTGTACATATTACATGTACATCTATATATACACATCTACACATAAAATACAAAATACAAAGTTATATCTTGATATCGCTAGTAATAACAATACTCAAAATATATAACAGACTGGAATTGTAGGCCCGGCTCTTGCAATTTCAATCAATTGTATCTTGTCCTCTCTCTTGTATAGAATGTGGCTACAATTCAGCCTACCTCTACTTCTGGGGGGACATTTTAAATTTTTATCTGGGACGTAGGACGTCCCAGATATAAAGGTAAAAATAAAATATTTCCACTTTGCAAGGTTCGAGTTGAGTACTCCCTTGCACGCTCCGTTGACTTGAACCTTGCTTCTATTGTGGCGAATTTACTGCCTCTGGTTAGATACTTGATATCTTTCATAGTTGCACCAAGACACTTTTCAATGGTGCTTTCCTCCAGGTGTTCAAATCTTTTTTTCTTCTCTACATTGTATACTTTATAGACAATAGTCTTTTCTTTAATTTAATTTTTTATTTCGTTTGGAGGTGTTATCCTAGATTCACAGTCTTTGTCGGTGATCAATCCGAAATAGGTTTGTATTTCTTCCATTTTAATTTTAATGAATTCGCGCCTGCTGACGGCTGCAGCGAAATTCATTTTTGGACTTCCTTCTATCAAAGGCATTCTAACAAAAATGCTTCCGTGTAAACGGTGAAAATATTGTCAATTTCCCCAAACAGGGACACAATTCAATTTTTAAACAATAACCAAAGCTCCTTCTCCCAAAGGGGGAGGGTTACAGTTTACAATTATTTAACAAATGCAACACAACAACGTTTCCCTTACGAGGAACCAACAAATGTGATAACAATAGTTAAACAGTAATAATAATAACAACAAACCTTATGGTGAATCAAAAAGCAGTATGCAGTTGAAGCTATAGTCCTTTATGTATAAGAAATAAACCAACAGCAGTACTCAGTAGAAGCAGCTGTTCAAGAAAACAGACATTACATACAGCCAAACTTCATATAAATACTTAATACTAGCTAATTAGCAGATAATCTAATGTAAAAGCCGTGGTAAATGGTATGTGCACAGCTCCATCTGGACGATTCCATTTCTGCACGCTAATTTTATTTTTAATTTATTCCCATTCATGTGAAACCACTTATACAAGTTGAAGACATTGATTCAATTTTATACCAATTGCTATTTTTACTTTTAATTGTTATGTTACGATTTAATTATTATATTATACTTTAGTTTGATTTTAATTATTACTTACTACATATAATTCAATTGTTATTATTATCTTTAATTTTTATTGTTAAAGTGAAAGTATCTGACATAAAATAGACAAATGTTTTTGTTTCACTTTTAACACGTAATACTGAAATAGTGGAGAAGATATGATATTGCTATGGGCTCGCCCTAGGCAAGAAGTTGAACATTTTTTTTGCCCATGAAACTACATGGCATGTGTAAAATTTGAATGGAATTGGTTGTGTAGTTCTCAAGTTTTAGGGAATCGTAGTGAAGATATGATATTGCTATGGGCTCGCTCTAGGCAAGAAGTTGAACATTTTTTTGCCGATGACACTCCCCGGACCCTAAGTAAGGCATGTGTAAAATTTGAATGAAATTGGTTGTATGGTTCTCAAGTTTTAGGGAAACACACAGACAGACACACACACACACATTCTCAGCTTTATATATAGAGAGATGTGTGCATGTGTGCATGCATGCTCATCTGTATGTATATGTGAAACTGATAAACTAAATACAATTTAGGATAAAAATTTTGCCATTTTATTTTGATTGAAATATCATTAACTTCAGAACAAAACTTTTTACAACAGTTCTTTTAGCATCTCTAACTAGCACTCACACCCACTCCATTTGTTAGTGACATTAAGGGACTGATTATTACAATAGCTCCTTTGGAAAGGTTATAATAGTATTACAGAAACTATCAGCAAGAGATGGAAGACAGTAACTCACTCAAGTGTTGTATTAATTCATGTTTTTCTTCAAAGATCTTTTGAAAGGAGTTCCTGAAGGTAGTTAATTTAAGTTGAAGATATTCACAGTTCTTACAAGTTCCATTGAGTTTTAAGCTAAATGAATATCAAACACAAAGTATTTACATTAAAATATCTTGTTTAAAATTTAATTTTAGGTGTTAGTGCAATATACAGAGGATGACAGGTTTCAGAGTAACAGCTTACATCAGCAGAAGAGACCATATAAGAAATAATATAACAAACAGATTGCCTTCCTAAAATAATTAGCTCTGATTTCTGTGCTTTTAGTTTAAAATTCAACATCACACAGCAATTACTCCATACCATATAAAAAGGGAGGCCAGAACATTTTCTCCTTTTAGTAGACCGCAATAGTTTTTAATCCTTATGGAACTCCAAAAATATCAAAACTACAACAGCCTAAAAGATAGTAGCAATTTATAGTTACCATCCATTTTGTTATACAGTCAAAAGCCTGCCCCAGTCAAGCAGACATTCCAACTGTGACCATCCCAAATTTTTCAATATTAGATAGGATACATTTTACTATTCATCATCATAATTCTCAACCATTAATCCACTGCAATTTCAATTTCAATTAGTCCTATTCCATACTGTGTTCATCCATGGAATTCCCATATACTCATCAATTTCATCTTTCCATTTATATTCTCTCATCCCAAACTATGTGAACTTCTATCCCTTTAATACACAGTTTGTCCATCTGCTTTCATTTGTGAGAGCCACATGCTCTGCCCATCTCCATTTTCTCTTCTTATATAATTCGATGTAGTTTCCTTTTCTTTCCATATTTTTGGTCATTGCTCATGTCTCTGCTCCATAAATTACTGGTATGATACACTGGTTAAATATTCTGTGCTTCAAGCAGAGGGACACCTTGCAACTTGGATTTGTATTTTTGCTTTCTTTAAATGACTGTATTCCACTTTTACAAGCAGTCCAAGATGTATATGTCAGTTTTTATTATGATATCAAAGTGAACTTTGATGACAAACTTGTTGCATGGCTGTTGAATATTTGTGTTTTTTCTTAATTCTTTTTAATCTGACCCTGTTATTTTCACTGTTCAGTTCATGTCTATTATTTCAGAAGAGGATTAAACTGACAGCAAAGCATAACTGATTTTTAAAAATATCTGATGTGCATTTTTCTCAGAAAGCATAGGTTAGATGGAAAATAACTTGCAGCAGTATTTTACAGCCCAATGACTTAGCTGTAACCAATCCATATTAAGTGATCAGCACTTCTTTAAGCAGATATCCTCAGTCATACAAATCACATGCCTATACTAGCATAGTGTTCTTTCTTACACAATACATCAGATTCCTCTTGTGCTCAGTTTTTCTCTTAATGCATCTATACTTTGTCATTCAAGCAGACTTTCTTTGCACATGCAACAGAGCATGCTATCTTAAGTTTTCTGAAGTTCACTGCATTTAAGGCCAATGTCTTACTACCATGCAGCAATGTGTCCTAATACAAGCATCAATACAACCTATCCTTCACACCGAGAGAAAAGACCTTTGTTGCCAGCAGTGGTAACAATGCCTTGAACTTTTTCCACTTGTTCTTACTATGGTTGCTTTACTTTCAGAGCAACCACCTCTCCTACTAATTACATTTCCTAGGTAATAAAAGCTCTTGAATACTTGTGGTGAGCCATTCAGCATTTAAAACAGTTTATTTCTGATGTGATTATAGTAGATACATCTCCAGTTTACTTACTTTCTGTTAGTCTGCCTGCGATTATTTTTCTTTCTTTTCTCTTCTTTCCCTGAACATGCACATTCCATTTTGCATCTCTTGTTGATTTTGTTTTACATATTTTCTTTTCCCTCCCTTCCATTAATATACTTATCACTCTAACACAAACACACACACCTTCACATTCCTCTTGCCACATGCCTCACTAATTTTTTATCTCTCACAGAACAAAATAAATTTATTTTGTACTAGTATCATATTGTAATTATTCTTTCTCCAATTTTTCAATCATTCTGCTCTAACCTTTTTCCCACTTTTTTCTCTTACACTTCTTCAGCGATGATAAGTGAGTGATGGAATGGCTTGCAGTTTGCCACTACATTAACAGCACTACAATCTTCACTGAGCCTAAGTCACAATATCATATTACTCAGAACTTCTATTGCACATCATCTACCCTTATATATTGTAGTGCCCTTTATATTGGGGAAACAGGCTGACCCCTTGCTGATTGCTTTTGGAAGCACACTACTATGTATTCCAGGCCAACCTGTTGACACTCAGTTCAACGTGACAGGCCATTCCATCACTCACTTATCAGGAAACAGAGGTTATAACATTTAATATTCAAATTTGGAACTATATCACTGACAGGCTTAAATGGATGATTTTCCTTCTACTCCTACACTTCCTCTTAGGTCATTAAACCCTTTATCCTTCAATTCCTTTCTCACCTCATCTTTTCCCTTCACCTCACACATGACTTGCCTGTTTCTCCTCCTCATTCCATTCCTCTTTCCTATCACTCACTCTATTTATCTCTGCAATCACTTTGTGTACACATATGAAGCTGTCATGGTCCTGCATTCCTTTTAAGTTAGAGGATGTAAAACTCTGCTGTCTTTCATTAATTTCTCTTCTTTCAGCTTTTCCTTGAAGAAGGATTCTGTTCAAAACACTGGATTTTTCATTCCCCACAGCAAGATCAGAGTACTCTTTCAATTGATTTTACCATTATACACACACACACACACACAAACACGTGTGTGTGTGTGTGTGTGTGTATAAAATATTTTATAATTATATACATAATTATAACAAGGGGTCAGCTTTATGCCTCACCATGCACTGTAAGAAATAGACGCTAAAGTCTTTTTTACTACCTTAAAACCTCCAAGAATAACACACATTGTTGTAGGCAAACAAAAGAAAACTAATGAATCAATAAGGCTGATTAACTATGGATGCGTTTTCAACTTAAAGTAAAATTATTATTGATTTTACCCTTTATTATTAAAATAATATTTGAATAAATTCACTCCATGATCGAAACTGCATTTACTAGTCTAGATCTTAACACACACATAGGTATAAAAGAAAGATATGGATTATATTCAGCAGTATATTTTTATGAGTGGGGATAGATATTGAACATATGATGATGCTGATTGCTTGCATATTTTGAAATACCTGTGAACCTATACTATGCTGAAGAGTGACAGTAAGTAAAATTATCTTTTACTTTAAGTTCGTAACACGTCCATAGTTAATCAGCCTTATTAATTCATTTTTTTCTTTTGCTTGCCTACAACAAAGTGTGTTATTCTTGGAGATTTTAAGGTAGTAAAAAAGACTTTAGTGTCTATTTCTTACGGTGCATGGTGAGGCATAAAGCCAACTCCTTTTTATAATTATATATATAATTAAAAGATACTTTGTAAAATTTACCTATAAGGTTTTATTTCCACACTGGCTACCTGGTAAATTATTATTGATTTTACCTTTTATTATTAAAATAATATTTGAATATATATATATATATAGGCACAAGAGTGGCTGTGTGGTAAGTAGCTTGTTTACCAACCACATGGTTCTGGGTTCAGTCCCACTGCGTGGCACCTTGGGCAAGTGTCTTCTACTATAGCCTCAGGCCGACCAAAGCCGTGTGGGTGGATTTAGTAGACGGAAACTGAAAGAAGCCCGTCGTATATATGTATTTGTCCCCCTAGCATTGCTTGACAACCAATGCTGGTGTGTTTATGTCCCCGTTACTTAGCGGTTTGGCAAAAGAGACCAATAGAATAAGTACTGGGCTTACAAAAGAATAAGTCCCGGGGTCGAGTTGCTCGATTAAAGGCGGTGCTCCAGCATGGCCGCAGTCAAATGACTGAAACAAGTAAAAGAGTAAAATAGTATATATATATATATATACATATATATATATATATATTTAGGGAGAGTTTACGAAAAAAACAAAAGACAAAGACAGGTGGTGTACAAAACAAACAGAAGTATTAGTATAATGCTCAGGAATAGAAAAAATCTTTTACGTTTTGAGCCTACACTCTTCTACAGAAAGGGACACAGAATAAAACAAGGAGAGATACAAGGAGAGAAAAAATGTGTGTAGTGGCTAACGATCGATCATAGCATATATATATATAAGGAAAAATTTGTTATTAAGTGTGACTAAGGGTGCTGAAGCACCTACATTGCTAGAAATAAAAGTTAAAAACTAGTAATGCTACATTATTTACATTTGACGGATATTTGTCCTGATCTTGTTTGTTGTTAACATGTTTCAGCTGATATACCCTTCGGCCTTCATCAGGTGTCTTGGGGGAAATTTCAAACCTGAGTTCTCATTCCTAAGGTATTTTTCGATGCTATTACTATTATTATTATTATTATTATTATTATTATTCAGGTCACTGTCTGGAATTGAACTCGGAATCTTGGATTTAGTAGCCCCCACTCTTAACCACTATGCCATATGTCTGGGGCATATGGCGTAGTGGTTAAGAGTGTGGGCAATTAACCCCAAGATTCCAAGTTTGATTCCAGGCAGTGAGTTGAATAATAGTAATAATAATAATAACATCGAAAAATACCTTAGGAATGAGGACCCAGGTTCAAAATTTCTCCCAGGACACCTGATGAAGGCTGGATGGTATATCAGCCGAAATGTTGTGTTAACAACAGACAACTATATATATATATATATATATATATATATATATATTTATATAACGAGAGAGAGGGAGAGAGACCAAAGTGTACATACGCCGCTATATATATATATATATATATATATATAATATACAAAATGGGACAAGAATGCAAAACATCCAGACAGCTACGTGATACAAAAAGGGACAACAAAACATCCAGATAGACGATACAAAGAAATCAAGGACAGGTCATTTGAAGTTTTCTTTCCTCAGTCAAGCACCAAATTATCCTCGCAATTTTGGCTGACTATTCTTGAGATTGCTCCAATCTGGCCAGCCCCAAGGAAAAACTAAGCTAAGAGCATTAGATTCCTTGGAAGAAAGCAGCGAATGTATACAAAAACAAGGACAAAAAAAAAATGGACAATGTTACACAAATATAAATACAATAAAAATAATAACAGGACATAACAACAGGTGTCTTTTGACTTAGGACGAATTGAATTAAGCTGGCGTATGTGGAAATGAAGCCTTATGGCAGAGATACAAGAATTTCACAAACACAGGGAAGTATATCGATGTTGCATGGACAATGGTCAGACCAAGAAAGAAAGAACAGGCTAGGCTAACCGGCAGTCACGTGGGAAGAGAAGAGAGAGAAGTAGAAGCAGAGGGACAGAAGAATTAAGGAGGAGCGAGAAAAATGGACAGGGACACAGTGAAGTGAAAAGTGGAGGGAAAGTGAGTAAGAAGAGAAGGCAAAGAAATGGGCTGAGAGACAGAAATAGAGTCGTACAAGATTTAGAAAAATGTGTTTTGTTGTTCCTTTTTGCATCACTTAGCTGCTCCGATGTTTTGCATTCTTGTCCCATTTTGTATTTTATATATATATATATATATAGCAACGTACGTACACTTTGGTCTCTTATATGTAAGTACATATTTTTCTAAATCTTGTATGACCCTTTCACGCTTATTTGTTCATTCCACTCTTCGTTTTTTCATTCCCCCTCTCTCACATTTCTTTGCCTTCTCTTCTTACTCACTTTCCCTCCACTTTTCACTTCACTGTGTCCTTGTCCTTTTTTCTCGCTCCTCCTTAATTCTTCTGTCTCTCTGCTTCTACTTCTCTCTCTTCTCTTAACACATGACTGCCGGTCAGCCTAGCCTGTTCTTTCTTTCTTGGTCTGACCATTGTCCATGCAACATCGATATTCTTCCCTGTGTTTGTGAAATTCTTGTATCTCTGCCATAAGGCTTCATTTCCACACGCACCAGCTTAATTCAATTCGTCCTTAGTCAAAAGACTCCTGTTGTTATGTCCTGTTATTATTTTTATTGTATTTATATTTGTGTAACATTGTCTGTTTTCTCCATCCTTGTTTTTGTATACATTCGCTGATTTCTTCCAATGAATCTAATGCTCTTAGCTTAGTTTTTCCTTGGGGCTGGCCAGATTAGAGCAATCTGAAGAATAATCAGCCAAAATTGCAAGGATAATCTGGTGCTTGACTGAGGAAAGAAAACTTCAAATGACCTGTCCTTGTTTTCTTTGTATCGTCTATCTAGATGTTTTGTCGACCATTTTTGCATCACCTAGGTGTCTGGATGTTTTGCATTCTTGTCCCATTTTGTATTTTATATATATATAAGAAGAGTGTTTATAATTATGAGTAAATCACAATTATAACAGAGTGTGTTGCAAAAACCCTTACATGTTTAGAAATAGCAGTCAAAAACCATTATAAAGCCACTATATTCACTCATATTATACCTCCTCAGAATAAAGCTATGATTTATTCATAATCATAAACACTCTTCTTTTATGTAATTTATGATTACATGTTTGGCCATTGATATATTCATAAATAATTATTAATTATGATATATCCTTCATAATGTATTATTACATTCCTTTTATATATATATATATACTTATACATATAAAAAAAACCATTGCATGAAGTAGATATGATGCATTTATAAACATATGGTGTGTGTGTATAAGTGTATGTGAATATATGAGTATTCATAGGTATACTCACTAAGATTTCTGGGCTTCTTTTAATGATTTATTCTTCTCTTCTAATGCAGCAATTTCCTTTTGGAGGGATTTCCTTGATTCTGAAATTCTAAAAGCAAATACAAGTAAGAACAAAAAAATAAAATGCATGAGCAGGTCATTTCTTTTAAACTTTTAAAGGAGACATGGTGGTTATTAAAATATGGCACTAACTTATGAGTGAAGAATTACAAGTTCATACAATATAACATTTGGTTTATTCTGGTAGCCAATGTATTACAATTGTTATATTATGGAGAGGCTTGCACTCTAACAGAAGATGAAGATCACTCAACTATATTAATGCTGTTAGCATAGACACACATGAAACTGAGGGCCTACCAAAGTGAATGCTATGATGCCAATAAAGTTAGGCAATCTATTACATAATAGACCCTATTGGCATCATATCATACCTTTATTATATTTTATTACATTCAATTATAATTTGGTGCCTTATCATACCCATCAATTCTTATTTTACACCTGTACTAGCAGAGATACCCAGCATTGTTTGAGATTAAAATGGTATAGCATGTATATATATTACAGTTATGTTGAAGCAGGTGATACAGGAAAGTGCAGCATTGATGACAAATCATTTTTGGAGTAAAATGGTGGGCTAATTTGACTAAGTGACATGTCATGTGTCTGTTTGGAGGATTCCAGACCCTAACCTGTCATGGAAAATTGGGGTGAGGGGTGTGTGATTTTTGAACACACCAAAAAGCTGTCAAAGGATATACTCTCCTTTGCGGTGGTCGGCACTGCGTCTAACATGACCCATCGTCTGAAGTTTTGACAGCTTCTTCAGGTTTGTTATCCTACATCACTTAAAGTAAATTTGGAGGAACTTTGGTTGTTCATTTGTGAGTAATAGGGAACCAATGAAGTGATAGACTTGCCCTAGAATTTTGAATATCAGTATAAATCCATGTTCAACTATCTCCTTAGATGCACCAAACGATGTCATTTGAAATGCAGAGTTGTATTGTCTGATATTGTTCAGAAAATCCTTTGACTGGATGGAAGTGCCTTCCAGAAGATCCATAACAGCTTGAGGAGGAGCTGGTAGTACTGACAATCTTACCTTACGTCTGAGCAGTACATGCCATTAGTTTCATTTGGAAATTTTAAAGCTTTGCAGAAATGATAATTTGAGTGTAGCACACCAATATGGACAGAATTATCATTTTTATAAGAATGGGATGGATCATATCTGAAAGCAGCGACAGGAGTTTCGAAGAAAGAATTTGTAAGTGTTCTGTTTCTGAGAACTACTCTACTGGACCTCTGTTTAATCATTAAAATGTTGTTTTAATGATCTAGCAATAAGTGTTGCAGCATGCCTTTGCTGATGTTGAGAAAATCTCATCTTGCTTCTGTATTGAGACTCCATTTGATGTGCTGCAGCATGCACTTGCTGATCTTGAAAGTTTCATCTCCCTTCTCTCTCGACCTTCGGTTTTCTACAATCCTTCTTGCTTTATACTTGTTTCTGGAGAGATTACATCTTTTCTTTGGTGGCATATTTTTTCAATATTGTGAACAAAACAATTATGAACATAGACAAAATTATACATTAATCTCTATTTTTGTATGCAGTTGTATATAGTATGTGTTTATTTTTGTATGCAGTGTAAATTAACCAAACATCAAATTAACCAAATAAAAGCACATGTATGAACTTGCTAATTTAATCGTAAATGCCACAATAATTATTATAGATAAATTTCTTAATATATATTTACCATTAAAGGGTAAATATGTAACTGTAAATACCTTGCTACTGCTGCAATAATTATTAACTGGTAATTGAACAGTAAATGTGTTTTCTTATATACCTTGGACCTGCCATCTCATTTTTTTTGTCAAGAGTTTCACCTCCAGCCATTCGTTAGGTCAATCAACACACATACACTGATACACCATTCTGCTGTTGTGGCCGTAAAGACGGAAAGTTGCTGATGCGTAATGTTGTTCATATTAGGATATAAATTATTCATTTATTTCGAATATAATAGAAATAAGACGATGTTAGTGTTATTACATTAGAATTAAAAGTGAAAGAATAAAAGTGAAACAATATTATATCATATTTCGTTTTTGGATTTGGTTCGCAAGATTCTTTATGTGAGTTCATGTGTTGAAGCATATTCAGTTGTGTCTGGGGAGAGTCATTTTCTTTTTGTGCCTTATAATTTAACACACTTACCGGTAAAATTTCCAGTTATTTCTTATTTTTAATTTCCTAAAATTTTCTTGTTGCATCTTGCAACCTTTTCAATAGTCTTGATATAGTAGATATCATACCCCAATACCCACAGTTTACACAGGTAGAGTAGAATAGTTAGTGGGCTGTTATGTAGATAGATAGATGTGTGTGTGTGGGGGGGGGTATGTATATGTATATGCACATGTATGTAAGCATATGGATATGAAAATAAACAGATCAACATACAGACGGATAGGTACATAGGTTATATGAACAGACAAGCACACATATGCAAATGGAGACTGAAACACATGACCATATATACACACACACTTTACTTCACACAAGGACACATATGGAGACGTGTCCACACATATGGAGATGCACATCCATACATGCAAACACAGTACAGTCACAAAAACACACACACACACTCAGACATGTACACACAAGAAGACAGAGGTGCATACATATACAAACACATGCATACTAAAAAATACAAACAGACATGCAAGTACATGAATATGCAGACTACATACATGCAGATGCACACACATACATATATGCATATGCACACACATATATACATGCATACATTCATGCATGCATAGGCACACACATGCGCACAAACAAAAAGGAACACAGTGTAAATAACAAACAGAGTCAAGAGTATTGAAAAGGTTGCAAGATGCAATGAAAATTTTAGGAAAATAAAAATAAGAAATAAGTGGAAATTTTACCAGTGAGTGTGTTAAATTATAAGACACAAAAAGAAAATGAGTCTCCCCAGACACAACAGAATATTATATCACATTACAATATAGATCATATTCTTTCACTTTTGACACATAATACTGAACCAGTGCTAATGTTCATCTTCATCATCGTTTAACGTCCGCTTTCCATGCTAGCTTGGGTTGGACGATTTGATTGAGGACTGGAGAACCAGATGGCTCCACCAGGCTCCAATCTTGATCTCGCAGAGTTTCTACAGCTGGATGCCCTTCCTAACGACAACCACTCTGAGAGTATAGTGGGTGTTTTAACGTGCCACTGGCACGAGGGCCAGTTTGGCAGTACTGGCAACAGCCATACTCAAATGGTGGTTTTTATGTGCCACCTGCACAGGAGCCAGTCCAGTGGCACTGGCAACGACCTCGCTCGAATGTTTTTTCATGTGCCACTGGCACAAGTGCCAGTAAGGTGATGCTGGAAATGATCATGCTGAACTGGTACATTTTATGTGCCACTGGCATGGAAGCCAATTAGCTGCTCTGGCAACGATCACGCTCGGATGGTGCTCTTAGCGCTCCACTAGCACAGATGCCAGTCATTGAATTTGATTTCTCTTTTTGATTTCACTTGCCTCAACAGGTCTTTGCAAGCAGAGTTTAGTGTCCAATAAAGGAAAGGTACGCATAAGTGGACTGGTTACACCCCTGGCATAGGCCACGAGATTATGGTCTCACTTGGCTTGCCGGGTCTTCTCAAGTACAGCATATTTCCAAAAGTCTCAGTGACTAGTCATTGCCTCGGTGAGGCCTAATATTTGAAGGTTGTGCTTCACCACTTCATCGCAGGTCTTCCTGGGTCTACCTCTTCCACAGGTTCCCTCAACTGCTAGGGTGTGGCACTTTTTCACACAGCTATCCTCATCCTTCTCACCACATAACCATACCAGCGCAGTCGTCTCTCTTGCACACAACATCTGTTGCTTCTTAGGTCCAACTTTTCTCTCAAGGTACTTACACTCTGTTGACTATGCACATTGACATTACACATCCATCGGAGCATACTGGCTTTATTCCTTGCAAGCTTACGCATGTCCTCAGCAGTCATGGCCCATGTTTCACTGCCATGTAGCATGGCTGTTCGTACACATGCATATAAAAAGTCTACCTTTTACTCTGAGCGAGAGGCCCTTTGTCACCAGCAGAGGTAAGAGCTCTCTGAACTTTGCCCAGGCTATTCTTATTCTAGCAGCTATACTTTCAGCGCACCCTCCCCCACTACTGACTTGGTCACCTAAGTAATGGAAGCTATCAACTACTTCTAGTTTATCTCCCTGGAATGTGGAGGAAGTTGTTCTCTGCACATTTTCAGTGATTATTGTTCCTGAGCATCTGCCACATACAAAAACTATCTTCCCAGTTAGACTTCCTTTGATATTGCTGCACCTCTTATGTGTCCATAACTTACACTGGGTACATTTTATAGAGTTTCTACCAACACCTTTTCTACAGATTGAGCAGGGCCATTTACCTGAAGGGATTTGTGGTTTGCCTGCTTTCCTACTTATTAGGACTTTGGTTTTAGCTAGATTGACTCTAAGGCCCTTCGATTCTAATCCTTGTTTCCACACCTGAAACTTTTCCTCGAGTTCTGATAGCGACTCAGCAATTAGAGCAAGGTCATCAACATAGAGGAGCTCCCAGGGGCATCCTGTCTTGAATTCCTCTGTTATTGTCTGAAAGACTATGATAAATAGGAAGGGGCTGAAGACTGAACTTTGGTGGACCCCTACCTCTACTCGGAATTCCTTCACTGTATTCGTTGCCAACCCTCACCTTACTGACAGCATCCCTGTACATGGCTTGCACAGCTCTCACTAACCATTCATCTATCCCTAGTTTCCTCACTGACCACCAGATAAGGGATCAGGGGACCCTGTCAAAAGCTTTCTCCATGTCAACAAAAGTCAGGTACAGAAGTTTATCTTTGGCTAGATATTTCTCCTGCAGCTGTCTTACCACAAATATAGCATCAGTGGTGTTTTTCCCTGGCACGAACCCAAACTGCATCTCATCTAAACTGACTCTCTCCCTAATTAGTTGGGCTATGACCCTCTCCGTGACCTTCATTACCTGATTGAACAACTTGATACCTCTGTAATTATTTGTATCTAAAGCGTCACCTTTACCTTTGTAGCAGTTGACTATGGTGCCGCTACACCAGTCATTGGGTATGACTCCTTCGTGTATCACATGGTTAACTATACGAGTGACTAGCTATAGCCAACACTGCCAGATATTTTGAACATCTCTGCAGTGATTCCTGATGGGCCGGAGGCTTTCCCTGTTTTCATATTCTTAATTGCTTTATCTACCAAGGTACTGTCAATTCAGATAGCTGTTCCTCTGTTGGGTCGACATTCGGCAGACTCTCCTTCTCCCATTCATTTTCTTTATTCAGCAACCTTTCATAGTGGCTTCTCCACACCCCTCTCTTTACAGCCTTGTTTAGTGCAAGTGAACTATCATCCATGTGAACACATTTCTCTACAACAACATCACGATTCCCTCTCATACACTGTCTTGCAACAAGAAATACCTCAAGTCTTTGGTCCTCATGGTGCAGAACATTGGCAAATTTTTTTTTTATCTGCATCCCCTCTGGCTAAGTAAACCTGCCTTCTAGCTGCCCTTCTGGCAGTTATATTGTTTTAATCCAAATGAAAAAAAATTAGATGTTGACACTCAAGGGCTCTGATACTATTACCTAGTAAAATTTGATTTGATTTGGATGAGCTGTTTGAGAACGCATAGGGAACAGACAAAGAATCTATATAAATGGCAATTTCTGTCTGTCTGTCTGTTACCATCTTAGTGCCTAAACCAGCAAACCAATATTCACAAAACTTTGCATACATGATACACTAACATCCAATTCAATAATAGGTTAATTGTATTTCAATAAAACTTTATAATGTGACCACCCAGGGACATTAGGTGAATTATATGATAAAACAAGAAAGCTGCAAAAAGTATTAGTCTGAAGGAAAGATAGTAATAGAGAGAGGGTAACATATCAGTGAAGGCAAGAACAGCAATTGGAATGGGATGATAATGTTACTACAGCTGTCATATACACACAACGCTGCATGCATACTTTCGTAAATACATAGATACAACACACACACACACACAGAAAGAGGGTGTGAGGAATACATAGCTTTAAGGAAAGAGGGAGTTGGTGGCTTTTCTGTTGTCCATTGCAAAGGAACACTCATATACACATACATGTCTACTAAACACCATTTTAAACTTGTAACTGTGTGTGTGTGAGAGTATGTGTCACATCTTATAACTGTCTGTCGCTCTACTTTTGTAGGGTCTTCCCTGTTGCTGTCACATATTGAGAGATTTTTAAATTACGTCAAAATTTCCAAATTTGGTATATTGAAATAATTTTCCATGTTAAATCCAATTTTATTATTTATTTGTTTGAGAAACGTTCTAGAAAAATGTTATTGAGGTTTAAAGTTTAATCAATTTTACCTAATTAGAAAACAGGGTTTGGAAGCTGGCATTTTCTGCATGATAACTGTCTATCACAAAATGAAAGCAAAATCATTAGGAGGGGGAATTTTTATTAAAACGAAAGCAAAGCATTAAGATGACCAAAGTTGTAAGAACTTCTGAAGTTTTAATGAATAAAACCATGTGAAATGGTCAAACAGACATGTAAATAATTTAAAAAGGAAAAAAATCCTCAATGAAATATTTTTGGCGAAAAATTGCACAAAGCTGTCCTGCTTAAGAGGCCTATCTGTTAGGGAAGGCATGCTCTGACATGGAATAGATGAAAATTTATATAAGACATAAGTGATTGATATGCACCTGTTTTCCTTTCTCATAGATCTTAAAGATTGTTTTACATGCTCTGAAATTTTATGAATCCTTTTATAAATATTATATTTTTACCATATTACTGTAGTATACTATTAATACTACTTTGATTTTACTTCTTACTATGATTAACACATGCTTTTACAGTTATATTCTTAAATATATTTTTTATATTTTTATATTATAATAATTTGGGTATTATATATTCTTTCATTCTACAATTATTTTGTTATTATTTTTCTTATTTACCCTATACTTGCTATTGTACATTATCCTTATTACCTTATTTTATTTTACTTTTCTTCATTCCATTATACTATTTCTAACTACTTTTTAACAATCTTAATTATTTCTATGATATTATTTACAAAGTCAAATCCCCATTTTTTAAATTATAATCCCTTTTTTTATTATAACCCCTTTTTTGCATTATAATTTTTATTATAATCTTTCTCTTACTGTTCTATTTTTGTTTTCATATATCTTTTTTCTACACGATTTATTGTATACTTCTTTATTTATCTATTTATTGATAGAATGACTACTATTATTCCCCCATTATAGTATAATCTCAGACTTTGTGTCTCTATCACATAACCTTCTGGCAATAAAGTGGGCAAGTAAAAAGTTGTTAAATAAGTAAACATATAAATAACTGTGTGACCTTATATTTTGCATTTAACCCTAAAACTCTTGTTGAATTGAATTAAAAGATAAATGGAACTCTATCTTAATTGCTGGGATGATTCCCCACCCACCCACCCACCCACCCACCATCCTCTAATTTCCACCAGTGCTATAAATCTTAGGTACACTACTACTCACACATGACATCACGTTGTCTTCTGCTATAATACTACTAACTGGAACTAACAAATTAATTCTGCAACCAGCAAGGCTTGTAGAATCATGAAGATGCATGTGCCATTGGTTTTTGAATGTTTTATTCATGTATTTAACTGATGAAAACAGTTTTTTCTAATGCTGAAATATCTCCATTAATCAATTAAAATTTGGAGGGAAAACAGCAGAAGTGAATTGACACATTATCCATCTCTTGCTATTTATTCATTTAAAATTTACCTCTCTTGGGAACTACTCCTCATGTGATCTGACATATATTATAGACCATATATTTAAAACAATGTGTGTTTCTTGAAACTGATATTTTGTTTATGCATACGATTAACTGAACCAGGCTGAGTATATCTTTTTGCCTGTACTTCGGTACCCGCATATGCATTCGTCTATCTTTGCTATGTATGCATTTCAGCATAAGATGACATAATGCCTTACAATCTCAGTACTTGGTTGACTTCAATCCTAATCTTTTGTACATATATATATACATATATATATGTATATATATATATATTTAAACATATAAGCATATATACATATGCATATAAACTAACACTCACACACACATATATATAAGAGCATATACATATAAACATATATATTGTTGCGCCGCCACTCAGGTCCCAAGACCTTCTGATTCCACCATGGGCCCTAAGTCGCGACGATGACACTCAGTAAACCGGAAATCCACCACGGGAAGCGGGGAAGGCAGCAAACGCAGCCAGGAACCAACACAACAACAACGAAGAGACACACAGGCGGAAGTTGCGTAATTTAGCAATTTTTTTCAAAACAAAATCAAAGCATTCCAAAACAAAGGTTGACAAATCATGTACAGAGTTCGAAAAACAATCATTTGCATTTAAACATAATACAGGGTTCGAAAAAAACCAATCATTTGCATTTAAACATAATACAGAGTTCGAAAAACAAATCATTCAACATTTGACTCAATACAGTTTGGTCTTTTTCAAGACAAATCATTTTACATTTAACACAAAGTTCACAATCAACAGTATCTTAGAGCTCCAATCTCCTCTTCTTTTTTTAACATGACATTTCTCAAAAAAAGTTCCTTCTTTTCTTTTAAAAACATTTCCAAGTTCTTTTTTTCCTTACTTTTCTTTTCTCTTAAAAACAGCCAACAACACACTCTTTTTTTCTTTTCAATGGTTACATCAGGTCCTCTCTCTTTTTTTCATTTCAACATTTACATTTAAGCAGTAGAATTCAAAACATACAGAAAAACAACATTACCAGAACATTTGTTTCTTAAATTCGCGCCCGCAACAATTTTAACTTCACAAACTCCTACTATAGTGGTCCGGCTTCTTTTATGTGTCTCTCTCTGCCCCTTCACTGCCATCTGCCTTACTACCTCTCGTCCTGTCTGTCTCTCTCTAGACCCTGACTGTCATCTTCCTTGGCTACCTCTCGCCGACTCCACAATCTCTAACTCACTCCCTGGTCCAGGTCTCTGTTCACACTGACCCTCTCACGGTTTCTCGCTGACTGACCTTGCAACTTTTTAACAACAGTAATTTTACGGACAATATCAATCACAGCATTCCCAGAAACAGGGAATATGCAGGTGATATTGCCTTAAATAGTAATGAAAATAGGGTGAATAGTATCAAATCCAGCGGTAGTTTTTACAACCATCATAGTAATATGAACGCTGTATTAGTATCGGAAACTAATCCCAATAGATTAAGGTTCTTATCAAATAACTCCAAAATTAGAAACGCCATTTACCAGTGCAAAATTTATGCTGGTTCCGATGTCTACCTCTATATCGGCGCTACCTCATCTAAATTAGCCACAAGAATATCAAACCATTTTTCCACGTTTAGGGATAAAACGAAACAACACTCCACTGGGCTAAGCAAATTAGTCTGGCGTTTGAAGAACGCAAATTCAACTTTTAGGCTGGAATGGTCAATATTATCGGTGTCTTTACCGTTTGATAAGGGCAAAAAAATCTGTGCCCTGTGTAATTCCGAACTCTTTCATATTCTGTTTGCCCGAGGCCGACTAATAAACTCGATTGTTGAGAGTTCTTTCAGATGCCTACACTGGAAAAGGCATACCTTCCACTCATACCAATGAAGTCTAATATAGATAACCCCTGGATTTCCTAAAAAAATTTGAAAGCTGATACCTCATCCCTTTTAGTATAAAAGACTTTCTCATAGTTGCCAAGAACTACTACTAATCCCAACAGTAACCTTGTATCTTGTCATTGCTATTGTAGCCGCCCTCTCCCTATTAAGTTGACACATTCAAACACACAGACACAGTCTTTTCAGTTCTTGACCGTTAATTTTTGCTATCTCTCTCTCTATGCCTTCCACACACACTTTCACGCATTCAAAGATGCACACACACACACACATTAAGGCAATTTTACACACTCATACATTCGAGCACTCATTCATAAAATAAATCAAATATAAACACCAGTCATACAGAATACATTCACTCTCTTTAGTATTCCTATACCTTCCTTCTCCTACCTTGATTCTGCCCTTGAACTATGTCCAACGGACAATTTCTCCTGCTTTCATCCAATCTGGCGTCACCCCCTATAAGTAGACATTATTTATCATTATTTTCATGGGCTCCTCGTGAGCAGTCGTCGAAAAGCTTGTTGTGCATTTTGTTGGAGAATTAAGTTCCTGGATTTTCCTGAAGAGAAAGCTGCATAATGGACTCCTTATTCACTCGGAATTAGGGACTTTGCAGACTTCGAAACATATGTCGAAAATAAAATAAAGGAATTTTGTTAAATCTTCGTTCAGCTCCATTCTTTCATATACTTAATATATATATATATATATATATATCATCTTCATCATCATCATCATTGTTTAACGTCCGCTTTCCATGCTAGCATGGGTTGGATGGTTCAACTGGGGTTGAAATCCGTTAAAAGCAATGACGTCAAAATTGTTTGGAAGAGGAATTTATGAAAATAAGAAGGGGACATTATGCATGCTGTATGTATGTGGATGCGGGGGTGTTTGCTCTGGTTAATTAGTTTTATTGCTTATGTGTGTGTATGAGTGTGTGTATATAATTGCATGTATGTATATGTGTGTAATTATGTATGTGTTGGGGATGGTTGTCAAAAAAAATATAGCAGTAAAGCGAGAAATTTGTGTCTGTGTGTTTGATTGAGCGTATGACAGAGACAGATAGGGAGAAAGAGAGAGGGAGAGGTAGAGAGGAAGAGATAAACATACGCCAGTGACATATAAGGGACGTGAAATTAAATACTAAAACAGGGAAACTATCAATATTATTTATATGAATGGAAAGTGTGTTTTAACCAGTGCATACACTTATAGGATTTTTCTGTTAATGTGTTAACCAAAGTGAACTTGGCGAAAATGATATGGAAGAGCTCGGAAATACAAATTCCACAAAATTTCCTGCCCTTATCAAAAGGAAAGGATACAGACAATATGGACCAATCCAGCTTAAAAGTTATATTATTATCCTTAAGACACCAAACTAATTTACTTAGTCCTGTACTCTGTTGTTTTCTCTTATCTCGGAACGTTGAATAATGATTGGAAATTCTCTGTGATAATTTGGAAGTTGTTGCCCCAATATAAAAGAAGACATCAATACCTGTAGAAATTCTACATTGGTAAATTGTATTTTTAATTTTGGAGTTACTGGACAAGAACCTTAATCTGTTAGGGTTTACTTCGGAGATTGAGACTGAATTATTAATGATATAATTGCTGTTTATATTACTGCTAGTATTAACCAGTACATTATTTCTATTATTATTATTATTATTATTATTAATTGTATTACAACCAGCAATATTCCTGGCAATAGAAATATTGTTGTTGATACCATCAACACTACCATTGTTATAAACCCGACTAGTGCTGTTATTAATACTATCATTGCTAACACTAACGTTGCTACGAATGTTGCTACTATCAATACTATTTCTATTAATATTATTGTATGTTTGGTTGGAATTGATAAAAATAGAGTTGGATCTTCCGGGTGAAGAATCTCTATTTAGCAGCTTGTTATTATGGGAAGCGATAATTTGTGAAAGATTTCTAGTGTTAGAGAATGCAATTCTCACCTTATGTGAATTTATAATAGAATAATACCTAGAATTCCTCTTCCAAACAATTTTGACGTCATTGCTTTTAACAGATTTTTAAAAACACTCATTATCACTGTGAACATTATGTAGCAAGCCATAGAAAAGTTTTTGTCCGTCTTGAGGCTGATTGATTTTCCTTGTCTTTCCTGATGAGAAGACGGCATAATGCACACTTTATTCCTTGGGAATTAGGAATATGCAGCCTTCGAAACATGTGTTGAAAGTAAAGGAATTGTGTTAAAATCTTCGTTCGACTCCATTCTTTTATTCATTTTAAATAATACACAAATTACCACACAAGAACACGGGGTTTCTACCCTTGGCATGTAGCACGGAAACCAGTCGAGGCGGCGCTGGCATCGGCCACGAGTCGGATAGTGCTTTTTACGTACCACCACTCCAGGGCTCCTGGCATCTGCCGGGTGCCAGTCATAGGATTGGTTCAATTCGATTTCGATATGTATATATATATAGAGATAGATAGATAGATAGATAGATATAAATATTTACATATGATTGATTGATTGATTGATTGATTCTAGTTTCAGCTCATGAGCTGTGGCCATGCTGGGGCACCGCCATTTGGTGTTGCTACTTGGTTTCACTTCATGAAGGCTTTCTAGCAACTGCTATTTGGTGCATGAGAGAGTTCGATGCAGCTGCCCTCATCTGCCCCTCCTGACAGGAAGAGATCCAGCTTCATTTTAAAGACACCTGTATCCACCCCATGCAGGTCTCTCAGGTTCTTCGGGAGGATATTGAAGAGCTGTGGGCCTCGGAAGCCCAGGCTATCACAGAATCTTGTCCTACATCTTGATGGCAAGTTTGGAGTCCTAGGCACCACGCAGTGGCGCCCAGTTCTGGCATTTGCGTAACTCTCGATGCCAAAGTTCAGGACACTTCCCTCCAGGATCTTCCAGATGTATATTATGGCATATCTTTCCCGCCTACGCTCCAGGGAATATAATTTTAATCTCTTGAGTCTTTCCCAGTAGCTTACATTCTGCATAGAGGCTATCTTCTTCGTGTAGCTACGTTGGATCGCCTCGAGCTCTGTGATCAACTTAACACTGGATGGTGACCATAACTGAGAGCAGTAGTCAAAGTGGCTTAGGACAAGTGTCCTCCAGAGGACCATCATGGTTTCTTGTTCTCTTGTTCTAAAGGTTCTGAGGATCCATCCGGCCAGTCGTCTACATTTCATTCCCAATTTAGCAACATGTACACGAAAGGTCGCGTCATCACTCATGTAAATACCTAGGTCACGCACTGATTGTGCCTCTGGGATTGCTATTCCTCTGGGTCCAGTGTATTCATTGGGTATTGCATTTAGTTTTGCATGCTGATAGTATAGAGCTTGAAACTTTTCAGCATTGAACTGCATGCTATTCTTTTCGGCCCACTTGTATATTTTGTCTAGCTCACATTGCAGGTGTTTAGTGTCCTCAGGGTTCTGTATTGCCTGTGAAACTTTTGTATCATCTGCATAACTTGTGATCGTGGCTCTCTGCATGGCTGAGGGCATGTCTGAGAGAGCCATTATGAACAGTAGTGGTCCCAGAACAGTGCCCTGCGGAACACCGCTCACTATTTGCGTGTTAATGGAAGTGGCCCCATTGGCCACTACCACCTGACTTCTATCTTTCAGAAAGTCATGAAGCCATTCTCCCAGTTTTCCAACTATGTTGAGATCACGCAGTTTGTGACATATCATTCCATGATCGACTTTATCAAAGGCCTTTGCAAAATCGAGATATATCACTTCCACATTTGAGTGGTTGAGCAGCCGTTTCAGCACCCAGTCATAGTGTTGTAGGAGCTGAGTTAAACAGCTTCTCCCTGGTCGGAATCCATGTTGGGTGTCGGGCAGTAAGTCATTTTCTTCAAGGAAGGTGATCAGCTTCCTTCTGACTATTCGTTCCATGACCTTGCTGATGTGTGAGGTCAGAGAGATAGGTCTATAGTTCTTGGCTTCCGTTCTGCTACCTCCTTTATGAATGGGGCATATTTTACCTTCCTTCAGTTTTCTTGGAAGTTTGCCAGCTGCAAGGAAGCTCTGAAAGAGGAACTGCAGTGGTCTTGCTAGGACTCTCTTACATATATATATATATATACACATATATGTATACAAATATACACATATGTGTATACATACAAATATATATATATATATATTATATATATATATATATATATATAATATATATATATATATATATATATATACAGGGAGAGTTTACGAAAAAAAGAAGACAAAGAAAGGTGGTGTACAAAACAAACAGATGTATTAGTATAACGCTCAGGAATAGAAAAAGTCTTTTATGTTTCGAGCCTACGGTCTTCTACAGAAAAGGAAATAGAAAACAAGGAGAGAAAAAAATGTGTGTAGTGGCTAACGATCTATCATGGCGTACATATATATAAATATAAATATATATATATATATATAATATATATATATATATAATATATATATATATGTACATGTATATGCATGTACATTTATAAATACATATATATATATATGGATGTGTATATATATATATATATATATATATATATATACATACACACGTGTACTTATACATACACACACACATATATATATATCTATACACATGTAAACATACACACATATATACATGCATACACTCACATACACATGTATATGTGCCCATGCATACATCATTGCATTCATGTACACATGTCAATACGCACATACATACGCAGATAACCAAAACCATGCACATGCATATATATGTATAAATATACACACGCATATGTTTAAATACATAGCCAACGCCATCATCACGTAGGTATATAGATGTTTATACAAATAAAAACACATACGCAAAAACATAAACCGTAAACACATTCACTACAAAACTTGTATATACATGATTTATATATGTATAGGGGTGCATATATATATATATATATGTATATACGCTTGTATATCTGCAGGTGTAGGTGTGTTTGACAGACAGGAGGGTGTATTTGTGTGTATGTATATATATATATGTATATACGCTTGTATATCTGCAGGTGTAGGTATGTTTGACAGACAGGAGGGTGTGTATGTATGTATATGTGTGTGTATGCATATATATATATATATACATATATGTATGAAGGAAGGAGACAAGTACAACAGATACAGTCTTACACTTGTATATACACATACATTCGTACACATGTACACATGCACACATATACACATTTGGTATGTGCTTGTACATACAAATACTACACACGTGTATAGTTACACAATTATAAAAGGAGAAAATCAAATACAGAAAATATATATAAAGCAATAAAATATATATAAAAAATACAAGAATTGTTATGATATATGAAAGACTTGTACATGGACATAATATAAAAATATAAAAAGCAGGTTATATCTGTGATCTTGCATGACCCAAAAAGTTCAGTTCTTGAATTTAGACATGTAGTGGGGTCTAAAGAACTTTTCCAGATGAGCCTCTTTTCATATATATACACCTATTGGAGTAGCTTCACATTATTCAATGGTTTTTTGATAGTGTTTTTGTCTTAATAACTGATGAGATGCTGGAGCAGGCTTCAGCCCTGACATCTGAAAATCTGAGTTTTATTATAACTAACTGATTGTCCTATATTATATAAATATATATGGGCAACAAATACACATATATGTACACCTATTGCATAAATGTTTTTTGTACGCATACATGTTCATGAACAGAAATGAATAGAAAAAATGTTGGTAAATTTGTAGATTAACACTTGCATGATTTTCACTAAGAAAAAAAATCGGATTTTTTTCATGTAAACAACTACTCTGGCCTCCTAATATGCTATAAAACCCTTTTGGTAGTCCAAAAAACAGGGTGGGGTGGGGTGGTAGCCTCAGAAATTGTACCTATTTATATTGTGTAATTCACTGACAAATTGTTACCTACCTCTTTGTTTCTTTGTTGTTAAATAAATGGATTCTCAACAAAACATTTTTTCCTCAGCGTAAAATAAAAACAAAACTCTTTTGCGCCCAAAGTAATGTGTGTGTGTGTGTGAGAGGGGGGAGAGAAACATGAACAATTTAAAATAAATGATTTAAAATATATTTTAATTGTTGTGAGAGAAAGTATATATGATCTGATTATAATATATAGTGCCTTTCAAAAACATCCTATATCTCATGTTTAAGAAAAAAACAAAATATTTTACATTTTTATCTTTGATGAACAGTCACTTTCTCTCCCTCTCTCCCCTACTTTTTCTTCATCTTCTTTTTTTGTTAGATGCTGTCAAACTCTCTCCCTTACACATACTTTTTCTTTACATTTTTTGTTAGATGCTGTCAAACGCGCTCTCTCCCTCACATACACACACATACATCAACACACAACTTCACTCTCTCCCTCACACACACACTTTCACTTGGCTATGGCAAGAAAAGACTTTAACTCATGTTAGCAAACTTCAAAATTGGTAAAAGTTATGGTTGAAAATAGATTTTTACCACTATCTGCGGGAGAGGCTTGGGAAAAAAATAAGTTGACAAACCCCAGGTAGGGTATTGACGAATGTCCTAAAATTGGAGTGACATGCATGCTAATTTATGGATCTGCATAAACTACATTCACATACACACACACATCCTGCCTTTTATATATACAGATATATGTATATATAAGTACAGATATATACACATATATATGCACATGTCTATCATCATCATCATCATCGTTTAATGCTTGTTTTCCATATTGGCAAGGCAGGAGGCTGCACCAGGTTCTAATCTGATATCGCAAGGATTCTACAGCTGCATGCCACCAGCATGGGATCCAGTGAGGTGGCACTTGCATCAGCCACGTTAGAATTGTGCTATGTATACATGTATATATATTTACACACACACACATATATATATATACACATGTATATATATATGTGTGTGTATACTATATATAAATGCATATATATACATGTATATATTGCTTTGGTGCATAATTACTGTAGCTTTTTTTCAACAAACTTTATTCAAGAAAATCAATAAGAATATTTAACAAAAACATCTTTAAATGACAGTCTGACTGTCTGCCAAGGAAATGGGAAGCAATAATTCAAACAGATGGCGAATATGCTCTGGAATAATCATTTAAAGATGTTTTTGTTACGGGTTGTTATTATTTTTGTTGAATGACAGTTGTTGAAAAAAAGCCACAATAATTATGTGCCAACCCAATATATATACATGTATATATAAATGTATATATATATATATATATATATATATGTGTGTGTGGTGTGTGTGTGTGTGTGTATGTGTGTATATATACAGCAGATGCTCGGGTGCAATAAACACTGACAATGCGCAGAGAATTCCGCCACATTCCAGGGAGAAAAACTAGAAGTAGTTGATAGCTTCCGTTACCTAGGTGACCAAGTCAGTAATGGGGGAGGGTGCACTGAAAGTGTAGCTGCTAGAATAAGAATAGCTTGGGCAAAGTTCAGAGAGCTCTTACCCCTGCTGGTGACAAAGGGCCTCTCGCTCAGAGTAAAAGGTAGACTGTATGATGCATGTGTACGAACAGCCATGCTACATGGCAGTGAAACATGGGCTGTGACTGCTGAGGACATGTGTAAGCTCACAAGGAATGAAGCCAGTATGCTCCGATGGATGTGTAATGTCAGTGTGCATACTCAACAGAGTGTAAGTACCTTGAGAGAAAAGTTGGACCTAAGAAGCATCAGATGTGGTGTGCAAGAGAGACGACTGCACTGGTATGGTCATGTAGTGAGAATGGATGAGGATAGCTGTGTGAAAAAGTGCCATACCCTAGTGGTTGAGGGAACCTGTGGAAGAGGTAGACCCAGGAAGAACTGGGATGAAGTGGTGAAGCATGAGCTTCGAACCTTAGGCCTCACCAAGGAAATGACTAGTGACCGAGACCTTTGGAAATATGCTGTACTTGAGAAGACCCGGCAAGCCAAATGAGACCATAACCTCATTTGCTTTGCCAGGGGTGTAACCAGCCCACTTGTGCATACCTTTTCTTTCTTTGAACACTAATCTCTGCTTGCGAAGACCTGTTGAGGCAAGTGAAATCGAAACGGAAATCAAAATCAAAGTGAAATTCGATGACAGGCACGAGCACCATACAAGCATGATCACTGCCAGCCTCGCCTTACTGGCACTTGTGCCCCGTGCTAGTAGGGTGCTAAGAGCACCATCTGAGCGTGATCGTTGCCAGAGTGGCTAACTGGCTTCCGTGCCGGTGGCATGTAGGAGGCAACATTCGAGCAGGATCATTACCAGCATTGTCTTACTGGCACCTGTGCCGTTGGCATGTGTAAAAAATTCGAGCAAGGTTGTTGACAGTACCGCCTGTCTGGCCCAAAAAATTCAAGCAAGGTCGTTGCCAGTATCACCTGGCTGGCCTATGTGTAAAAATTTGAGCGTGGTCATTGCCAGTACCACCTGACTGGCCCCCGTGCCGGTGACACGTAAAAGCACGCACTACACTCTTGGAGTAGTTGGCATTAGGAAGGGCATCCAGCTGTAGAAATTCTGCCAGATCAAGACTAGAGCTTGGTGCAGCCATCTGGTTCGCTAGCCCACAATCAAACCGTCCAACCCCTGCTAGCATGGAAAGCGGACGTTAAACGACGACGCCGATGATGATATATATATATTAAGGCGGCGAGCTGGCAGAAACGTTAGCACACCGGGCGAAATGCGTAGCCGTATTTTGTCTGTCGTTACGTTCTGAGTTCAAATTCCGCCGAGGTCGACTTTGCCTTTCATCCTCTCGGGGTCGATAAATCAAGTACCAGTTACACACTGGGGTCGATATAATTGACTTAATCCCTTTGTTTGTCCCCTCTGTGTTTAGCCCCTTGTGGGTAGTAAAGAAATAGATATATATATATATACATGTGTGTGCGTGTGTATATATATATATATATATAAGAAATTAAAAAAGGAAAATATGCACACTTACATAGTTTTAATATAATTTTTAATATATCGACAGGTTTCGCTATCGCTATTCATGATATTATGTTTTACTTATTTCAATATGTATTTTTTCCTAAGAAGAAATTTTGTCCCTGTTGCGTGTGATGAAATTCACGAGTGAATGACTTCACAAGTAGATAAATGAAAATGAGGTAATTGGTTATTGTTATTATTTTTATTGTTGTGGGTAAGGGAGATAACTGTTCAGCCTTCGGTAATGGGAGGGGAATATATATGTACAGACAAAGACAAGTTTTGAAAACCTTGTTTAGTGAGGGGATTTATGTACAGTGATGTAATTGTGAATTGAAATATATAAAAAGATAAAACTTGGTTATGTGTGCATATTAAGACGTGTTCTGTATTCTTCAATGAAAAAAGTTTCTTTATTTAAACATTCTGGTGGGGAGAATGTGTCTTTACACTGGTAGAAGGGGAAGACTGTGAAATTTGGTTTGATGTTATCTGCACATTTTTCTATATGTTCACTGAGAGGAATTTGCCTGTATTGCGGGAAACGGATTTGCTCTTTATGTAGAGTGGTTCTTTTTCTCAAGGTCATTCTCGTTTGTCCAATATAGTGGTGTCCGCAACCCGAGCAGGTTATTACATAAATTAGGTTCTCAGAGGCACAAGCGAAAATAGTTTTAATTGTGAACCTCTGTCCTTGTTTGAAAAGGAAATCCGAGCCTTCAAGTAGGTTGGGGCAGGTTCCACAGTTTGGGTGTCCACATTTTTCAACCATTGGTTTCGTGGTTGTTTTATAAAGCTTCACATTTGTTAGTAGTCTCTTTAGTGATTTGTCTTGTTTTTTGCATTTGATGAGTTTGTGTGTTTTCAGGATGTCGTACATTTTTGGATCTCTAGTTAGTAAAGGAAGAGTTTGCACAATAGTGTTGAATGCCTCACTGTTTCTGGGGTTGTGTGTTGATATAAATAGTAATGTTTTGAGTTGAGGTGTGGTGTTATGTTTTGTTCTTCTTAGTGTTTTTGTGTCTAATTGTTTGGCACGTTTAATTCCCTCGTCCATAAGTGAGGGTGGATATTGTCTTTCAATAAGCGTTGTTTTGAGGTCTTGAAGACGAAGGTCCCGAGTTGTTTTATCAGACACTATTGTGCAAATCCTTTTTGCCAAATGGAAAGGGATGTTTATTTTGATGTGTTTCGGGTGGCATGAGTTAAAGAGAATATACTGTTTTGAATCAGTTGGTTTATAAGGTCAGTTATGATTTCATTGTTAACTTTTTTTATCATGATGTCTAAAAATGGGAGCTGTTCTTTGTTATATTCCATTGTGAATTGAATGTTACTATTTATATCATTTAGTGTTGATTTGTAATCTAAAAGTTTGTCGATGTTCTCCTTCCAAATGATAAAGCAGTCATCTAGGTATCCCTTCCAATTTTCTCTTATATAGAAGTAAAACGGGTAACCATATTTCTGAAGTGATACTTCATATAAGGTGAATTCAAAATAACCCATTATTAGCTTCGCAAGAACAGGAGCTGCTTTTGTTCCCATCGCAATTCCGCATTTCTGACGATAGTATGTGTCATCAAATAGGAAATAATTATGCTGAAGTATAAATTTTAAGGATTCAATAATAAAGATCTGGTTTATGCATTCCAGTACTTCGGGGTACTTTTCCAACCAGAATTTAATTGCTTTTATTCCATAGTCATGGGGGATGTTTGTGTAAAGATTGATAGCATCAAGGGTAACCAATATTGCCGCTTCATTAATTGTTTTTGGTAGGTGTTCTAGCATGTCTAAATCATCTCTAATGAAACTTTTGATGTATTTCAGCAAGGATTTCAGTAGTATGTCTAGAAAATTGCTTAGGCGGTGGGTTTCACAGGCTGGCCCAGCTACAATGGGTCTTAAAGTTAAGTCTTCTGGCGTTTGGATATTTATATATTTGCCTGATGATTATTTGCAAGCTTCATTGATTATCTTGCTCTTGTGTATTTTAGGAAGGCCGTAAAAAAGACTGGGTTTACACTTGAAGTTCGTGATGTAGTCTGTTTCTTTTTCTGTCAGGCATTTTCCATGTAGAAGAATTAAGGGTGCAAGATTGTTCATTGTTTTTTGTTGTTTATAGTTTATAACGTTTTCATAGAAGGCCTCGTTTTCTAGTATGGATAGTACTATTTTTTATAGTGTTCTGTGTCCATCAGAACTACAGCACTTCCTTTGTCTGCTTCTTTAATTGTCAGGTCTTTGTCGTTTTGTAGTTCAGTCAGATTTTTCCATTCTAGATTGTTGAGGTTCGGATTAATTTTTCGTTTATTGGATGTGTAAGGAAAATTTTGGATATGGTTGCAGAAGTCATCCAGTGTTTTATTCCTACCCTTATGTGGAAGTAATTACTTCGGTTTTTGACCAGTGATTCATCTTTGTTGTTGTAGTCAGTTAGTTCTTCTGCGAGTTGTAGTTTTCTGCAGAATTCTGAAATATAGTCTTTAATTTCATTCTGGTTAGCTCTTCATGGGGTTGGAGTGAACTTTAAACCTTTGACTAGTATAATGATTTTTGCTATAGAGAGATTTCTTTGATAAGTTAATCCCTTTGGGTTTCTCCTGTACGTTTTGTTCTGTGTGTCCCTGTTTCTCTCCACTTGGTCTAAAAAATGTTTATTGTAATTTGGTTGGTAGAAGTTATTGGTGTTATTATTGTTATTAATTAAATCAATGTTATTAGTACTTATTATATTCGGATTGTTGGGGGGTTGGTATTGCTGCCTGGGTAAACTGGATGGGAGCACGTGGTTAGGGTTTCTTTGTTGGAATGAATTGTTGGGGTGCTTAATTATGTTGTCTCTTCGTTGAGGGGTAAAGGGGGGGGGGTCTCTTGGATGTCTCTAGCTGCTGGGTAGAAAAAATTATTACTCCTTACTCTAGGTTGGTTTCTTCTAGTGTTTCTAATTGATGAATAGTTACTATTATTAAATAGAGAATGGTTTACTTCTAGGCGTTGGGTTACTTTTTTGTGTTTGTGTTCTTTTGGATTTTGATTGTTTGATCTAGGTGGATGTGTATTTATTTTTGTAGATGAATTTGTTCTGGATTTTTTTAGGAAGGGGTTATCTGAAGTGTAGCTTCATAACTAGTTGCAAGGAATTTATTTCTTCTGTCTCACAGCTGTCTTTCAATAGTTTTATAATACTTTCCCAAAGTTGTTCATCAGCATGTTTAGTGTTCGGTGTGCATTTCCTCATCAATCTTTTTGTATTTTTGTTCATTATTCGATGCTCTGAGTCTGAGTAACTCAATCTCTATTTTCATTTTTTCTAATGCTAATTTCTCCCTAAGTTTCCTTTGCTGTTCAGGTTCTTCTAGTATTGGTTTAATTTGTAGTTTGCATGGTAGAATTAAAGGTGTTGAGTTAATCCATTTTTTATAAATTTCTGCTTTATTGTTATTTTTTATCATGTTCCAAACTGAAAATTTCCTAGTGTTACGCAAAATCATAACATACTGCAAAACAATCGCCACATTTGTTTTGGCAGTTTACAATCAGCAGCCTCAGTTAACGCCAGGTGCAGATGATTGTCGTCTTCAAGAAATCCGTGCCTCACACACGCCTCCCTGTAAGTGGGACAAATTGTGCCATCAAACATTCTGAGTTCAGCAAATGACTTGGGTCCTCTAACTTGATGCAATAGAGTTCTCAAGAAGAAGCACTCTTGTGCACGTGGATGAACAGTGAAAAGACGTCCGATTGCATCACTTCTCTTTACACCGGGCCAATTATTGACATCTTTTCCATTTTTCCTCCGACTCCATGATTTCTTTGACCATGTATAGTAACTGGTACGTTGTCGTAGAGAAGTGTTGCAGCAAATACATCTCAGGAGCAAAGTTTGAAGAATGCTGTAAGTTTTGTCTCCGGCGGCTGCTGAGCGACAATTTGGGCATTCCGTTCCGTGAAATAGGTGCGCTGCCCATTCTCCAAATGAACATGAAGAGTGAAAATAGCAGAGTAGGACTCGTGAACGTCAAAACCGAAAATCCTCCATGCCACCATATTGGAAGAAATGTATCACCCCATGACATATTGCTGGATTTCGTCATTTTCATTCACGCCACCACTGATGCCAATCACCGCCATATCGCCGCCCTTGTTAATGTATTTGCATATGTATTTGATGCTTCTAACGGAGGTGCAGCTCTTGACGTTGACATGTGCTTTGAAGATTTTTGCGAGCAGGGGGTTGAGAGGACCACAGGGTCCATGCAAAAGGTTGGTTAAAACAATCTTATGAAGCTCTGGATCAACGGTGGGATCTGGAAGCTCAGCACTGATAACTCTATCGATGTCTGCAGGTCTAATTTTTTCTTTGCACCAAATAATATGTGCGTGCAGAAGGCCCTGCTTCTGCCATTCCACAGAGTACAGCCAGGCATTAAGAGGACCGTAGATTTTCTCCTTCTTCAGCAAGGACATCAGGAGATTAAGCTTGAGTTTGAAGACTCGCGCAATTATGTCATGTCAGTCACTTGGTTCTTATCCAGGGAATAGATTTTCTTTAATCTCTGTCCATTGGGTTGCACATGAATGTTATAAAGAGATCAGGGCGGCCAAACTTGCGGACATAGGCCATTGCGTCTTGTATCTGCTTATGCATATATCGAGGTGATCCAGTGAAGGTTGACGGGAGGATCACATGATGGCCAATGTTGGTTGCATCACCATTAGTCTGTAAAGCATCATTGAGTTGTGCTTATTCAGCAGCTTTAAGTTCTTTTTGATGGGTTCGGATGTAGAGAAGCCGTTCTGATTTGATCTTGGCGTACATATCGACCAAGAACTGGTTGGTGAGCTCCCTAAACCTAAGCAGCTGGTTGAATTCGGTGTTGTGAATCATCAGTCGGTAAGCGTAAAACGCCTTGCATGGAACGGTTTTTTGCACTGAGACTCCAGTTGTCGGATAACCTGCTGTATCTTGAAGTGATAGCGGGTACTGCAGACAGTCATAAGCCCGGTGGGTTTCTGAGACGGATTACTATCGGTTGTCGCGATGATGGAGAACAATGTCGCATGAGCCATGTTCTTCCTCAACCATTATGGCGGCAATTTCATTTGTTGTTGGGGCGTTGAAACATCTTGGATGCTCACCGGCTGGTGTCTTATCTGCTCTGATAACTAATTCTATCTCAGGTCTTGAGTTCAAAAACTCTGCCGCAGTTTTTAGCTCACGGACGTAAGGGTGGCCATGGTGGAGCATTGTTTGAAGCTCTGCAATGATATTGCGACTTAAACGGGGGTTTTTGCTGCATCTATGAGAAAGTTTTTGCTCATGTCCACCCATGAAGAAAACCTGCATAAATCGTGGCTCCTCTCCTGGTTGTGGGAGTAGACTCCCAATTTTGTGGTAACACTGGCCCTGAATTTGGAAAGTAAAAAGCTTTTCTTTGGGCCTTGTAACAGTGGTTCGAGAAGTGCTGGCGACCTCAGTGTTGTCAGTGTTTGTTCTTGTTATTCGGCTGTCACTCACACCAAAAGACATCATCGACAAACATGAGTTTTATCTCCATAAACTCTTTCGAAACAGCTTTCCATGGTCAGAGTCACTGATGAGAAGGCCTTGGAGTATTTCTGGAGGAGCAGCCAGTGCCTCAAGATGAACTTTGCCCCCCGGAACAGCAGAGACCCGGAGTCTCCCCTCTCCACTTTTTCGCTCCGCAGTATTTGCAAACTTGATCCATCTGTCCAATAGAAACGACAGCTCGACTCGTGTAGTCATAATTAGGATTGGAGTTGAAACCCGCCATCAACCAAAAATTTTGTTCTGGACGATGTCGTTGTTGTCTTCAACGTTGCTGGTCCTGCAAACGAATCTCCCTAGCCTCCTCATTCTCCATCATACGGGTGAATTGATTTCTTTCACGCTGAGCAGAAAGACGTGATTCTCTGGCAGCAGGAGTCTCGCTTCTTGGTGATCACCTGGTGGATTGGGAGAAAGGGCGACGCTCACATGCCTCATTACTCTCTTCGATGTATGAAAGGGTTGCACTATCATTTGGTTCAGCAACAGGAAATTCCACTGATTGCGGAGTTTCCTCAGAAGGAAGACCCTGTAGAGATGGATAGCATCGTTCAAAATAGTAAAGCTAATGATTATTTGGTAAAGCCAATGTAATAGTAGTAAATTGTATTTTTGGATAGTCAAGTCTGGTATACTTCTTAAATAAAAAAAAACCCAGAAAAATCAAGTCATAATTCAAACAAATTGTGCAATTAATTTTTTTTGATAAAGAATAAAGCATGTGACTTATAAGTAATAATTATTTTTAGTTCGACAGGAATACATTCACTGCCATGACTTTAATGTTATGTATTAAAAAGAATAATTAAATGAAAATAAAGCAATGGCAAAATTAATATGTTAAGTTTTAGCAATCACATAGTAGTATGTGTTCAATACCAAGATAAGCTGCAAATATTATGGATATTTGGTAGGCAGTCCAACAAACAGTTATTTTACTAAACAAATTGTCCAAGAAAACGTCGTAAATATTGACACACACTTGATTTTTCATGAATGTTAAACAGATTTGAATAATTAGGTTCTAATGTAAACATTGCAGCCACTGTTTTTATGGTATTAATCAAAGTGGAAATAATAGATTAGATGCTAAAAATAGTAATGAATTGTATATATAAAAATGTCTGGGTAATATTGTAAGTCAATGGAGATATCACATTTGCACATGTTAGGTTACTTGTAAAAGGGCCATTTCATTTTAAATATTATGATCATGAAAATATGCTGAATAGAAGAGTTTAAATGAAAAAAAAAACGAACCACAACTTGAGAGAAGTAGCCTAATTGGGAAAGAGTAAACAAAAAGAGAAGGTATATAAAGTTTAATTTATAGCAAGATTGAATGAAAATGAATAGATCAGAGAAATTCCTTAGATTCATATAGACAACCAGGATTCAAGTTTTAAATAACGGCACGGAAAAAGAGTAAGTTCAGCAATATTTCAACAAAAAATGTAATATTTAGGCAAAAAGCGTACCTGTGCATGGGCTTCCCTCTTTGCAATTTACGGGTTCTATTTCGCTTATCAGAAAGTTTTGAGCGTTTTCGGTTTGGCATATAGTAAAAGCTTATTGTACAAAAAACTTAAATTTTTGAAATCACATTCACTTAGAAATATTACTAAATAATTAGTAACTGGACAATGTGCAATTGTTTACATAAGATCGTCACTTTCCGAAAACTTTTTATTTTTTTATATATGTGGGATGGGGGAGGGTATCATAAAAGCTAGACAGATAGAGCGCGAAGTTCTTTTGAAGTTGGCGTTCCGTTTGTGTGTGTGCGTGTATATATATATGTGTGTGTGTGTGTGTGTGTGTGTGTATATGTATGTGTGTGTGTGTGTCTCGCACACCCCATCAAACACACACACACACTCTCTCTCTCACACACATACCCACGCATGCACATCCAATCTTCCGATTGAGACTAAGGTACTTCTCTATTGTCGTGGTCCCGGTTTCGCACACGCGAATTCGCGCGCGCGCCAGACGTAGGTACTCGGTACTCGAGATCCTACGAGGTGACTTGCGCATGCGCAGTGCAGAATTCGCGCATGCGCGTTACCCCCCCTCCCTAAAAAAAAAGGTGTTGGATTTCACTAAAAATATATATATGTGTGTGTGTGTGTGTGTGTGTGTATATAACATTTTCAATTTTACACAAAAAAATTACATAGTCGCTTTCCTCGCGGATTTACAGATAAATGAATTAATTACTATTTTACAGAATAAAATTAATGAATTAATTATATAAATTAAATAATTCTTGAAAATTAATTAATATTAATAATATTTTTTGAACAAAGTAAATAATTTATAAAACTTGGTTAATAATTTTTTTTACACAAACGCGAACGTATATAATTTGTGAAACTTTTTTTTTTTTTACAGACGTATATAATTTGGTAAACTTAATGAATTAATTTCTTCTCATCATCATCATCATTTAACGTCCGTTCTCCATGCCAGCATGGGTTGGACGGTTCGACCGGGGATCTGGGAAGCCAGAAGGCTGCACCAGACTCCAGTCTTATCTGGCAATGTTTCTACAGCTGGATGCCCTTCCTAACGCCAACCACTCCGAGAGTGTAGTGGGTGCTTTTTACATGCCACCCGCACAGGTAAATGGAGAGGCTGGCAACGGCCACGGTCGGATTGGTGCCAGTCGAGGCGGCTCTGGCATCGGCCACGATTCGGATAGTGCTTTTTACGTACCACCAGTCCAGGGGTCCTGGCATTTGCCGGGTGCCACACTTGCCCCAACATGTCTTCGCAAGCAAAGGGGGTTGGCGTGGGTGCCTGTCGTGGGATGAGGTTCGATATCAACTTCGCTTGCCTCACAGGTCTTTGTGTATAAATGTATAAATTTTTCGCACTAAATTCTTTCCGTAGAATTTATCAAAAAACGCGCAAAATTATTCCGTAGAATTTATCAAATTAAAAAACGCAAAATTAATATATTTTTTGAAATTGCAAATTATTTAGAATATAAAACAAATGAAGTTAAATTTTAAAAATAAATGTCATATACTTATACTCTGTAAGGTGCTGTGTTCACACTTCAATTTACTATTTTCTAGAAATGTTGCTTTTCTAATTGAAACAATTTTTCTCAATCTCCATTTAAAAGTCCATAATGCCTCTTGAGCCATATCAAAATGAACAACTTTGAATTACGCGGCGGCGGCGGTGGTGGTGGTGGTGGTGGTGGTGTGAGGTTCTAATTTTTTTTCTGATCTCTCTTTGCCCCCTCTTTATCTCAGTTGTTCATTCCGCTAATATTTAGAAAAATTTTCGCGCCCAATTTTTGTTGTCGCGGGAAAAGATGAACGATTTAAAATAAATATATCTTAATTGTAGTGTGAGAAAGTATATATATTCTGATGACAAAATATATTATCTTTCAAAAACATCCCAAATTTATAGACTATATCGTGTAGGTTTAAGAAATATATATATATATATATATATATATAAGAGAATGAAACATCTTTCATCTGTCTCCCCACCACACCTCCATCTAGGGGGGCAAAGAGAGATCAGAAAAAAAATTAGAACCTCACACCACCACCACCACCACCGCCGCCGCGTAATTCAAAGCTGTTCTGGCTCGCGCGCGCGCGCGAATTCGGGTGTGAGAAACCGGGACCACGACAATAGACAAGTACCGAGACGAACATGAAAAGATCCCATTTTCCCCCCAACCCCATATGTAAAGATATATATGTATACACATTATATATTTATATATATATATATTACACACACACACATATATATAAAAATTAACACAATATATATCTGATTAATAATATCTGTTATGATTGTGCGATAGTGGTGGGCGATAATATGTCAGCGTTCTAAATGACGGGAATATCTAAACTGTTGCTACTGTCACGCTTTCTCTGTATACATAGAGGCAGAAAGTACAGTGAGAAAGGTGGTGGGAGAAAGAGTGACAGAGAGACGGCAAAGCTGTGAAACGTTGTTATAGACAGAAAGTGCAGACAGACGTACAGAGAGAGAGAGAGGATGTGAAAGAAAGAGTGACAGCGCTGGCAAAGGCAGCGAGGGAAAGATAGTGAAAACTTCAAACGTTGTTGTAGAAAGAAAGTGAAGGAAAGGGAGGAAAGAGAGAGATGGAAGGAGAAGGGGTGATAATGGATTAGAGAGAAAAAACAAACACTTGACAATTTTCACTCTCTTTGCCATAGCAACCACATCTTTATAGCTTACAAATTTTAACTATCACAGGTCGGATCATCACCATGCATTCAGGACCCCTGCCAATTTTCAGCTCGATCCTAGCACAACTAGTGCCATTCAATCCGTACCAAAGCCAGAGTGTCATGTTTTTTTCCTCTTTTATATAGGTGGAATAACTAAATTTGAGTTAATTTCTTTCAATTCTTTTAATATGTCCTCGCTAGTAATTTTATCCAAAGATAATATATATATATTTTATCCAAAGATAATATATATATATATTCCATTAACACTCAAATAGTGAGCGGTGTTCCGCAGGGCACTGTTTTGGGACCACTACTGTTCATTATGGCCCTCTCAGACATGCCCACGCAGAGAGCCACGATCACAAGTTATGCAGATAATACAAAAGTTTCACAGGCAATACAGAACCCTGAAGACACTAAACACCTGCAATGTGAGCTGGACAAAATATACAAGTGGGCTGAAAAGAATAGCATGCAGTTCAATGCTGAAAAGTTTCAAGCTTTATGTTATCAGCATGCAAAACTAAATGCAATACCCAATGAATACACTGGACCCGGAGGGATTGCAATCCCAGAGGCACAATCAGTGCGTGACCTGAGTATTTACATGATTGATGACGCAACCTTTCATATACATGGGAATGTATATAAATTGGGAATGAAATGTAGGCGGCTGGCCAGATGGATTCTTAGAACCTTTAGAACAAGAGACCAAGAAACCATGATGGTCCTCTGAAGGACACTTGTCCTAAGCCACTTTGACTATTGCTCTCAGCTATGGTCACCATCAGTGTCAAGTTGATCACAGAACTTAAGGCGATCCAACAAAGCTACACGAAGAAGATAGCCTCTGTGCAGCTAATAAGCTACTGGGAAAAACTCAAGATATTAAAACTCTATTCCTTGGAGCGTAGGCGAGAAAGATATGCCATAATATACATCTGGAAGATCCTGGAAGGACTTGTCCCAAACTTTGGCATCGAGAGTTACACAAATGCCAGAACTGGGCGCCACTGCGTGGTGCCAAGGACTCCAAATTTGCCATCAAGATGTAGGACAAGATACTGTGACAGCCTGGGCTTCAGAGGCCCACATCTCTTCAATATCCTCTCGAAGAACCTGAGGGACCTGCATGGGGTGGATGCGGATGTCTTTAAAGTAAGACTGGATCTCTTCCTGTCAGGTGTCCCAGATGAACCAACTTCACGGCAGGAGGTGCAGCTGAGGGCAGCTGCATCGAACTCTCTCATGCACCAAATGGCAGTTGCTAAAAAGCATTCATGAAGTAAAATCATGTAGCAACACCAAATGGCAGTGCCCCAGCATGGCCACAGCTCGTGAGCTGAAACTAGATAAAATAAATAAATATATATATATATATATATATATATGTATATATATATATATATATATATATATATATATATGTATATGTGTATATATATATATATATAGGCGCAGGAGTGGCTGTGTGGTAAGTAGCTTGTTTACCAACCACATGGTTCCGGGTTCAGTCTCACTGCGTGGCACCTTGGGTTAGTGTCTTCTACTATAGCCTCGGGCCGACCAAAGCCTTGTGAGTGGATTTGGTAGACAGAAACTGAAAGAAGCCCGTCATATATATGTATATATATGTGTGTGTGTGTTTGTGTGTCTGTGTTTGTCCCCCCTAGCATTGCTTGACAACCGATGCTGGTGTGTTTATGTCCCCGTTACTTAGCGGTTCGGCAAAAAGAGACCGATAGAATAAGTACTGGGCTTACAAAAGAATAAGTCCCGGGGTCGAGCTGCTCGATTAAAGGCGGTGCTCCAGCATGGCCGCAGTCAAATGACTGAAACAAGTAAAAGAGTAAAAGAGAATATATAATATATATATATATATATATATATATATATATACACACATACAAGTAGATATATATACTAGTATATATATGTATACATATATATATATATATATATATACATATATATATATATATACATATATATATATATATACATATATATATACATATATATATATACATATTATATATATATATACATATATAATATATATACATATATATATACATATATATATATATATATACATATATATATATAACATATATATATATATATACATATATATATATATATATATACATATATATATATACATATATATATATACAATATATATATATATATACATATATATATATATATACATATATATATACATATATATATATATTATATATATATATATATACATATATATATATATAATATATATATATTATACATATATATATATATATATATATATATATATATATATATATATACATATTATATATATATATATATATATATATATATAATTTAATATATATATATATATATATAAATTTAATAGTATTTTAGAATGCCTAATGGAATTTAAAATTATTTTTATACATGCGTACATTTAAACTAATTAAATATTATCTTACAGAATAATAGAATTAAAATTTATTTGATTAAAACCCTTTCTAACATGGAAGTATCCAAAGAGCATTTGAGGCATATAATGCTTTATGAGTACAAAAAAAGGAAATTCTGCAGCTAAAGAGATTCGAAACATACACTCACTTCATACAAAAGAATGCTTTAATGAAAGAACTTGCAGAAGATGATTTGCAAAATTCAGAAGTGGACATTTCAGCCTTGAAGATGAAGATCGAACAGGATGTCCAGTTGAGTTTGATGATAAGCTCCTTGAGGCAATACTTGAAGAAAATCCTGCATTATCAGTTGAAGAATTGGCAATAAAGCTTAGTTCAAAACATACAACTGTTCATCGTCATCTTCAACAACTTAGAAAGGTCCCTAAACTTGGAAAATCGGTGCTTCATGAATTGTACCAAAGCAACCACGAATCCTGAGTGAACATCTGCTCTTCTCTCCATTCTCGTGAACTCATTTCACCCTTTTTGGATAGACTTGTGACTGGTGACAAAAAATGAATCTTCTATCGAAATGTTAAACGTTGTAAACAATGGCTTGGTAAAAGGGAAAAAGCACAATCACAACCAAGAAGGGAACTTCATGGAAACAAGGTTCTTCTCTCTATCTAGTTGGATTGCAAAGGAGTAATTCACTGAATTATTACCACCTAATGCAATAATCAATGCTCAAGTCAACTGTTAGCAATTAGAGCATTTGAAACAAGCTTTGAAGAAAGAAGATCCGCTTTAGTGAATCAAAAAGGAGTGATGTTTCATCAGGACAATGCACAACCCCACATTTTAAAATTGAATTTGTTCGCTTTACGTGGATGTATAAACTATATTATGATTATCTGATTTATATACTTATACGCATATAATCTTATATAAGTATATGTATATGAATGAATATATATATATTGAACCTTGTATCGTGAATTTTTGATAAGTTAGTAGACATTATTATAGTATGTATGATCTGTTGATGATTATCGTTAATGCAATAACATTTTTGTTACTGATTAACATAGTAATGTATATACGTTCTAATATATTTACATAAGTATACGACACATGGTA